>NC_059329.1:45792274-46106089 GCF_018350155.1 Leopardus geoffroyi | reverse complement strand
CCCCTATTAACCCCACCCCAAGCACCTGCCATTCTACTTTGTTTCTATGTGTTCAACTTCTTTTTGTTTTTAAGACTCCACGTGTAAGTGACACCATGCAGTATTTGTATGAATACAAAACAGGAGTTTTTTTTGTTGAATTACAGTTGACCCTTGAACAACACAGGCTTGAACTGCCTGGGTCCACTTCTATGTGAATTTTAAAAAATAAATACAGTACGGTGCTGTAAATGTATTTTCCCTTCCTTATGATTTTCTTAATAAGATTTTCTTTTCTATAGCTTCCTTTATTGTGATACTGCAATATATAATACATATAACATACAAAACATGTATTAATCAACTGTTCATATTACTGGTAAGGCTTCCAATCAATAGTAAGCTATTGGTAGTCAAGTTTCTGGGAAGTCAAAAGTTATACATGGATTTTCAACTGCTTGGGGGTCAGCGCCAGTAACGACCACATTGTGTGTTCAAAGGCCAACTACATTGAAATTAGTGGTACTCAGCAATAGCCATTATTCATTGATATTTACTATTTTAGGCTCTATTCAATTTCATTATTTACAATCTTTGTAACAACCCTTTAAAAAATGGATTTATAAAAATCATGTCTGCTTTACAGTCAGAAGAGACAAGTGGCCTCCCTGAGTCATACAGCCAGAGAGGGAGGGGCTGGCTAGGCTTCAAACCCAGACAGTCTGACTCCGAAGCTCAAAGTTTTTCACTTCAAGTGTCTTCCTCCAGGACTCTCCATGATTTTCTTCACCCTGCGTTTGCTTCCACGCCCCATCCCATTGGCCCAGAAACAATAATTTCTCCACTCCAATTTTCTAAGAGCTTCCAGAGCCTATGTGTGTCCCTCCCAGAGAAGGATCTGGGAGACCACTGCACGTTACAGAGAAAGACTCCACCTCCCCTCACCCCACCCCCCCCACAGCTATCTGAGCTCATCTGAGAATAGCAGTAACAACAATAACCTATGACATTTACGTAACAACGAGCAATTGATCCCTTGCTGTATTTTATCTTATGAGACTGCCACAGCAATCCCAGAAGTTAAGCGAAGACTGATTTTATGGATGAGGAGACTGAGGCTCAGGAGTTCACCTGCCTACGATCACATACGTGGCTCCAAGTTCATCACTTCCCTCCTGAGCCTTTGACATACTGTTGAGCTAGAGTTTGGGGACACATCTCAGCAACAAGCCTTACTAAGTCTCTCCTTGTGGACAGCAAAGAGAAAGTGGTGTCCCTGGCTACTTACAGCTACACACACAAGTGCCACTCAAATGGAACCCTGGCCTTGACCCTAAAGAATCAATCAGTGGCCGGCCTGCAGTGAAGCTATTTCCAGGTCCCCATCAGTGTTCTCACATTCCATTACACAGGCTTCCTTCCTCCTGTGACCCATGAGCTTGACAGTACCTCCAAATACCCCTGACGACCTCAGTGACCGATGCTCACCAGATGCCGCTCAGGCCTTGTGTTCTTACACAGGGATGACAGAAAAAATACACCATTACCCATTGGGAACTAACTGACTGATCATTCACAGTGCTGATGACTCTCCCTGTGTGGAAAAGTGAAGTTTCGGTGCAGTGGCGTGGAGACTATGGTTGGCTGACTGGCTCTGATTTGGAGGTCATTTGTCTGGCTTGGGATTATCTGATGCTTACCCCTCCTGACTTAATCTTCCCTATTTCTTTTTCTAATTCATGTGTCACCAGGCGAAAGAAGTGTAAACATGTGAGATTGCTGTTTTCAGCAAATTCGCCCAGGACTTGATGCCAAACCAGGCTTCGCCTGAAAACCAGTCTGGCACCACCAACAACAGAAGGAGATAGGGTTACATTTCTTGTAAACCAACAGCCTGATTTTCATTTTGGCACACTGTGGGTTTTGTTGTTATTGTTCTGGACTGAGGGACAGGCTTAGTTTCCATAGCTGGGTTTCTGGCTTAATGTAGCATTGCTTCTTGAGCTTGCTGAACCAATTCTACTCGACTGACATTCACAGCCAGCAAGAATTGTAGCAATCCATTCTCCTCTCAGAGTGATCTTTCTAAATCACAAATGTGATTGTCCTACTCCTTGTTTGGGATATTCCGGCCAAAAATTATTTTAGACATATGGACTGGGATGATATTTACCTGGTATTCCAGCAGCACTGGGGCAACAGCTATCTGCCGTTTTGATTGGTTTAGATCCAAGCCATACAGGTCATTAAATATTTTGAATATCACACATGCTCATTAACCTTTACTTCTTCCCTTACTCTGATGTCGCTAAGTCAAGCCATTCCAGAAAACACCTCCTGCTTTGAATAAACCAAGGTCTCTCATTTTCTCATAAGTCTGCCTTGGAGACCCCCAGCTTCTCCTAACCCCTCTCATCCTTCAGTGATCTCAGGTATGATACAAGGCCTTCCCTCACCCCTTCTTCTCTCCCTTTCCCACCACACACAGTCGCTCTGTCCTGACTCCATAACACTAATGACACCAATATATGTAACACCAATGACTGTATAACACCAGTGACTTAAGAGACACAGTGTTTTCACTACAAGGGGAAAATATCCCAAAAGAATCAAGTCAATACCATCAGCAAGAGGCAAGCTAGGAAAACAGGTCCTTTCCAAAGGAGAGTCACAGAATCTCAGAGTTGGAAGGGGTCTAAGGGTCCCCCTCACCCCCTTCCACAGTATCTGTAATAGATGTTTTTTCAGGTTCCAATCAAGCATTTCCAGAGATGGAGCAGTCAGTGTTTTTTTACAAAGTTTTTCTTGACATTGAGCAAAAGTTGACCTCGTACTACACTCTACCTACATGCCCTTGGTCTGCCTTCTGTACATGCAGAATAAGTCTTTCCCTGTTCTGCTTGATGGCCCTTCAGATACTTGAGGAGGGTGCTCCTCTGCCTTCTGCCCTTCAGAAAGAGATTGGGGTTCCAGAATCATTCTTTCAGGCATGCTAGAAAGAAGATCATGCCCTGACTGCCCCATAAGCCATCACATTATTTCCCCAAGTGCCCGGCACCAGGCTGTTGTTTGGGAGGAACATAAATACATTTTACTCCAGTCTTAACTTAGGCCTAAGCAGTATACCCCTCTTAAATATAAGGTTACACAGGAAGAAAATAAGAAATAAAAATAACAGGAGGTATTTCTTAGAGACAGAAAAAGCTCCACACATTCTGTGATAAATCTAGCAGGTTTAAGTTTAGCGGCATCTCGTTATTTGTGAAACACTATGCCTGATTCTAGAAAAGGGACAAAGAGGCAGCCAAAAGATAAGGCCTATGTGTCTCTCTCGGAGTTCATGCACGCTGGCTTAATTTAGGAAAATTCCTAGGAGGGGCCACTGTGGGGAGCTGGAGACCACTCTGAAATGAAACCCAGTTACAGTAAAATTAAGTCTGCATGTGATGGAAGCAGGTTGGGCACTGTCTGGATCTATTTTGGAAAATGATCCTGGAATTTTTCTCCAAGAATCTACTCACAATAGTGATATTTTCAGGTATGGTTTCAAGGCAGTTTTGCCCAGAGGCAGAGCAATGGACTCAAATACCCTGCAAGCTCCCTCTAGAGGCTCAAGAATGCAGCTGCCAGCAGAGTTCCTGGGCTTGGAAGCCTGCCCCAGTGTCCAGCAGGGAATCAAGAGACATATAAGAAGTTACCCTTTTTTTTTCCTGTTAGAGCCAAATCTGATGGTTGAAAAAAAAAGTTAGGGAATAAAATGAAACATCTCTATTCTCCAAATAAAGCAAGGCTGGGATCGAATACATTGTGAATATACATTTGTATAGAAGAGGTAGTAACTGGTAATACCCTAAATTTTTGAATTGGGTAATAGGCTGATGCCTGACGGCACAATGAAGAAAGCAAAAGTTCTTGATGACTCCCAGGTAGGCTGACTTCTAAAAAGGTATGCATCTTCCGGTTAATGGATGACATAATCAACATGGTCATCGTTATAGCCACCAATGATTAAGCACTTTTCATGTGCCAGACTCTGTGCTAAATACTTTACTTGCATTTTCCCGTGTAATCTTCACAAGCTCCCTTTTATTTATTTATTTATTTATTTATTTATTTTTATTTATTTTTATTTATTTTTTATTTTTTTTTTCCAATGTTTATTTATTTTTGGGACAGAGAGAGACAGAGCATGAACTGGGGAGGGGCAGAGAGAGAGGGAGACACAGAATCGGAAACAGGCTCCAGGCTCTGAGCCATTAGCCCAGAGCCCGACGCGGGGCTCGAACTCACGGACCGCGAGATCGTGACCTGGCTGAAGTCGGACGCTTAACCGACTGCGCCACCCAGGCGCCCCAACACAAGCTCCCTTTTAGATAGACACTAGTATCAGCACCATTTACAGACCAGGAAGCAAGGTCTTGAAGGAGCTAAATCCTTTCTACAGGTTTATGCAGTTCATACGTGCTGATGCCAGGACTGGAACCCTGGTCTGTGCTTTTAAACACAATGAAATAGTGCTTTCTCATCAGAGGAAACTGGACTCTGTAGGATTAATGACTAGTTCTAAACACCCAACAAGTGAGCAGTGCCATTAATGAGGGACAGGAGACCAACGCATGCATGGTCCATTGCGAAGTTTCAGTGAAAACCTTCCCCTGTAAAATGACATGCCACTCTGACTACCTGGGTCCTGAGTGTGTCTTTTACAGCACAGAGACCCCTGGGAGTCAGTCCATGCAATTTAATTTTTATCCTGCCACCTAGACCTGTATGCTCCCTTTACTGGGCACATGAATCAAAGAATGATTGAATGACATGGCTGCCTTCTATGAGTTTACAATATGCTAGAAATGTTTAAGATTTGTGCAAACACAGACAGACAGACATACACACACACAAAGGGCCCAGTATAATCATAATATTAGTTCAGAAGTGAGTTAAAGTATATTAACGATGTGTACCAGCAATTTCACATTCTTGTTCCTATGAAGCCAGGAAAATGTGCCCATGTACAAGGAGACATGTATAAAATTACAAAATTGTTTCTAAGAGCAGAAAGTGGGAACAACTAAATACTCATCAACAGAGGCCTGGAGGTACATTTCAGTTTACTGATAAAATGGAATGTTATACACAGTGATTAAAATAAATGGTCTACAACTAACTGTATTACATGTATAACTCCTGAAAGACAGTTAAGTGAAGACATACCGATAATAATAACAACTAACATTTATTTAACACTTCTCAGTTGCCAGGTACAACTTTATGTGCTTTGCATGTATTAACTCATTTAGCCCGCAGAACCCTTTGAGGGTAGATATTATCACCAAACCCATCTTTAAAATGACAAAGTTGAAGAAGTATTCCTACATATGACATAATTGCTAAGATGTTTAAAGATATACAAAAAGACTATGATTTAAGAATACATCCATATGTATTAAAACAGGCATGGGAGGGGCATCTGGGTGGTTCAGTCAGTTGAGTGTCTGACTCTTGATTTCGGCTCAGGTCATGATCTCATAGTCATGAGATCGAGCCCTGCATTGGGCTCCATGCCGAGCGTGGAATCTGCTTAAGATTCTCTCTCCCTCTTTCTCTCTCTCTCTCCCTCTCCTTCTCTCCCCGCCCCACGCCTCCCCCCGTGTGCATGCTTTCTCTCTCTGCCAAAAAAAAAAAATTAAAAAAAAAAAACATGCACGGGAATCACTAAATACCAAAATTATGATGGTGATGGTGATGGTGAAAGGGAGAGGGCCATGATCCAGGAGGATATCAAATATATTTACGGTGCTTTGTTTCTCAAGTTGGATGACTGCTACATAGATGTTCTTTATATTTACACTTTTTCTATGTCTGAAATGTTTCATAATAAAGAAAATGACCAACAAGCATAAACTAAATCCCTAAATACTAAATAGGCTCAAGGTAAAGAAACATCATTCTTTTTTTTTTTTTTTTTTTTTTTTTTTAATTTTTTTTTTCAACGTTTATTTATTTTTGGGACAGAGAGAGACAGAACATGAACGGGGGAGGGGCAGAGAGAGAGGGAGACACAGAATCGGAAACAGGCTCCAGGCTCTGAGCCATCAGCCCAGAGCCCGACGCGGGGCTCGAACTCACGGACCGCGAGATCGTGACCTGGCTGAAGTCGGACGCTTAACCGACTGCGCCACCCAGGCGCCCCAAGAAACATCATTCTTGATACTGCATGGAGAAAGGGACATTCAAATTGGACCTAATTCTGAGTAGGACTAGCAAATGTGGAAATCAGGGCATATGCTGGGCGCAGGATGCCGTGCACAAAGGTGGAAGGCACAGAAAACTCCGACTGCAAGACCTCGCACTTTGAAATCCAAGGCCCCTGGGAGGCCCGGTCTGAGGGACGGAGACCCAGGACTTGGTGGTTCCACTGTCTATTTGCCCTCCTTTCTGTGGCCAGAGAACTGGGAGGCATCGGCCTCTCTGCTAGGAGCAAGAAGGGGTGGCTGGGGATGCTTGAATCTGGCATCCTGGGGTTCTCCCTCAGATTGTGTGTGTGTGTGTTGTGTGTGTGTGTGTGTATGAGGGGGTGTTCTTGTTTGCTACCCAAAGCAGATTGGCTGGATGTGGAAGTCTGTGTTTATTGGCATGAATAATGACTGACAGAGTGTCTGCTTTTGAGTCTGGGAAGGAATGATGGGGCCTTGCTGCAACTCAAAGCCCAGGCAGTGACTGGCTGACCATAGGGGGCAAGTGTTTCCTGAATGGAACAGAACCAACCGTTGCTCAGAAAGGCCAGGGCACAATGGAAGACCTCAGACAGTCCAGTGTTAAGGCAGCTGTGGCTCTGGGTCCAGACAGCCCCAAAGTCCAGACATCACCCCAATCCAGATGACACTGTTCCTGAACTCGAGCCTCAGCCTCTCCCTCCTGGCCCCGCCTCCACTCATCTCTCCACCATTTATATCTATGGGGATTCACCCTGCTGACCTGTTCTCTCTGGCTGTTTTAACTGCTGGTGTTCTGGATCAGAAACTCACAGTTGTGGACAACACAACTTAACAGCCTTAAATACTTTGCCACAGCCTCTCGGGGCAAAAGCTCGTTTCCCAAGTGCACAAAGTAAAGTAGCTGGTCAAAAACCACTTGTTTGATTGGTTGAAATGAGTAACTATCTGGCTGGTACTGCACTGAAAGGAAGGCATTGCCTTGTTACACAATGGGGAGACCCAGAAGTTAAGTCTGAAGATGGGGCCTGAATACTGGCTCTTCCTCTGCTTCTGCATATCTGATCTTAGACCTAAGTACTCAGCTTCTCCTAATTTCAGTCTTCTCATCTGTAAAACAAGAGCCATAATGACCATCACCTGAAGGGTTGTCGTGAGGAACAAAGACAATAGTGACCATTGGGTGTGTACTATGTGCCTAGCTCTGTACTTGGGACTTTGAAACAGAATCTCCTGTAAACTTCTCAGCACCTCTAAGAAGGAACTGGGGAACAGACAGCTTAAGTAATTTGCCCCGGTCTTACAGCTGATAAATTGTGGGTCAGGGATTCAAACCCAGGTCTGCCTAGCTCCAAAGACTTATAGCACTAGAGGCTGTGAAGTGCTTTGAAAATGTTATTTCTACTACTCATGTAGAAGTTGCAAACTCATCTCAACTAGGTTAAAAAATCTTTCTTTTGAACTGGCCTGATTTGGGATTAATTTAGATCCAAAACACACAGGCTGGATTACATCCTTGCTGTGAGTCCAAGACCCCTTTTGCTCCCTACGAGCAGACTGGAGACCTGTTTTCCTTTCTGTCTGGACACTCAGTGAGCCAGGTTGGACATGAAGGGCTCCCCAAAGCAAGAACAACCTTCCCTGGGGAACCTGGGTCTCCCAATTCCCAGCATGGTGCTTATACCTTGGACTTCAGTTCTTTGTCTGCACAGTTTCTTGGCAATGGTCACCAACCAGGTGCCTGAGGATTTATTTTGTAGTCTCCCAAAGCTGAGTCCTCAAACCCAAACATTCACTTCACTTGCCAAACACTTCCCTGAATTAAGCGCTCTGGAAATTAAGCTTTTCAATAGCTTCTCTGTATCCATTAACCTAGGAACGGTTCAAACTATTTCTTTTATACTGGTATTATTCTTAATATTGTATTCAATATTAAGTGTTTGGCATTCCCAGTTCTATAGCGCTTACTGCTTCAAATAAATTAATGAGCTACTTTTTTATATAATGTCTGAAATGTTAAATCATGTCACATGTGGCCACAGAACTTTTAGGATTTTTGGCTGTAAGAATACATCTACTCTGGCAGAACCACATTCTTTTTTTTTTATGTGATCCAGCTTGACAAACCAAGAGCTATGGCCTTCAGCTGGAGGTCCTTTTGGGACACGCTTTTCTGACTTTCAGAAATCTAAGCTGGAATTTCGACACTATTCTTCTACACGTATAGACGTTAGTGAGCTTCTGGCCACATTCAGACCCTACATGTATTTTTCAGAGTCACAGTTTCAGAAGCTGTAGCCTCTGGATAATTGGAATCAGAGCGTTTTAGAGTCAGAGGTTAACCGAGAAATCATTTAATAGGGCATTCTCGAATTCCCGGCGAATAAAAATTAACTGTTCTATCACAAGCCATTATATTAAAGACCATTCACTGAGTACCTACTATGTGCCACGTACTGTTCTAGGCACTTTAGAGGTATAGCTTACTTTGTCCCCTCCCAGATTTGAGAAGGTAGATACTGTTATTATTCCCATTATAGATGATGAAACAGATGCACAGAGAGTAAAATTACCTGCACAAGGTTCAAATCCAGACTGTGGGACTCCCCTTAATCACACCTTTACCTCTTGATTCAAGATCACAGAGCTAGTGAGTGTTCACCTTGGTCTCCATCTACAGTCAAGTGGCTCCAGGGGTGTACTTTGCCTCTGGAGGCCTGTCGAGGTATGGGCACCTGTGTATGGGGTGTTGGTGGTGTGAGGTGGGTCATGGCGGAGTACCCCCTTCCTCTTCCTAGCCCCCCACACTCAGACTAAGGCATGCTGACCTTGGGTGTGCTATGGCTTGGGGGTTAGAGACAGAATGAAACCTAATTCATGTGTCTTGCTCTCAAAGATTCTTCCTTTGAAAATATTTTTTTTAAACAAAGGAAAACATAAACATCCTAACTGCATGGAATGTATGGAGAAGTGGAAGGAAATAAAACTTACACGTAATCCCACCACCCAATGACCACTGTTGACATTTTGGTATGTATTTTCCTGCAGTCATTTCTGGACAATGCACACATCGTTAGCTCTGACTCTGACAAATACACAGTATTGAATCTCGCTTTTCCACTAAATATTATCTAAATATTATACCATTACAGGAATATGCTACAATTTACATAAATACTCCTCTGTTGCTGGGCATTTATGTTATTTTTAAACATATTATCATAAGTAGCACTAAAGAAATTTTTTTTCTGAATAAAACCTTTGCCATATTTAGGCTTACTTCTCTTGGAAGGATTTCCAACATGAAAATAGTGGAACTTCTCTTCACCTGAACATTAGGAATTGATTAGGAATTTCTCAGTGTTGACATTTATTATCGAGCTCTCAGCTGTCAATATGGAAATAAGGAAGCCATCATGTGATTTCTAATTATATTACAAGCTTAAATGAACCTTGACCTTTTTGGGTTTTTTTTTCCAAACCACACTACAGATGTAGTTCAGTCTCAAGTAGAATGACAAACAGAAATATTCTGCTTGTCTACAATACAGGCATGACTGAAAGTGACACAGTATCAGAAGTGTTTAAGAACAAGGGTTCGACCTCTGTGATATTCTTTGAAAAAACTCATACCCCTAGTCTAATCATGAGAAAACATTAAACAAACCCAGTTGGGGGGTATTCTACAGGAGACGTGGCTAGTATTTCTCAGGACTGCCAAGGTTGTAAAAGAAGGAAAGACAGAAACTATCCAGACCAGACAGGTTAGGGGTACAGGACAACCAAATGCAATGTGGTACCCTGGACTGGATCCTGGAACAGAAAAAGGGCCTTAGTGGAAAAACTGATAAAATATGATAACAACTGGAATTTAGTTAATAGCAATGTACCAATATCAGTTTCTTAGTTTTAACAAATGATCCTGGACATACGATGCTAACATGGGGAAAACTGGGTGAGGGGTGTATTACTATCATTGTAACTTTTGTGTATATCTAAAATATTGCAAAATAATAGTTTTTTTTAAAAAAGATAAAGGACAAGTGTTCTGGAGCCAGTCTAATTTGTTGTTGAGTCCTGGATGTGGCATTTGTTACAGCTGAGTGACCTTGGACAAATGATTTCTTTGAGTGTTGGTTCGTCTACTTAATACGAAGAAAATTCTCTACCACAGGGTGTTGTAGGTCTTAGCTATAATAATGTATACAAAACACCTAGCATTATTCCTGGCACAAGGTAAGTGCTTGATAAATGTAAGCCATATGATTATTTTAATTAGTTTGAAGGTTCTTCATTCTAATTCTCTGTTGTCCCTAAGAAGGAATTTTTATGCACAGCTATGTAAAATGTGGAAAATTAAATAGCCTCATTAAAATTTCAAACTCAACACAAAGGAGACAAACTTCTCATGAATCTGGAAACAGTAACTGGTGTGGGCTTTTGGGTCTTTGTTCTTGTTTTCTGTGTAGTTATTGGGTCATTTCCTAAGGGTAGGTGTAGTGAGAAGATGCGAGTGAGTAGAAATGAAACTACATTCTAGCACTGATTGCCCAAAATAAGCAACTTACAAATGCCCATTGTGAGACATGGGAATTCTTTCATTTGAACTGCTTAGAAAAACAATCTTGTAGAGGATTGAAAATGGTCTGTGCTTGGCCTCTACCCAAAGGCAAATTATTTTTGTATGAAAGTCTAAGGAAAATAATTTAACCACAAGCTATGTGAGTAGGAAAGGAAAAATAACCAAAGGATAAAGACAAATACACTCTGGCTCTACCATATATAAAATTTCTTTTTTGGGTGCTAAACTGCAGCACAGATGTGAAACTTGATCTACAAGTTAGGGTCCAAATGACAAAAGGAAAATAAATAATCCAAGATGTAAAAAATATTCTGAGATGACATTAAACTTCAGTGAAAGACTAAGTATGAGCATGGCCAAAGCCCATTATTCAACACCACTGGTCCTAGCCTGAAGTCTAGGACCTGAATTCAAATCTGCTTACAAGAGGTAGGATCATAAATAACCTAACTAGCTTCAGTCTCCTCACTCTAGCAACTGTGATAAGAAGATCTACATCACAAGATTCTTTAAGAGACAATATAGGGACCAAGTAAGATCGCGTGAAAAATACCTTGCACAGAGAGAGGTCACATACAGGAGACAAAGAAAAAATATTAGCTAGATCTAAATTTGAACATACACAATGCTGACTTGGTCACATTTATGACCTTGTTTCTAATGTTAAGGAATCCATAATCTTGTTGGTGAAAAAGAGATTCCTATGAAAAGTTACAGAATAACACTGAAACTGCATAAGAGAGTGTTAATTTGAGTATTAAAAATATGGTACTAAGGTCCGCTTTCTTTCTGCTGCCAAACTTGACCTTCCTTGTCAACACAGTACCTTTTGGAAGTGGATGGAAGGAAGAATCTGGATCAAATACCATACATTAATTAGGGCAGCAAATTTATCCCTTTGGCGTAAGGCTGACCGACTGACTAATGCTCCTCTAACTTTGGGATTCACAATAATTCACAGCAACAAATCATGTATCCAGGGAATGAGCTCTTCCGTATAAGTAAATTTTCCAATGTAACTAATTATACATTCTTCAATGCTAAAACGTCAATATTTTTGGACAAAAATTGAAAATACAGTTGTTAACATGATCTGTTTCACACTCCAAACACATATCATCCTTTCAATCTCTAGCACTAAGCGCAGTGCCTGGCACCTACTAGATGTTCAACAAATGTCCTGGTAAACTGCAGTGTATGATACCCATTCTTACTTACCTTCTTAAGTCGTGTTTGATGAACACGATCCAACCTTATCTTTATGACTACAATCATTATTCTAAACTTAATAAATGCATAACATTTCTAACATTTCCTGGACTGAAGTCCTCTGGGGCTATGTGCCTTCATAAAATGATCTCAGACATGTGATCTAATTTTTCCAGCTTGTTTTCAAGGTTTCCATCTCCTCCCTTGTTGTCAAGGGGTCAGTGATCGCTGCTAGCTGTTGTCATATTGCCACCTTTTTGAGTCTTTCCTTTCCTAAAATGCTATGAGCTGGGAAACCACAGAGCCTATTTGTTGGGACATTATCTAAAACCAAGGGCCAAGAGGCTCTATGAAAGGGACTCTAGGGCCGCCCTCAGAATAAATCACATGTGTCACATTGCATGGGCTTTTCTGGTTGCTTGGAGGCTTAGCTTTCACTTACTCGTTTTTAAAAAATGTGTTGAGTGACTTTTTCTAGTCACTCTTCTAGGTGCAACATTCATGAAAAACACTGATAAAAAAGTCTCTACTCCTTTTAAAGGATGTTCTACTTGGGAGACAGGTAAGAGAGTAAGCAATAAACATAGTAACTTAGCAAAGAGGTGTGTTAACAATTAGTATTAAGGAAAAAAAAGTCAAATGTGATATGGAAGATCTGGAATGAGACATGGCAGGTAGAGCAGGCCATGGTATTAAAAAGGTTGGTAAAGGTTGGCCTCTGAGAAGGTGGACTTGAAGGAGGGGAGGGAGTTTGCCAAACAGTTGTCTGGAGGAACCGGGTTCCAGGCCAAGGACGAAGCACAGCAAAGCCCATAAAGCCAGAATAGAGAAGAGCAAGGAGTCCAGGTGACCAGCTGGTATGAGCAAGAGAAAGACCTGGATGAGATAAGACTGGCTTGGGGAGAGGACAAGCAGTTGGGGCCTCATAGGCCACTGGATTTTCCTTATGAGGCAGGGGCTGTGGTTCCATTTTACAGATGACACAACTCAAGAGCAGAGCATTTAAGCATCAATCTATGGCATCAGTGATGACTGTTAGCTCTTGTCATATGGTCTCTTTCGAGGGTCTTCTCTTTTCTGCTAGTTAGAATACATGTCTTCTCTTTTCTGATATGTCAGGATTTACGCAAGAGGTTCAGGGCAGTATCTGAACTGAGATCTTTGAATTATAAACGTAATCTCTTTCCATCATGCCATACAGTCGCAGGGAGGATGTCGATCACATATCATTTAAGGAAGTTGATCACATGATTTATTTGCATACTGATTCTACTGATTACAAAGGAAGGGGTCACCTTATAGGCATCTATCTCTACCAGGTAATACACACTGAGGAGTTAGTTTCAGCTACTTATGTATCTTAAAATAATACATCTTTTTCTGGTCAAATATTGTACAGTTCAGACATTTCATTAATTCAGACAATCTCTCTGCCCTCCAGGGCCTCAGTCCAATTTCCTGAGGTTTTACATAATGGACTCCATCTGACCCGGGGCCACTTGTCTTCGTACATTTTCCCATCAGAGTGTGAGGTTTCTGAGGCCTCGCGATTGGTTAAATAATGGAACACAGTCCAAGCTCCCAACTAGGCCTCCGCAGAAATAAGGTCTAGGTTTGGATCCAGGACACAATTGATGTCAAGGGAACTCTTCCAGACCTCACAAAGAAGTGTCCAGAACCAAAATGTTTCTGTTTTGAGTCCAGATCAGAATATCAAAACCCACCTACTCACGCCAATTCCAAATTTTTCCATAATTACTTTGGGAGGATTGTTTGCTGCTTAAAATATTCATTTCCCATCCTGACACAATGTTCTTTGAGGTTAATAAAAGGAGCAAAATCACCATTTTCAACAATTTCAACCCAGGGCCAACATGGGAAAAAACACAATGTTTTTATTGGCACAGAATTCATGGAACTTAAAAACAATAAAGGTCAACTCTACCATATTTTTTAAACTTCTTTTCTCCTTAGACTTGCTAATTTGTAAGCAATCATTTTGGAATTCTCAAACAAAATGCAAACCTTTGAATTATCTACAATTGGTTTAAGAATTTCTCTTAAAAAATCAGCAGGCCAGGCCTCGTTTCATTGCTTCAGAAAGTTTTTATTTATACTTTTTTCCTAAAATACTTTTTAAAATTCAGGGCTGTCTTTCCTTTCTTTTTTTTTAATAGAAAATCCCTAACTTTAAACTTGTACTTATAAATAAAGCTGTATTAAATTCAAGCTGACCTAAAACATAATTTTAAGGTCAAGTTAGTCCAACCTTTTAGCATAATTTAATAATGAAGATTTATAAGGTTTTCAGTACAAACAACACTCAAATCGTAATTACGATGTAGACTGGGATACAGTCTATAATTGGGAGAGAGAAGGTCTGTTTGATACTTAAAGAAAATCAAAATATTAGAACATTTGTCAAACGAATTTTTGTATAAATGAAAATTAACGCTTTGAGGCAAAAAATGAAGTTAGTTTTTTTCCTTTCAGAGAACTATGAATTTTCAGAGTTTACAGGAGCTTTGGGGATCATCTATCTATTCTGGAGATAGCAAGTGTGTCTGGAGGCCAACTTTAAGCAACTGTTCGTAGATGCCTGGCGCACTGTGATAAACACCAGGAAGTGATTTCAGTGAGGACTGTGTGATTGATTAATGTCTGCCATGGCCAGAGGAGGATGTGGAAGGCTGCAGGACACACGGAAGGACATGTGTGGAAGGACATATTCCAGATACCTTTCGTTGATCCAGTCTAACCTACAACTTGACAATGGTCACGCGGCTAGTTTGTGATAGAGCTAGAATCAAAGCTTAGCAGTTTGGGTTCTCATTTGAAACCCTCCTATCAATGGAAGTCATTACAACACGTACTACCCACTTCCCTGCCATGGCAGATAGATTAAAGGAAGACACTGTCATATCCAGTGATGCCTACAGGGTCATGGGGGCGCACAAGGCTGTCAGCTGCTCACTCAGTACAGTCATGAAATGAGAGTCCCTAACAGTGTCTGTTAAACCATGTGGCTTTTTGGTGGATCTAATAGATTTCTCATTCAGTCCCAAGTGTGAGGGTGGAGTGGGCTAGGCAACTGCATTGTTATCAAGAGTTCCAAGCTCTATAGGCCATAATTTAAAAAACACTGGGATGCTATTTCTCTTCTTTCTGCAAGTTCATTCTATGGTCTTCCTGCCCCTCCCCACCTCTTTTGCCTAGTCTCTTTCTCCTTCCATTCATATATTTATCTTTAAATGCTCATTTATTTTTAGAGAGAGAGAGTGCATGCAAGCAGGAGCCCAGCAGAGAGAGACAGACAGAGAGAGAGAGAAAACCCCAAGCAGGCTCCAGTGTGGAGCATGATGTGGGGCTCAAACTCACAAACTGTGAGATCATGACCTGAGACGAAATCAAGACTGAGCCACACGGGCACCCCTCTTCCATCCATAGTTTCTGATGGTTTCTTGCCTCTTCACTTTCTGGTGCACTTTCTCTTATTCCTGGCTCTAGTTGCCATCATCAGCCAATGAGAGTCCCTCTTGGTTATGTGGTGAATTGATCCATCACAGGATATCTTTCCGGCTTTGTCTTTGGAGCCTTTCAGCCATTCCCATCCACTCCCCCTGGAAGTACAGGCTCTGAAGCGAGGCGGCTGGATTCAAATCCTGGCTCCACCCCTCACTGACGGTGTGATCTTGAGTAAATGATTTCAGCCCTCTGTGCCTCAGTTACCACATCTTTAAAATGGAAAATAATCATGTCTACCTGATGCCATTGTCGTGAGGATTAATTTAGATGAATTAACAAAAAGCAAAGTGCTTAGAACAGGGTCTGGTTTATTAAGGTACAATGTCTTTGCCATTATTATTATGTTGTTGTTGTTGTTATTGTTGTTGCTTCATACTGTTTGAAGCTACCAGTCAAGAGTCAAGTAACCAAGGCACTGTTATAGAAATAACAGCTTAGTTCACAGCTCAATCAATAGATAATCTCATGGGGGCACTTCCGGCTCAAAAGCACATAGTTATCAAAGACTCTGTGTATCCACATGTTTCCCTATAGGGATTATACATGCCTTTTTTTTAATACAGTAGACATTTTTGGGAAATGTCTGCCCAGCTCAAAATCACCACCACCACCCCACACACCCTCCAGCAGTCATGATGCACAGTGTGACCTCTTCCTTCCAGCCAGTGACTAGACTGGGGCTGGCCACCCAACTGTGGCTGGACCAGTCTCATAATTTATTATTGGGACTAAGAGATGTCTGAGTTAGCATCTCTTTGACACTGGAATTTTAATGTAAACTTGGGAGCTGTGGGGCAGCCATATTTCCCACAATGAGAAATTGAGAAGTAGAAGAGGTTAGCTTATTGGCAATGAGAGAACGGAGAAGCTGGAACATTCTGAGGGCCTCCCAGCCCCTGGCCCCAGTATTCCCCCAGGCCTGCCTGAATTCCACTGACTGGGTCTATCCAACACTCCTATGGCCTTTGATTCTCTACTTTTCTTAATCTACATCAAGCCTGTTTTAGCCAGGAGAGATCTAGCACTACTTTTACTAGCAGTGGCTATGAAATCTGTGGATTCTCTGACCTAATAAACATAAAATCAAGTAAAAATAATATGCTTACTATACAAATATAGCTTTAAGACCCATATTTCCCCTCTTCCAATGCCCCATCCAACAAGATTATTGCCCTAGGTCACACTTAATACAGAGCTGCTACTGTTCATTGGAATATCTGATACAATCAGTACAGGAAACTAAAATAGATTTCACCGGTTTTAAAGGAGCCCACATAGGAAACTGGACCATCATACCGATTACATTTTATAGTTAATTGGAAGGTTAACAATGAACCAATGTTGGTAAAACCTACCACTCTTCTGCCTTTCTCTCTTTTTTTCCCCCTCCAGTTCCTCTGAGCTACTCTGGCATCAGACCGAGGCAAAGAGGCAGGGCAAATGAGCTGCCATGACAGCCAGATCACGGAGTACCTCGTATACTGTGGTAGGGATGTTGGCTGTGCTCTGAGTAGAATGGTACTGCAAAAGGTTCTAAGAAAAAGACGCAAAATGCAGCATGTGGAGCCCAGCAAGAATTTGAGCTCTCTCGGAGAGAGAGATATTTCAAACGCTTTCAGAAAATCCAAACGTGTGAATGGTATATGGAATAAAAAGTACAAGAATCCTTTCCCCCACCAGACATAACTACAGTTAGTTAACACAGTGTGCATCTCCGAAAGTTTTGCCGGAAGGCCCAGCTCCCTGGCTTTGGTGACTGTATCCACAGAGTACGGTGATTTCTCTCACGTGGTGTGATCAGAGAATGCAGAATTATAGCTGGTCGCACATTCTGGATAACCCCAAGACCACAAGGAACACTCATTTGTTCAAAATACAGAGAACAGTGCTGAATGGCCTCAAGGCCATCATCAGGAACTTCACACATCACTGGCTGGCAAGTGCTCATCTGCCAGCTCATGGCTGGGAAGACTATGGGCTCCAGAGTCCAACAGATCTGTGTGGAATCCCAGCGCGGACAGTTGACTGCTGGCCTAACTTTTCTGTGACTCCCATTCTTCATCCATGCATTCATCCACTCAACAAATATTTATTGAGGGCCTTCTGTGTGCCAGACTTTGTGGCAGCCACAGGGGACACGATAACTGGCAGGAAGAGAGCCAATGCCTGCCCTCATGAAGCCAGTCTAGTGAGGGAGACACACACCAAATCAAGAATCACAAACATTAACTTGAAACTGAGGGGCAGCATAGGGTAGTTGAAGAACACAGACCCTGGAACAAAACCACCTTAAGTTCAAAGGCTGGGTATTCGACCTCCTCGCTGAATATAACCTTGAGTAAGTTACTTCATTTCTCTGTGCCTCAGTTTCAATATCTATGCAATGGAGATGATATGAGCATCTATCTCTAGTTGTTGTGAAGATTTTATCTTGACAAATACATAGAACTGTGGAAGCACATCTGTATAAGTGCTTGCTATTATTTTTTTTTTTTAAGTTTATTTTGAGAGAGAGAGAGAGAGAAAGAGAGAGACAGACAGAACATGAGCAGCAGAGGCACAAAGGGAGAGGGGAAGAAAGAATCCCAAGTAGACTATGTGTTGTCAGCATAGAGCCAAACGTGGGGCTCGATCTCACCAAGGGTGAGATCATGACCGGAGCCAAAATCAAGAGTCAGACGCTTAACTGCCTGGGCCTCCTAGGCACCCCACGTGCTTACTATTATTAATTGTTAACTGTACTAAGTGCTGTGGAGAAAAGACACAACATAGGATAAAGATATGATAAAGGGCACTGAGCACATCATGAAGTTCAGAGAAGGCTTCCTGAGCCTGGTACTGAATGACCATGCTCAAAACCTATTCCCCTACAGTCTGTGGTGTGATCTGGGGGCTGGGACTCTGCAGACCACATTCCCTCTTGCAAACTGCTTTTATGCAAGGCTCACCCAAGAAGATGCAACGGAGGGAGAATGAAAGCCTGGAGGGGAGAGACGGAAGCTGCTCCTTCCTGCCCGCTTCCTGAGGAGTTTCTGTGGACTTCCCGTACCTTTGAGTGCCACCTGTACCTGCAAAGCCTCTTTGCCAGGTAGCAGTGTCCTTCCGGAGGCAGCAGCTTGGTGGAGGGTGCAGTTTTCTGCTACTTGTGACACCAGCTTCATCACACCCACCTCAGAGACAGCAGCGCCACTGGCTGGCGCCCCCTCCTCAGAGGTCTGGATCAAGGGCCTTTGGGTCCCCTCTTTAAGTTTCTGAGTTTTAATAATTCCCACTCTTGTTCCCGCAGACCTAGGGGTGGTAGCTGCAACTGAGGGTTGTTACCTCTGTGGGGCACCTGGACGGCTCAGTGGGTTGAGTGTCTTGACTTTTGATTTCAGCTCAGGTCATGATGTTGTGGTTCATGAGTTTGAGCCCCATATTACGCTCCGTGCTGACAGCACACAGCCTGGTTGGGATTCTCTCTCTCTCTACCTTTCTCTGCCCTTCCCTTGCATGCTCTCTCTCAAAATAAACTTAGAAAAAAAAAAAGTTGTCAAATTTTTTCTGTAAATGGCCAGATAGCAAATACTTCAAACTTTGTGGCCCCTATGCTATCTTTGTTGTATTATTTTCTTCTAACGACTTTTTACAAATGTAAAATCCATTCTCAAGTCACTGGTCATACCAATACAACATGAACTGGACTTGGTCCAGAAGCCACAGTTTCCAGCCCTGCCTTAGAGTTTTCTTTTCACTATTTTTATTATCTAATTAATAATTTTATACTTACTTAATGGTTTGTTATATGACACCCCCTCGGTTCAGATAACTGGCATGGATTTAGTCCCCTGCCTGGACCCTCACTAATACACTTCCCTTGGGAGCCAACGAAGAGCTGGACCCAACCAGGTGAAGGGTCAGTAGAGGCTGTGCTGTGGATGGCAGGTGGAGACTGTTGCAGGAGAGAGAAGCACGAGTGTGAGCCCTGTGGTGGGAAGGAGCGGGGCTCATCTGAAAACTGCTGTGATCCGAGTGGACAGACCATGGCTACTGTGGGGTCAGCCCAGCAAAACCCTGTAGGCCACATCAAGAATTGGTTTTCTGTTCCAAAAAGTTCTGGAAGCCAATGAAGGTCTTTAAGCAGATGGATTATAGTCTCATCTTTGTATTTTGAAAACATGTTCACGGGTAACACAGAGTGTGGCAAGTACTGAATGATCTACTCTACGAAACAACTTGTAAATCAAACAGTTGCTCAACAAATTTCAATATCCTTCGATCCCTTCTGTATCCTGGCTACAAGGACTGGTGCTGGACTTCTTACAAAACTGTAACCAAATTTTCTTGTCCCTTGTGATTTTCAACTTTGAAAGAACAACTTTTTCAAACTGAAAGTTTCTCTGCTCAGAAGCATACAAATATTAAGTATACTATTGCTTTTATTCTTGCCTTACCCGAGACCATGAATGTAATTTTTCAATCAGACACACAGTGAAATTACCAAGGCTCTGAGAATCATGTACACAGCCATTTGGCAAGCACATTCTTGGCAGCTTTTTTGCTGACTTGTGAAGTCTGCCCCTTTCTCCTCACTCTGAAGGATTTAGTATCAACCTCAAACTCACAACCCACAGGACCCAGTGAATCTCCTTACGGCCTCTCTGCCAAGGCCACTGGCACTAGCAGATTTACTGTGCTGCAGAAACCTGTGTTCCAGCACCAAAGGAAAAGCACAGAGACTAACCTTCTGGCAGGAGACCCACGGACTTTCCGGGAAAGGGTGCCTTCAGCGTCAGCATACACAAACACAGTCCCAGTTTCACACACAAAAGCAGAATGGCTTCTAGAATGAATTCACATAAAAATATTACTCTTTCCAGGGATGACCATGCCCCTACCTAAAGATGCCCCCATCCTCCTCATGTCTAGTCAACAAGTACCAGGCCCTGTGCTCTGCAGCCTGAGAGATTAAGAAGAATAACATAGGTCCCACGCTTCCGAGCCTAGAGTTTGGGGATGATGGCGAAGATGGTGGACGTCTTTGGATGAGTACTGGCATCTCAAACTCTGAGGGGACTTATAATCCATTCTGAGAGTTAAGATTCAGGTACACAAAATAATTACAAGCAGGTAGGTAAGAATCAACCTTTTGGCTCCCACAATGATTATCACAGGTAGTTAGTATGACAATTTGGCTCCCAGCCTTAGCTGAGCTCTGTTGCCTGCCCACCTCCAGGCTTCTCCCTAATACCATTGGGCCACTAGAACCCCCTTCTGGGTTCTATTCCTGGTGCAGCAGATAATTAAACAGCTCCAGCCTCACATTCTAAGATAGCATTTCTGTTTTTCCTCAGCATTGGTTCTCAGTTTGGGCTTAACATCTAAATCACCTGGGGAGCTTTTAAAAATTCTGCTGCCCAGGGGAGCCTAGATGGCTCAGTCAGTTAGGCATCTGACTTCAGCTCAGGTCACGATCTCGCAGTTCACAGGTTCAAGCCTTGCATTGGGCTTTGGGCTGATAGCTCAGAGCCTGGTGCCTGCTTCGTATTCTGTGTTTCACTCTCTCTCTCTGCCTTTTCCCCCATTCACCCTCTGTCTCTCTCTCTCTATCTCAAAAATCAATAAACATAAGAAAAAAAGTAAAAAAAAAAAAAAAAAGTAAATCAGCAACAGTAAAAAAATAAGCAAAAAATAAAAATTCTGATGCCCAGGCTATATCCCAGACAAATTTTATCAAAATCTCTGGAGGGGGAAACTGTCATTGGCACTATTTAAAATTCATCAAATAATTCAATGTGCAAGGTTGAGAACCAGCATCCTACAGTGTGTCTGCCCTTGACCTTGTAGATGATTTGATAATAGGGCCTACAACTTGATCCAGACATGAGTCCTCCCTGGAGACTTTAATAATGTTTCTGTTCTGGTAGCCTGCCTAGGATCCCAGCTCCTTTTTAGGTAATGGATTAGGTAACCAAGATAGGAGATGCAAATACAGACTTTGGATTTCTGCAGACCAGTGTAGGATGTAGGCCTTGACTAAATTAGGGGCTTCTGAGCCTCAGTTTTACAGTCCTACCTAGAGGAAAGTCTATAGAGGTATAGGAAAGACTTCACATGGAGACAACCTTCTAGATCTAGTATTTCCCACTGGCAAATATGGGATGAAAAAATCAAATAAGTAAGGTGACCGTGGCTGTCACCTGATTAGCCCAAGTATGGAGCCAGTCCACTTTCCTTCCTTGACGTTCTGCATTAACACACCCAACAGCTCCTGCAGACAGAAACCCGTGGGCCACGTGCATGCTCCTTGCTCCTACGAAAACTGACTGATTATATGGAGAATTCAATGGGCCTGACTGATGATTTGTCTTTTGGGGAAAGAAACCCAGGCTTGGAAACTGGAGCCCTACTATCTTTCTCACAGGGTCATGAGAACGTCTAGCATTTTGAGTTCATGTCCCTGAACTTGTATTCCTTTGTTACAACATTTAGAGCAGCTGGACTATTCCCAGAGGCATGGCTCTGTCTACCGGGCTTCAAAACACATTACAAGAGAAAGATGCAGTACTTATCGTCATTTGTTTTCTTAAAGAAGCCCTTAACTTTAGAAAACAGTTTTTAAAAACTTAGGAACACTCTCTTAAACTGAAGAAAGGTTGACCAAATATCAAGCTTTAGACAAGATGTTCTTTCTCCACCCCATGGATAAAAGACACCAGATTTCCTATTACTTACTGGGAAATGGTATACTCAGACTGGTTACAAGTTCCTTATCACTGGGAGCCTCAGATACTGTATGAAGACCAACCCATTAAAGCTTTAGATTTTCTCTCTGATAGAAACAATGTTGGCCAGTCTATATTGTCTTCCAATCCTAAGGTCAGTCCTGACTGTTTTGCCTATCTGTTGAGCCCTGGGTTCTGATGTTGCAGAGGTCAAAGGCAGCCTGCCTGATACAAGCCAGGGGTGTCTAAGGTTTTGAGCCAAGCCATCATTCTTACCTAATAAGGCAGCTTACAGAAACTACCCTGCTGGCCAAGCTTATCATCCACCCGCTGCTGCCAGGTGCCTCCTGAGTCAGCTTTGATGGACAAGAACTGTGATTGAAGGTGGATGTGAATAACACAATCTGAACTGCTGAGGTTTAATGCTAAACCTGCACCATGACAATGAAACTGTACGAAGCACGCCTACAGGGCACTTGCCTCAGAGCTCCGGAACCCAGGAACTACAGTGGTTCAGCAAACAATGACTTACTTACAGTAAAGATCTAAATCCCCTGGTGAAACTTTCATTGCTTTTATCTGTTTTCTGTATAGAGTTTCCCCAAAGAATTCTGATGAAAAGAGCTCAAGGCCATACTAATAGCATGTGAACAAAAGACCAGAGGCGCCTTGACTCACCTCTGTTTTTCATAAAGGAAAAAAGAGCAAGCCGCAGAAGTATGTGTTTCTGATGGTGAGACCAGGACTGAGAACACTTGCTTGAAGAGTTTTATAAGTGCAGATGGACTCTGCAGGCTCGGGGCCTGAGCTGGATGCCTCAGAGGGTTTTGTCTCCAGGGGCTCTCCAGCGTGCCTCACAATGCTATGGATTGCACCGCTTCTGGGTTTCCACAAAACAGACCACTGGGAATGTGTTTCTGGCTTGTCCTTTGCTACCGAGGTTAAGCAGCCACTTGGTGCTTTATATCCAAGCTTCCAAGCCCACAGGCAACATCACAATTTTAGGTAAAAAAACCAAACCTCCCACAGTGTTTACCTCAAACATGTCCAAATGCCAAGAAAAATGGACAGGATGAAGCAGATCTGATCCAACGAGGCCTCTGGCCTAGAGGAAACACACTTCTTGGCATCTCCTTGGAACACCAACCTCCAGCATTTCTCCTCAAAAACTGTAGTTAGTTCTTGAATAATCATGTTAATAGTGTGAGGGAGCTCTTAGAGGCCTGAGTCAGGATCTGCAAAGGGTTTTTCAGGCTGAGGTTGGTGCCTATACAGTGTTGCATGAGTCTGTCAGCAATACAGAGGCACTGGCGGGGTGGAGAGTAAGAGACAGCCAATCAGGAGCCCCTGCGGGAGACAGATCCGGGGCTGCCCACACCCTGCAAAGGGGCAGACAAGGCTGGCAGGAAGGGCATGAATGGAAAAGATGCTGGAGAGGATGTACCCACCAAGTCACAGACGTGCCCAGGTCACCGAGGCTGGGGAAACAGGAGGCTGGGGAACAGCTGGTTTGGGGGGTGGGGAAGATGCCACGCGCTGAGTAGAACATTTAGTAAATAGTTCGAAAATGGTGGTCCTGGGGCTTGTGTGGGGAGATAAGGGAAATTGCTAAATGACACACAGCCAGTAAATGACATACCTTGGATCTGAACACAGGGATTTCCAATTCTGAAGCCTAGTGTTTTCAACCCCTGCGCTCTCCTGCCTCCCAAGAGGACAGGGCCCCCTTCTCTGCACATCCATGTCTTGGTGGAACACTGCTCATTAGGAGGGACAGACAAATTAGAGACCTCAGTCAGAATTTTCCAAAGCTAAGGCCAGCCCACCCACAAACCTGCCTTTAATTTGCAGAGAATGAAGAAATGTGAAAGAATTAGGGCATCACTCACGATAGGAAGACAATGGGCAAGGAGGGGGCTCTATGTTCCCAAGTCTAAATACACATCATAGTCGCCTTGACAAATGAAAGAACATTCCCAAACCCGTCCCAGACCTCCTAAATCAGGCTGTATCATCTACAGAGCTTCCTCAGCCATTCTTATGCATCTGGAACCACTGGCATAATAAAGGCAATGTGAGAGAAGGTCTTAAAAATAACAGGTCATCATAAGTAATGGGCACTGCACGTTAGATGCCCATTCTATGCAAGACGTTGTTCCCAGGATTGGCTATAATTATCTCATTTAATTCAGCACAGAAGATTGCAGAAGAGGAAACGGGGGCTCCAAGAGGCTAAGCGCCTTGTCCATGGCCCCACAGTGGCATGCCTGATGCCAAGGTCACCGTGCTGTGATCTGGGCACTGGGAACAGAGGCTTGTTCGAGAAATGAGGAGAGCCAGAGTGTGCAGCCCCAATAGAGTCTCTTTCCGGACGACTGTTTCCCCGGAGCCTCACAGCTTGCTGGGGAGAGGGTGGTGAACAGAAGCGAAGAGGAGAAACCCACAGCTGGGTAGAGCCAGGGAGCGCAGGCTCTGCTAAGCTGGTACCTGGAACTTGCTCACCTGTACCTGACTCTGCCTCCTCTTCACACCACAGCCAAGCAGATTCATTCTGTAACAGATTTTTCCAGAAGGAACACAGACTTGGGAATCAGTTCTTAGGGGTCCGGTCCTGAAGGCAGTGCTAGCTATCTGCTTCCCCTGGGATATCAGTCTCCATAACTGCAAAATGGGGAGCGGCGCTGTGCCCCAATCACAAGGTTCTTTCCAGCCCTGAAGGCACTGATTGTCTGTGACACCCTGCTGACCCACTGTGAAGGGGGAGCACTGAGGAGACTGAGGGCAGAACCGCCCTCCCAGGGTATTAGGTGGGCACAGGAGGTGTGAGTGGTGGCCCAGGCAGGTGGTATCCTTCAGGGAAACCTGGGGTGTGGTGTAGTTACATGAACCCCTCTGTGGATGCTCCAGGCCATGGAGCAGGGTTGTACTGACAGGAAACACACAGAGGCGTGGGCTTTCAGAGTCCCCACCGCTCAGCCCTCTCATTCCTGAGTCAGTCACCACAGCCAAATGGCTGCTCTTAGTCACTCTCCTTCCCAGCACCACACGAGCCCCAGCGCCCAGGGACACAGAGTCAGGATGTTGAGGGTTCCCACAGAAAAACGCTGTGGGTCTCCAATACGCATTCCAGCAGTGACCACTGAGTCACCATCGAGCATCGTGTGGCCTGGCTGGGGGTTTGGTTTCTTATTCTCTGGCCACAGAAACTCCTCTTTGCAAAGGATAAAGTGGCTTTATGGTCTCCGGTAGGCTTGTTGACACACAGGAGAGACGTGACCAAGGCCAGATTGACATTTCGTCACTTAGCATGTACCAGATACCGTTCTGAAAGCTTCAGTACTAGCTCATTTCGTTTTCATTGATGATGACATGAGGGGCACTATTAACAGCCCTATTTTATAGATTAGGAACCTGAGCACAAAATGCCTAGACAATTTGTCTAGAGTCACATAGTCAGGGGAAGCAAAACCAGAATTTGAACCCCAATATGCTGGTTTTGGGAGCTCTTCTTGTTAAATGCGATGTTCCACTGTCTACATCAAATAACTAGAAAATAAGGGCATGGAGGAGAAATCTAATATGAGAAATAAAAGAGAGGCAGAGAGCACATTGAGGCCCCATTGCTAGGTAGAAGTGAGAGAGAGGAACATATTAACAGGTATCTGGAAAACAAATCCAGGTTGATCTGAAATCCAAATGCTTGCTCTTTCCCAGGACAGAGAGCAACAAAGAACAGTGCTAGAAAGACTCTGAGGAAGAAGACAGCATGTCCATCACACGCACCATCAAAGTTTTCCTAAGAAGTATCTGCTATGGGCAGGGTTTCTTAGGCACAAATGAAGAGGAGTGGTGGTGGCCTGCAGAGGTCAGCAGACTGGCTTGAGCAAAGGCCAAGAGGCAGGAAAGTCAAGGCACTTCGAGTAAGAAGGGAGAGTTTTGTTTTCCTGGATCACAGTATGTGTGAAGGGAAGTAAGGGGGGGAGTCAGTTTGGAGGGGTCTCATCACAGGAGACTTCAAGCAACAGACCAAACGGGCTGGGTTCTGACTGTCAGGCAATAGCAGCCGAGTCTCTCCAAACAGGACAGTACACAACAGAGCAAAGCCTTTGGAAGCTGTCTTGGGGCCGGATGTATGGTTGACTGAAGCAGGAGCAGAGCAGCAAACAGCCAAGAGGGTACTGTGACAGACACACAGCACACAGGGACAGCTGGCCCGTGATGGCGGCTCCAGGAATCCAAAAGTGAGAGGCACTCTGGAAAGGAAGAAGCAACAGGACTTTGCGACAGGAGGGACATGGGGTTGGGGACAAGATATAGAAGGATTCAACAGCCACAGGTGCCTACCCTTAGCATCTGGTGGACCAGATAGGAAGGAGGGGAGCTTCTTCGGAGACAGTTTAGAATCCTGGAGATGGAGCAGACCCAGAGAGGCGGCAGTCAAGGTGGGCTGCATGGTGGCTCCCAGCAGAGAGGACTGAGGCCACTGGACAAGCGGAAGCCAAGGAATAATGCGGACATCTACTCCACTGGGACCCATGCATCTTTCTCCTTGCAAGGCTACAGCTAATATTTATAGAAGGGTGGTCAAGAGCACAGACCCTGGAGCTAAAGTGCTCTGATGTGAATCCCAGCTTCATTATGCACTGGCTGTGTGATCCCAAGCAAGTCACTTAATTCTGTGCCTCAGTTTCAAATTCTGTAAAATGGGCATCATAATGATACCAGTACCGGCCACCAAAAGTTATCATGAGATATAAAAGTTAACATATGTAAAATGCTTGGCTTGGTACTCAGCACACAGAAAGTGCAGTGACTGATAATTAATGTTATAAGTAATGCAAGTGTTAACATAAATAGCACTTTCTGCCTCTCAAGCCATATTTACATTTGCCATCCTGGTGGGTATCACAGTGATACCGTACGGTTACATCTCACTATCCAGACGGGTTCACCTGGGACTCAGAGCAGTTAAGTGGCCTCCCTTTAGCAGCAGAGCTGGGATAAGACCTGTGCTGACTCTGACATCACATTGTCTTTGGCATCCAGAAGGGAAGAATCACAAGGACCCAGAATTTCCTTCTTGCACTTAGTCCATTAATTCAGCCCCCAATTCCTATCCCAAATACACAGTCTCCTTCTACTCCAAAACACAGCCATTTGGGGCATAAGAAAGGGAAGGAAGAGGAAGAGAGAGGAAAAAGATGGGAGACCTGAGAGAGGTGTTCAGGGAAGTCTCTACCTGGTCAGTCAGAAGTGGAGGCCCTGATTTAAATCCCCCCCCCACAAATAAAATTGAAAAAGTCCCCCTCCCCAAATGAACCACGGAGTATGGGGGCCACAGCCTCCATCTGTGAGCCACCTTCACCCCTGCCTAAGCTCACGCTTCAGCCCCCAGCAGCCTGAGCAGCCGTGAGGCTCCACACCTGCAACCTGACGGTGAGGGCTGGTCATGTCGGCTAGCTGGCAGGCAGCACGACTCTGGGAGAGCATCTTAGCCACTGGACTTCCCAGTTTTCTTAGCTCATAATCAGATCTGCTACTTAGCTGTCTTCCAGAAAAGCTGTGGCGTTTGGCTTGAAATAAATGTCTGTGTCTCCAAAAGAACATTATCCAAACAACAAAGGATGGCAGGCAGCGTTTTAGTCCCATACTCAATGTTTACTGAAGGCTCAGGTAAGAGAGAAGGTCACATCTATGGGCTGGAAAATGGTTGTGGGTTTTGCATTTGTTTGGGGGTTTTTGTTTTTTATTCTGAAAAAAAAAAAAAAAAGAGTCATAGATAGCAGCTGTTTTGTCCATTGTTGTTCTTTCTGGGAAACTTTAGGCAGGTTCCTTTGAACACTAGCCTTGGCTTGCTCCCTAAGGACAAACTGAAACTCTAATCAATGATAAGGAACAATACAAGTTAATTTAGATTGAATTCTCCATGGCAATTCTTCAGGGGTGAGACTGTATCTTTGTTCCATCCTGGATGCCACCAGGCACTGTTAAAAAATTAGGAACTGTCTATGGACCTGAGGCGTGAGAGCTTTGCAGGTGATCTTAATACGTCCCCCAAAGGGGGTGTGGGTGACTGGTCCTACAGTCGCCTTCCTTCTCTTCATTAACATCATGATGATGAATATCATAGGCTGACGGCTGTGGTGGACCGAGTATTTGTGCCTTCCCTCCCAATTCATATGTTGAAACCAATAGTGTGATGGCATTTGGATGTGGGCCTCTGGCAGGTAATTAGGTTAAGATGAAGTCCTGAGGGCGGGACTCTCAGGCTGGGAAGAAGAGACATCAGAGCTTTCTCTCTCCATAGGTGCACATACACAGGAAAAGCCATGTGAGTACACATGGCCAGAAGGCCACCACCTGCAAGCCAGGAAGAGGGCTCTCACCAGAACCTAGTCACGCTGGCACTGGGATCTCAGACTTCCTGCTTCCAGGACTGGGAAAAAAAATGACTAGTGTGTAAGCCACCCAGTCTATGGTATTTTGTTAATGCAACCCAAGCTAAGACAAGAGCTTTATAAATTTCAGAGAATGTGTCATTTTCTAGAACAATTCAGTGATGTTATTTTCATTTTACAGATAGAGAAACAGACTCACAGAGGTTGAGGGACCAGCACAAGCTGGTTAAAGAGCAGAGGCAGGATTGGAACTCTGATCTTTTGACCTGATTATTTCCCTTCCAGGTTCTTCTGGGGCTACGCTGTTTAACCTCGTCCCCATGTCTCAGGGAAGACTCACAAAGTTCCCACGGCATCAGGCAGAGGAGGCCGGGACCATTTACCAGCCCATCAGGATCACAGAGGGGAAAACGGCCCTTGCAGAAGCCTGATGCTTCTGAGTGTTGAGGGAACAGCAGGTTCTGTGGAGTGGTTTAGTGTCGGGAAGTAGGGTGAAGGAGGTCTGGCCTCAGACTTTCTAGGATTAATTCCCTGTTTATTATACTCTCTGTGCCTCAGTTTTTCTTACCTATACTATGGGACTAATTATGGTATTATGGTATTTACCTCTTAAACAGTCAAAAAGAGAGGGATTGAGGTCACGGTCTAGACTGGAGAGCAGGGGCAGAGCACTGCCTGACCACTGCAGCCAACACTGGTTCAGGAGGACGGTCCAGATGAGAGGCCACAGGGACGGCACCCCCCCACACCAGGAGACAGTTGCCAGCCTGCAGAGCATGTGCACAACCGCAGTCCTTCCCTCATCCCCCAACAGTCTAGGAGGCCTCAGATGGGGAAACTGAGACTGGGAGAGGATAAGGCAGTCATGTAGAACCTGTACAAGTTTGGGAGTCTCAGCAGCACATACTCTAGCTTTTGTCTGCTATGCGAGTGATCTTGTGCACATGACTTTTCCACTTCTCAGTTTCTTTACCAAAAAAAAACAAAAAAAGAAAAGAAACCTTACTAAGTGACTGCCTCAAAGGGTGTTGTGGAGATTGAATGTGAAAGGCATGTCACGGTGTCCCTAAAAATGTTCGTACTGTTGTACTGTAAGTGCCGTGCTTGTAGTTACCCAGCAGCTGGTAAGCAGCAGAGTGGGGTCGAAAATCTAGGCTTTCTGGGTGGCTCAGGTGGTTAAGTGTCTGACTCTTCATTTTGGCTCAGGTCACAATCTCATGGTTTAGTTCGTGAATTTGAGCCCCGCATCGGGCTCTGCGCTGACAGCTCAAAGCCTGCTTAGGATTCTCTCTCCCTGAGAATAAAATCCTGCTCTCTCTTTCCCGCACGCTCTCTCTCTCTCTTTCTCAAAATAAAATCTAGGCTTTCTGGTGCTGTGAGGTCACAGGAGTAAATCAGGAGGAAATGAGAAGCTGACAATTTGTGTGGCAAGAAATTGCCATTTCCCTACCACTATTCTTGCATCTACACAAGGAATAAAAGAAGCACAAAATGGAACCCCAAATCAGGAAATCATTAAAGAGGTCTCTATCCAGAATCCTCAAAGGGTTTCAAGACCAACAAAGGCTGGGTCTTACCCACAGCTGATATCTACACATGCACAGTTAGTGCATGAACTCATGAGCTCATTCAGTCAACAAATACTATGAAGCATCTGCTAGGTGTGCGATGCTTCAAGGTAGGCTCTTGGGGCCAAGAAAACTGATGGAACAGTCAGTCTGTGGGGGATCCTATCACAGTGGGTAAGATAAAAAAAAAAAAAAGCAAAAAACTCCACTCATCACAGGAGTGGGATAAGAGCCACAGCAGGGGCACAACGTGGAGATAGGAAAAGCCTGTATTTGGTCTGGAGCTGTCAGGGAGGCTTTCCAAAAGAGCAGACACAGGCGCTGTCAGAACTAAGAGGAGCAAGGGACCAGGAGGCACAGAGAAGTGGATGAGAGACAGCCTGGTGTGCACATGAGAACATTAACAACTCTGGAGCAGGCAGGCACACAGCAAGTGGTGAGGACGAGAGATGAGGAGGCTACAGTGTGAGTCCCTTTGAGAAACGCCTTGGACATTGTGCTTCAGAGTGTGAACTCTGTGGTAAGGGTGGGAGGAAGCCATAGAAAGTTCTAGGAAGGGGAGTGTCCATGCTTTACAAATTTCATCTAGTGGAGGCTAAAGTAGAAGCTGGACTGAGGGTAGAAGAAACTGGATATAAGGCAATAGAGAAGCTACAGGCATGTCCAGATGAGAAAAGAGATCCCAAACTATGTGTGTGCACACACACACACACAGCTGGTTCTGCCTTTACTGAGACACCCTGGCATGAGTCACACCTGGCTTCATGCGCCCACAGAGCCCCCAGGGGTTACCTTAGCTATGCTCTATCCTCTTACTTCCCCTCGGTGGTAAACCCAAATGGCTTTTCACTTCCAGACTAACCTCAAGCCTAGAGTTTGAGGTGATTAACTACTGCCTGTGAGGTTGCAGTCCTGGAAACCTCCTCCCAAATGATGTAAGCACAGGGAGCGCTACGGGTCTGGACACACACAGCACCCCGGGGGCTGTGCAGATCGAGCACATAACAGCTGTGTTCACTTCTGCAATCAGACCTTTACATTAACATGGCAATTACAGCTACCAAGGGAAAGGGAAATCAGGATTTACTACTGATTTTTATAAACAAATGCAAAAAAAAACAAAAAACAAAACCCAAACCAACCACAACTCACAGAATGCACTGAAGGAAATACGTAGTATTTAATGTGCCTTTGTTAAACTAAAAGCTCTCAATGGAAAAAGGTAGAAGTTCATGTGGAGTGCAGGGTGCCAGTGGATGACACATTATCTTTCAGATTTCTGGAACTCTTATTATATAATATGACATCAACATTAGCAAAAGAGTATGGGAGCTAACTAGCATGTACTGGGTACCTACTGTGCATCAGATTGCGGGATAAGCAAGCATGGTAGATATATGTTACCCCCTTTTTTTAAAGGTCATTCATTTTTGACAGAGAGAAAGAGTACAAGTGGGGAAAGGGCAGAGAGAGAGGGAGAGACAGAATCCCAAGCAGGCTCTGTGGTGTCAGCGTAGAGCCCAACGCAGGGCTCGAACTCACAAACCCTGAGATCATGACCCGAGCTGAGATCAAGAGTCAGACACTCAACCAACTGAGCCACCCAGGTGCCCCATGTTACCTCCTTTTTTTTAATCCTGAAAATGACCTTGGGTGGTTGGAATTGTTATCCCAGTCTGCAGACAGAAGACTTGCGGAGAGAAAGATCAAGTAGGCTTCCTAAGATCACACAGCAGTTAAGTGGCAAGGGTGTAGACCCAGGTCCCTCCAAGAACTCCAGAGCCTGAGTTCCTCCCACTGCTCTACCCTGCTCACCTCCTTAGGGAAATGTGAATGGCTCTGCCTCTCCAGCTGGCTGGGAAGCCCCTGAGAAAGTCATTCTCATGGTGACTATCCTATCCTATCTCTAGACAATGTCAGCCTGGAAAGAGACTTGAAAGCAATCAACTCCCATCTTCCAGAAACAGAAGCTCTGAGATGAGTATGGATCACATTTCCTGGCCCCAGAGCTGAGAACGAGGGCCACTCAAGTCTGTAACTTGGGGTAGCTCTCTCTCTCCCTAGCCAGTGTTCACCTCGCTCTCTCAGGAGTCAGTGCTTCCCCACAAGAGTTTGTTATTCTTGTTTTTGTTTTAATAATGAGATTTCTATACTCGTCTGAGTCTAAAACGGAGCTGGGGAGGGAATAATGTCTTTTCCTCTAGCAGATATACTCAATGGAAAAGCATGACCTGAGTCTCCCCACTGTACACAATCTCCTTCCACATGATCCTATAAGAGAATAAGAAGTGATTAATTCACAGCAAAATGGTTTTATTTACTATCAGTGCTCAGTGTCTTAAAACACAAAGCTTCCACCCAAATATTTGTCCCAGGGATAAACATCTCCTCCATATGTTGTCATAACTGATTCCTGCTGGCACAAAAGCATACATCTAAGCATCCGTATCCAGGATATAAATGATGACTTTCATAAAAAGAACTCAGAGGGCACACTTGTGTGTTCAAGTCCTAGTCCCAGACTGGAGCTTTCTAACGTGGCTGGATTCAATGAGGATTTTTCCTCAAAGGAAAAAAGATAATTCATAAACCCAGTCATGCTGATCTCAATGATGTCTTGGACAGAAATCCCCTCTATCTTCTACAAACTCAAATGCTCAAGGGCATGAAAATGAAGCTCCACATTAAAGCAGAAACCTTCAAGGTGAAAGAAATGTGAATATTCTTTCAAATTAAGCTATAAACATAGTTTTGCTCTAAGAGTCATGTGATTCAAAGTCTCTAAGATGGGCAGATGGTGGGGGCCATGGAGCTTGTCATTGGTGGGTAACCCGAGACAGGTGTGGTCAGGTGGAGGTGGAAGAGAACTGAATGAGTAGAGCTGATGGGAATCAGAACCTACCTCTGGGCCTGTGATCTGAAAATCTACACTGAGCAGAGAGAGTGGACTGACCTTTGGCCTCAAGGTCAAACCAGAGCCATCTATAGGGTTCTGCCCCAGCTTCTAGCATTCCCTTACTAGTAAGGAGGAGGTACAGTTAAATGATAACAATTTGAGAGGCCCCTAATAGAGGAAGAAGACACAACAAAAACATGACCACAGGACAGCCTTTTGGTGCTTAGATAAGATTCTTGCAAGAACATCTCTGGTACACTGGGTCCTGCAACAGGGGAATTCGGGGTTTCCCAAAGTTGGAGTGCTTCGGGTCTTATTTCCTCGAGCCTCAGGGGCTCTGATGTCCTTCAAGCTGCAGCTATACGATAGGGCAAGTGTCATAGTATGCAGAGGTGAGTGGCCATGAACCCAGTGCTCGGGCAAGAGCTACAGCATGTGGCCACCATGTGCTCAAATGACACCACCTGGGACTTCAGGCTTCTTGCACCCACTGGGCCATCTGCAGCCAACTGCAGCCCAGTTTGGTTTTCTTAGGAAGCTGCCTTACCTCTTCAGAGGTTCCCAGACCCACCAAAACAGTAATGCTCCCTAGGCAGCCAGCAGTCACTCATTCTGACCTTGAACTGTCCCACCTCACACACCACGGACCTTTACCCTCATTCTTCCCTCTTCACTCCTCTTCCTGTCTGTCATGTTCTTCATTCATTGATGGTCTCCAACATAACACACAACTCAGCTCTTCTTGGCCTCCCATTGGCCTACCTCCCCGCTTGGGTTCTCTTCTCTCCTTCCTGGTTTGGTGTATCCTGATACTTCAAGATACATCCCTCCCTTCACCTCAGCCCCAGGAGCTCTTCTCCAGGATGAGAGCCTCCAGACTTGAGCACTTAGTTCTGATGGGAAGAAATGGGGGAAAAAAGGTTTCTGATTCCCAGAGGCTAACATCATCATGCTCAACAACAAGCACACATAATCTGATCTCTGTTTCCTCAGGGTCAATGAAAGGTATGAGTTAATACATCTCAAAAGAACAAGTGAATAATACGTATCGAAATGAAGCATAATTTTTAGTAGCCCTTATGCACCTCTAATGGGCCAAACACCAAGGAGAAAAAAAGAAAGTAGGAGAAAAGTCTTACTCATTTGGTAAGGAAAACAAGAAAGCAACAGTAAAAGTCACAGAACGGTTTAAGGCAGAAGTAGAATTATAACACAAACACCAGAGGAAAGTACATCAGAAGAGGTTATTCTTCCAAAGATGCTAATGTAGCACTTCCTGAGTGGGTTGATGGGAACTCTACTTCAGAGGCAAAGCCAATGAAATAAATGCTTCCCCTGTGGAACGTAGGGAACTAAGAGTCCCTCAGATCTATAAACCATCAGCTAAGTGGATGCAAATGTGTTTACAGCCTTCCTTCTTTGAAGCTACAATATTATGAAATGTTTACAGTGGTAGGCCCCATTATAAAAATTCATTCCTTTGAAGAGGAAGTCAATTAAAGACAGCCACTGCAGTGATACTAGAGAATAGGTTACCCAAGATCAAAGTCTTGGGAAACCCATGGTGTAAAACCAAAGATCTCTGACAATTTTGTAAGAACTGTAAGATTATTAGCCTCCCAGGAATTTTCATTCTGGAAAGCTTGTTTTCATCATTGGACTTTCTATGATGTTCATAGTTTCATGATTACAGTCATAGCATGTGACAGATGGCTTTGCCCAGATGATGCCAAAGACTGTATGAAAAACAAGAGTTGTTTTACTGTGGCATTTGTGCTGCTGATTCTTTTAAAACTTCACCTCTTTCAAAATCTTTAAATAGTTTTTTACCTAGACAAGTGACTGATACTGGGTCAAATTTGCCAAAAAAAATCATTCCCATAAGCTTTTGATTTGCTATTTTCCTTCCCCAGGAATTATGGTTTACAAAGACAAACCAGGACTCAGCAAAGCGAAAGGCAAGCTAAAATTCAATCCAATGGAGAAAGTGACAACACTCTGCCCATGGAAGGCCAAATTTGTGAGAGGTTCATACTGCATGAACTTCAAATCCTTGTTTCTATTCCACCTAAGTCTTCTCAAGGGGGGAAAAAAATAGAGGAAGAAAAGAAAAAACAGAGGAAGGAAATTCTCATCTAGAAAATACACTTTCTGAACTATGAATATTTTTTTCCATTTTCAGTGTAAAGAATTATTGCTTTTCCAGGGGATTTAAGGAAAACACAGAAGAAAAAGGAAGTCCCTTGAACCCTGAAGGTGTTAAAATACAATCGCACTCAGTCTTTGTGATGGGGGAAGGGCAGCGAGGCCAGGCTTGGCAATGTCCCCTCATGACAAAAATGACCATGTTCTCAGTGAGTCAGCATCTTTTCTCCACTTTGGGAGATAAAATTATAACCAGATTACTGCTTTGTGGGAACGGAATCAGAACCAGGATCAGTATCAGAACAACCAATATTCAGAGTAAAACACTTAAAGCAAGGCTAAGTCAGTAAGTCCTCACATTTCCCCCGGTGCCAAAGTACTCCTTAAGGAATTTCAGGTTTTCAGAAATCTTGCACTTAACAAAAATTTTCCAACGTTTAAAACACAACAACGTTCTAAGCCAAGCAGAATTTCTGATCCTGGCATTAGATAACCAGTATTAATAGTTTTACTCTGTTTAATTCTAGGCAAAGACAAAGAAATATAATATCCTAGTGAAGCTGTATAAATTTATGATGGATAAATATTTGGTTTCCAATTGCTTTTCTTCTTCTTCTTCTTCTTTTTTTTTTTTTTTTTTTTTTTTTGAATATTGACAATAAATCTTGATCTCCTCCTCCTATTAGGCACTCAAGGAATTCTGGAATGGATGCAGTCTCTGCTTCCTTGGCACCTCTCAGATATGCGTCGGCCTCCCCATTGTCACGTTAGGCGCTTCTGAATCCCACAGTATCACGTCCCAGCGCCCCCTCCCTTCAGGACTAAGATCAAACTCTTCAAGCAGGCAACAGCAGCCCTAGTCCCCCACCCATATCTGACCCTGCCTTGCTCTCCAGCCCCATCACCCCACACACTCTGTCCTTCAGAATCACCCACAGTTCTTCACAGGCCATGCCATTCTACCATATTTGCTCAGGATGCCTTTCCTCCACCTTGTCCGCCCAGGGAATCCCTATATACCTTTTAGGTATTAGCACTGAGACACAGATAAAATTAAGTAGTTACCTCAGGAGAGAGGTCAGAGCAGATTTCCATTCTTACTTTACATCACACATTATTTACATAATTTAATATAAGGATCCAAGGCCATCCACTTTAAGAAACTTCACCCTTCTCCCCACCAAGGCAAAAATGTCTTGGGCATTACTAATAACATAATTTTAATGTAATATAAAATCTATTATACTGCATGACATTTATGGGTTTTCAAGTCTGTCTCTTCCTCTGAACCCTAAGCTCCCTGAGGACAAAGATCATGACTGATTCAACCCATTCTTTTTCAAACCCAGCACAGTGCCTGGACACACAAGGTGCTCAACAGATGTCTGTTTAATAAACCAGTGAACAGTCTCAGAGAACCTGGATTGATCCCTTCATTACTGCTGCCTGTCATTGTCTGGGATACCTGGGCAATTCACTTAGGCTCTCTGGGCCCTGGTGTTGCCCCCTATAAAACAGATGGCCTGCGTCACAAGGTTTTTGTGGGCATCAAATGAGATGACCCACCAGGAAGCACTTCCAAAGGTAAAACGCCAGCCTTCTATGTCCTTGTTATTATGAGGTGTGCTGAGGAAGTATGGGAAGTATCACCACCAACTATAGCAGCAGCTGCATTGAGCTTGGGTGGCATGACAGGGAAATTTGTGCAGATGGAGTCCTGGTCAATCTGAAGAAGGACACAGGGTCATGTCCCATCCAGTCCACCTTCAAACTCAATTTCCAACCCAGCCACTTCTCTCCTCTGCCTTCCACCCCATCACCCACGTGCCAGCCCTGTCTTCTCTCGCTCCCACTGCTGCAGTCACCTCTAGTGGTCTTCCTGCTTCCACTCTTGCCCTCCAACCTGAGGGCAACAAGAGAGACCGTTCATTCACGTAAATCCAATCCCATCACTTCCTCACTTAGAATCATGTAAGAGTGTCCTGTTGTACAGAGAATGAAACCCGGCAGCCAGACTCCACGGCCCTGCATGCTCTGGCCCCCGAGTCCTCTCCACCCTGATTTTAGGTAAGGCCCGCACCTCCCCCTGCCTTGTTCGTCACACTCCCATTGGACTCCATTATGTCAGGGCTCAGCACCCAGCCTTCCACGCTGCTTGCTGCCTCCAGACTCTGCATGAGCTGTTCCCTCTGCCCCAATCACTCTTACCCTGGCTTCTCCTCTGGTTGGCTCCTCTCTCTTTAGGAACCTTCTCAAATATCGCCTCCTTAAGAGGTCTTCCCTCACCATTGAAGTCTACCCTCTGTTATGCTCTCACATTGTGCCCTGTTTATTTCATCTCTACCACTAATAACCATCTGTATACTTTTATTTACTTGCTGTCCTTCTCTATAGACAGCTACAGGAAAAGTTTACTTCACAATTTTTTCTCTGCTTGGCGATAATATATGTAAGGCATCTATAAAAGTATCTGGCAGGGCAGGCATTATCTAAGTGTTCATTATTATTGTTTCTAATATTATTACTCCAGCAATTATGAGTCCCGGAGGAGGGAGCTGACTCGGTGTCCAGTTAACTGGTAGGAGGTCACAGAATGCTAAACAGCTCAGTCAACAAAGGAACAGCCCATGATGCTCAAGGGCCTCCAGCCTGGGCCAATTCCTGGAGGCAGGACTACGTCTCCGCCCTGCAGGCCCTCCCTCCCAGTGCCCCACGGCAGGATGCGCACCCACACCCATGCTGTCATCTCCCACAGGCATGGCCAGGCAGCTCCTGAGGCTTCTGAGACGTGAGGAGAAGCTCCTGCCAGCTCCTGGAGTGTGAAAACAGTGGAAATCTTCCAGCTCTGATGGACAGATTTCAAAGCCTGTTTCTAAAAATGGCTGTTAACAGGGTTTTTTCCCCACACCATATCCATGCCTGCTTTATCAGGGGGCAACGGCATCGCTGTTCACTGTTCTATGACCTGAAGTGATTTCACCAGTCAAAACAAACAATGATGGCGTGGAAAAGACCAAAAATAAAAGAGATAAGAAGGGAGAGCATGACATTAGGGCTAAGCTCTCTGTCAGCTGTTTTGTCTTCATGATCACGTTACTGCAGAGAAAGACACAAAATCTGAAATGAAGGTGGGAATCAGGAGCAGGCCTACTCTTCCTTCACAAATGGACACCCAGCATATGTCCATGTTCGATATCAAAGCATCCCCTTTCTATGGAGAGACTCAAAGGCACACTGCATAGTCGATGGGGCTGACTCAGGTACTATTTTAGGAGGGCAGACAAAGGCAGCAGGTCAAAGGGACAGACACCAACCTCAACTCACTCCCTGGGCAGGACATCCAGCCCCTCTGGGCCTTTGAAACCTTACCTGTAAAATCATGGTAACTGCTCAGAGATGGAGGGCTGGGCAAGATGACCTATTAGTCTTTTGAGGGATGCTCATCCTGAGTTCTAACAGAGCCTCATTTAAAATGTTTTTATGCAATTATTCATTAATGACCCACAGCAGAGTATATGGAGATTGTAGGAGTCTCTTAAACTCTGCCCAGTCTGGTTGCCAGCTTGGTGAAGTGGGCTGTGCCCAATTTAGCTAAATTTGAAGCAACATTTTAACTTCTATGCTCAACTACCATAGCAGACATTCTCTTGTCTTGCTGTCTTGATATCATAACCTCATGAGACAGAGTGTTAGAGACAGATAGAGACCGATGGACTGGCAGATAAACAGATCTGCTAAGTTTGGGTTTGTTTTCCAGAGTTCATTTTTAACTGCTTGGTTAGAATGTGCCAAGATGTTGGGACAAAATCCTGAGATTCCTGCAGGGTTTGATGGTGGCCACTCCCTTCCACCCCAGTCTCAACTTCCAGAAGTACGAGCTCTTCACACGGCTCTTGAGTTTTCTGCTGCCACAGACATTTTTATTCAAGTTTCTTTGAGACAAACATCTAGATCATCCAATTTAAGCTCTGTCGAGTACAGAGAAATTATCATAACGTCTCCACCCAACCTGCCTCTTCCCTGACTCATTCCTCTCTTATCAAACCTCTGCCCAAATCGGTTGTATCCCTGCCAATGGAAAATGAATTTGGATCTCTCGGTCTTCCCTTCTGCTTCAGAATGGATTCTCTAAGAGGGTAGGTCCGCAGCCTATGGTGTGATGCCTTGTGTTAGGAACGGAGCAGAAGCTTCAGAGACATGGATTAACTGAGAATTAACTGGGCACTTACAATGTGCTTGACATATATTATTTCATTTAATCACTGGAGTACCCTGTGAAGTAGGTATATTTTATTATCATCTCCCTTCCAAAATGAGAAACTGAGGCTTAGAGAAATGAAGTGGCATTCCCAAGATCTCAAATGTAGTGAATGACAGAGCTGCAACTACAACCTTGACTCCGAATTCCTAGACTGTAGCCTGTGTGCTCTCCTGCCTACTACCTGGTCCAGGCCATACCCCTGGAAAACCACAGGCAATCGATTTGAGCTGACTACTTCCCCTCAGCCTCCAAAATCCTTTAACCTGTTGTTAGTTTTAGCGGGTTTAAATCTAATGTCTTTAAAGCAGCCTCAAGGATGAGAATAAAAAATGTCATCATAAAGCTGCTATTCTTTAGATGACGTGCATCTGGCACAGCATCAGAGCAGAAGACTCTCTTAAAGAAATGGATTTTCAAAATGTATATGACCAGAATAACACATTCCTACTGGCTTTCAAAATCCTCCAAGTCCCATGGAGAGATCTAAATAGGATTCACATTGTCACCATCTTTTTAGAAGAGACAGGAGATGGGATTGTATACCATCAGTCTTCACCATAGTCGTTTCTTACCTGTCCAGGAGGGAATGTGAAAGTGATTCATGTAATTAATGGTTGTAGAGGGTACTACGAAGAAGGCATTGTAGCTGGGCACATGATGCCTCAGACATGGCTCTGGCTCTGAAAATGATATCAAGATGGAGACAATCATGCATACTATAAAGGTATACTGAGGCCAAATGTGGAAAAGAGCCATGACTGCATGAGCTAAACGCCAAAGGAGTGTAAAGGATGAATGAGTAGCTTCCATGTGGCATTATTAAGGAAGGCAGTGTGGCAGAGGTAGCCCTGAAGAGCCCTAATACCCATGCGCCTCTCATTACACTGACCTACTGAATTCAACTTCCTGCTTACTAACTGGTCCCACCATCACCCCTCTTACATGGTAAGCTCCCTGAAGGCAAAAGAAGGTGGTATTCACCTTGGATTTCCACTGTCTAAAACATAAAAGATACTGAGCAAATGTTGATTGAATAAATTTGATACACAAACGAGTCTTTGGGAAATTACACACATTTAAAGGGTGAAGAGAAGGCATCCAGTGATCTTTAAAGTTCTTTCCAATTCCCAGAGTCTGATCTAACAGAGCCAGTGGAGGTGGTAACAGTTTGTCAGAGGTTCCACGACACGGAGTACGCTGTTAGTGCCTGGCAAGACCCCAGAGCATCAGACTCCATGTGCCAGCCTCAAGTGAGAGGGCACGTGCCGCCCGGAGGTGGCTGTGCATCATGGAGGAGGGCAGGGTTGGTAGAGGATGCGGGCCTATAACCAGATGGCCTGGGTTCAAGACCCAGCTCTGCCATTATGACTTGCATGACCTTGGGCAAGTTAGCTAACTCAGCCAACCTCCTTGTGCCTCCATTTCCTCATCTGTAAAATAACAGCGTGCTTCACAAGGTTGTGGTATTACATGAAACGTGTTAATCATAAAAACTGCTTAGAACAATTCTGGGCACACTGTATGCCCTAAAAAAATTCTAGCTCATTTAATTATTACTTGAATCCCCTCCACAAGGCACTCCACTATGGAAGGAAATTCGGTACAGTAGGAACCTGGCTTGGAAAACTCAACACCTCCTTCAGAAACCAGAGAAAGAGGGAATAGAGACTGTCTAGTGTAAGTGGAGACCCAGCTCCACCTTACACAATGAAGGCACTTGGCTTCCTTTCTTTCTCCTACTGGGAAAGTCACAGGACACCTCAGCAACTCAGGAGAGACGCGAACTTGTGCAGACAGTGGCTCCGTCCTTCTGTTTTCTGAAAGAGCAAAACAAAACAAAACAAAGGACCCAGCAGGGTCTGCCCTCTCCAGAGTTCCACACCTTAGGGGAGTACGTTTCAGGACCGAGTGTGCTGTGGGCTTCATGTAGATACTAGCCAACAACAGTGCAGAATCCAGACAAAATCCTTTAAAAAAAAAATATTCTCAGGTTGCTAATCATTCAATTCAACTCTACAGTCCTTCCAGCTTTCAGTAAAACTTTTAAAAGCAAATGCAGCTTTGATTTTCTCTTATTCAAGTTCCTCAAAGCTGACGATCTTTCCATCAAATATCCCTCTCCTCAAATGACTGGGTACATTTTACTCTTTACTGTGTCCCTTTTGGTCGGAACTGTGTTTTAAGCAGGCTGCCAGGCAACCGTTTGGGTACAGAATGAATGCATGCTTTTAACCGCTGACCTCAGCTCCCCAACTGTAGGGTATCCCTCAGATTTTCATCACACCATCATAGAGCATCTTTTGTGTTCTGCATCAGAGAGGCAGGCAGACATCACCCCAAAGGATTTCCCAATGTACTTTTCACACATCAAAGTGAAGTTTTGGAAGCGGACAACAGTCCATGTCCTTACAAACAAAAGTGCTGCACATTAGTGATCCCTCTGCAACGGCCATAGGAATGAAAGGCCCTTTTCTCCCCCTCGCCACAAAATGGGCATCTGGAAAGAAGAAGGTAGATGATAAAAGAAACCTTTGGTAGCAATGGCAAAAATGCAAAGTAAAATAAAGCCATAACCCCAGAACCTACAAAGGTCCAAGGGGACCAAGAGAAACTATAAACAGGGAGACTGGAGATGAACCTGGAAATGTATCCACAGACACTCCACACAGACAGCCCAGAGAGCTGGACTGGCTGAGATGCCAGCTGGTTCAAGTCTGAGCCAGACAACACTTATTTCTGTATGGGACGTGCCCTCCAGTGTCACTATTTCTAAGATCTAGTGGTTGCTGTTTACAATCATTTTTAGAACAGGTGGCAGGGTTCCTAGGTTAACATTTTATTACATGAAACTAAACATATTGCCTCTAGAAGATAACTAATGATATGCAGGCAAACTTTGAAATAGGACACAGAATAAGAATGCCACCCTTGTGTTAGAGACGGGTCATAGCAATAGTGGGCCATAGAGAAGGCCATAGTGATCTACACTCCAGATAGAGGTGATCCTGGGCATATACACACTACACAGGCAGATCCTTGGGGAGCAGAGACACAGGGTGAAAGATGGGGGCTTTGGTGAAAAGGGAGGTGAAAGGAAGGAATCTTAGCAGACGTGTCTCTGAATGACTCACTCATCCAATAACTGTTTACTGAGCACTAAGTATGGGCCAGCCACTGTTCTGAGTAGCTTGGATACATCAATGAACAAATATGACAAAAATGCCTGTCTTAACGGAGCTTACATGATAGTGGGGACAATAAACAAGAGATAAACAAGAGATATATTAGGTGAGGTCATTAAATAGTACATTAGGAAATATCAAACACCATGGAGGAAAGTAGACCACGTTCAGGAGGACCAGGAAAATTGAAGGACATTCACAACTGCATCTGGTGGGGCAGAGTAGGTCTCACTGCGAAAGGGAGATGCCCTGAAGAAGACGAGGGGATGGCCATGTGGCTATGGAGGGGACGTGTGTTCACGGAAGGGGGAACAGCCACTGCAAAGACTTGAAGCAGGAGCATGCTTACAGTGTGTGAGGAACATCGAGGAGGCCAGCTGGTTTGGGCAGTGAGTGAGGCTGAGGAGTAGCAAAGACAAGGTCAGAGAGGGTCAAATCACCCAAGGTGTTCTAAGGACTCTGACTTTGTGGGGTTTGAGCAGAAGAGCGACGTGACCAAACAGTTTTATAAGGATCACACTGGCTGTTGTGTGCAGAGCAAATAAGAGGAGCTCAGGTGGTAGCAAGGACGCCAGCTAGGAGGCTGCAGTTTATCCAGCCAAGGAATGTTGGTGGCTTAGGTCAGGGTGGGACCCATGGTAAGCAGGGGTTGGATTCCAGACTTGTCCAAAAACACAGCAACAGAACTATCTGGTTGACTGGCTACGGGGTGTGAAAGAAAGAGAGTGGCTGAGGATGTGTGCAAGTTTTAGCCTCTCAAGATGGGGTTAAGAATCGGAAGGAATAAGACTGGAAGGTGGTAGACCGATGAGGAGGCTCCTGCAAAATCGAGACATGGGATGATGGACTGAACGAGGCTGGTGATAGTAGGGATGCTGAACGTGAGTGGAGATATCTGCCATGTTCAATCTGTGCCCTTGAAAGACACTTCTCCTTCCCTCTGGCTTCTGTAAGGAACTGATGGCAGATGCCAGAGCAGCCATCGTGGACCATGAAACGTAAGATGGATGCTGAAGATGGAGAAAAATAAAATTAAGCCACATCCCCAACCTGCAATTGTCCATCCCAACTTGTTTATAAGACAGACCTACCCTCTGTCTTGTTTAAGCCTCCATATTGGGTTTGCTTCGTTACAATTGCCTAACCTTTAGCCAGACTAATACGGGTTCTGTCAGCCATTACAAGCACGAAGCCCTAACAGCAAATGCTTTCAATCTCATGAAGCCAGAACGGTAGCCAACAAGGTGGGATTTAATTCCAACCTGCCTCTGCTTGTTTGTTCTTAAAATATTGGAACGATAGTTGAGCTTCAATGTCCTGAGTCACTGTACACGAAGCTCAAGTGTAGAGTGAACTGCTGCTAATGGAAATAGTGTTGACTTCCTAACCCACTGCTTCTCTGTCAATCAGGGGTGCCCAAGTCAACATCCTGTCCAAAGCAGAAGTCTCACGAAGACACATGATGTTTTCTGCTTTGGGTGCAGGAAACAGCATCACCAACAAACTTCTAAATGCCCATATGACCCAGACATCATCTCCTGATTGATCGGTGAGCCAAGTATGGCACCGGCTCCCCTCACGCAAAGGAGGCAAGATCAAGTTCTAAGCTGGCACCAAATAAAAACATACAGCTTAACCAAAGGCAAATCCTAGCTGTGTGAGAACCTAAGGACTCACCACTGAAGACACAAGAGATTCAGCTGAAACGCTGCAGCACTGGCCGCCAAACCTTGACACGCTCACTAACCTACATGCATCAGGTCCACGTAGGAAGGTGGTCACCTGCAGGGCCCTGCAGTCTCTGAATGCTGCATGAAATGTGCTGGCACATAATCATGGTGATTTGACTAAGGACCCTTCTCACTTGTTCTTTCCCATCAAGCTCAAGAGAAAAAACTGCAGAGAGGCAGGTGGAGGGCTGGTGGAAGTTTACAGCGAAAGTCACTGCTGGCAAATGGGTCAAAGGAGGAGGCTGATGCACTCCAAGAAATAATGTATACCTTCAGTGAAATGCCCTTAAGTCTGGGGAGGTAAGGGTCCTCCAAACAGGCCGCTGGCAGGCATTTGTCCGGGCAACAAGAGCATTAGGGTACCTGCAAAGTAGCAGCACTAGGATTAATAAAGTTGAGAGGAAAGGGGTCATAACTCCATTGAGATCGTTAAAGAGCATCTATTCATTGGGCATCTCAAGTCAGACACAGAGAACACCATGCGACGAAACAGCCTGTCTGCATGGTGCTCAGGGCCTAGTGTGGAACACCAACCAGCCATTATCACAGCATGCTCAGTGCCAAAAGGAAACAAACAGAGAGATAAGACGAATGCAGGGACTGGAATCTAGTATGGGGAGCAGGGAATAGGAAGGCCCCTCCCCAAAGAGGGTACTGGTAAAGGTGAGGCCAGAAATGTTCTGAAGGCCCACTTGCTACCTGAATAGAATGGGGATGAAAACCTGCCTATGAAGACAGCCCTATAAATAGGGGTTGATAGTTACCTATTTAATGTAAGTAAAATATAGCTGACATCTTGTAATATGTATCAAATATCTGCCTTGTTGCCACTGTCAATGGGTAATAGAAGAGGTCCTTACATAAATCTTACAAGAAAAGTATAAATGGTAGTAAAAAAAAGAAACAGAAATTGACGTACCATTGAATTTGCATCACTTAGAAAACCTAGACTCCAATAGGGAACTCAGAATCCTCTAGTTCTAATTCTGTCATTATTAGGAATATGCCTAAATCAGCCAAAGCAGATGTAAATGAGAATTGTCGTTGCTATTCAGTGGACTGAAAATCAGAAGGCAGGCTGCTTCTATCCACTTCTGCAACCATGATGATCTCTCTGGGCTTACCTTCTCAGCTTGTCCCTCCATCTGAAACTGTGGAACTGAATGAGAACAATGATTTTCAAAAACTTTTTTTCTTTACAACAATCCATAGTGAAAACTGGTTTTTCACGTGGTGACTTAATACTTTTCTTTATGAAGTTTAATGCATTTGCTCTTTTTAAATTCTATTCTAACCTATTTCTTTAAAATAAAAATGCTGGTTAGACCCACTAAGCTTAACTTCATGTTCCAAAATTTGTGACCCGTAATCTGAAAACCTGCAGACTAGGTCATTTCTAAGGGCCCCTCCACCCCCACCTCTGGAATGTCAACATGATCATTAAATATTTCGTTTCTTTCAGTTTGCAAAATGATTTCACAGGTATCTCCCATGATCCTCAGAGCAGTGGTGCGACATGGGCAGAGGGGCTCATGAACTCATCACAGATCACACGGGCAGATAGATTATGACAGAGCTGGAACCAGACCCAGTCATTCCAGAACAGCAGTGATACTTGGCCCATTCGGCAGCTCTTCTCCTAGAGAATTCCATCTCCCAACAATGTGCTGCCCTCAAGCTTCTTCTTAAATGCCTCTCCTGACCTATCTAAACTGGGATGCATTTCTAGCGAACACATTCCCTATGCTATACTCTACATCCCCGTGACTTATTTATCTTATAACTGGAAATGTGTACCTCTTAACCTCCTTTACCTATTTCACCCATCCCCAATGCCGCTCACCTCGCCTCTGGCAACAACCACACTTGAAACTAATGGAATATCATATGTCAACTATACTTCAATTAAAAAAATAAAGTTAAAAATTAAAAAGAACCTCGTAAACACATTCCAAGAATGTAATGCTAATTTTCATGCTCATGGCCTTATTAGATCCTTCAGGAAATACCCCATGCCAGCCACAAATGCATGAAACTCAGCCCCTGCCCTGGAGGAGCTCATCGTCTAGCAAAAAAAAAAAAAACAAAATCCACCCACAGACCCGCCCACTAAGTGCAGCTCCCTTCCAAGCTGCCTTCCTCTTATTTTCTCAGTGATAACCTCAGTTCTGTTTAAGTCAGCAAGTCTCCCCATCTGGCTGATGGAAAGTGCACGCTTCAAGCCTTCCCTGGAGAGTCTCAGAGTGCTGGAGGTCAGCGGACAGCAAGACGGGGGGCACTGCAGGGGGAAGTGAAGAGTGTCAGCAGCAGCGCCCTGCAGTGCTGTTCCTTCTGTTGCTGCTCCTCCCACCCTCCCCAAGGGTGAATGGGGGGTGCCAAGAGACTCCCTCTGCATCACCCCAGATACCTTCCTCACCCCAGACCAGCATCACCTGACTTCAAGGATATACAAAAAATCTTAAATATTATGAAAGGGTCAGGCCCACTAGCTTTATGGACAACGTCCCATTTATATTATTTAGGAAGAAAAAAATTTATATCAGGGACAAGGAGAGAGTGCTTTTAGGCAGTCATACACCTAGGGCTAAAAAAGAAGACATTCAAGACCTTCTTTTATTTTTTTTAACTATTCACAAAGCAGTTAAGTGCTGACTGGTAACATGCCAATACTTCTAAGGCACATATTGTCAAAACAATTGGAGTCTGTGGTGGGAATTTATTGTTTTGCTTTCCAGCCCCAGCCCCTCCTTCATCTGATGACTGTGCACAGATTTACTGTGCAGAAGCCACATCCCCTTACTCTAAAACAGTTGGTATGAGTGGCACTACCTTAAACTCTATCTTTAATTCTAAGAGTGAGCCCTGACAGGCTTAAGTTATGGTAATCAGTTTGAGAATAGGAAGGGAATTCAATCAGAGTTGGTGGGACAGATGACTCTTTTCTTGAGACTTCAGAGAAAGTATCCTTCTCTACCAGAAGAAAGTGTCTTTCTATCCCTGCACAGTGTGGTGTGAAAAAAAGAGATAGGACATTTTGGCAGCACAGAGGCTAAAGACTCCCTTGGATGGAGTCTGAGGATAAAGCTGACATTGCAGAAGCAGAGAGCCAGAAAGCACCTGCACCCTTAGAGATGCCATCTGGACTGCTGGGTCAAGTCTTGCCTGCAACCCTTCCTCTAGATATTTAGTTAAAGAAGGCTTTTGTCTGCTTAAGCCAGTTTGAGTTGACTTTTTTAACACTTGCTACCAAAGTAATCAAAATTCATAAAACGCCTTAAATACCCCAAAGTAGTAATATACAAAGGACTTAAGGTCTCTTTTGGAGGAGACAAAGAGTGATGTGATAGGGAAAGATTTTTTTTTTTCATAGCTTCTATTAATTCTGCAGGAAATAAACCCAATATTTAGCATCTGTATAATTGTTCCTATTTCTCAAAAACACCTCTCCACGTGTATTTCCTCACCTGAATTTTACAATCCTGAGTCAAAGAAATTATCAAAAATGTTTGTTTTGTAGTAACTACTTGTTTATCAAGCACTATATAGTTTAAAGTATCATTTCAACTTCAGTAATTAATTTAATTGTCACAATAACCAAATGAGGTAGGAACAGTGGCCTGTCATGCTATCATTTTAAGCAGGAGAAAGCTGAACCCTGTAGACAGTAAATGAGATGCCCAAATTAATCTGAGGAGGTGTCGGGAGACAGGCCTCAAACCGAAGCGTCTTGCTTCCAGGGTTTTACCACCAGTGATACTAAACTCTACTTCCAGAAACAAATGCGTGTGCTCTTAAGCACCATGTTCTGGATTCCAGTGGCAGAACCAGAACTAACTAGCTCGTGACCTTGAGCTAGTTCCCTTTGTTTTGTTTCCTCATCTGTAAAAGGAGAGATTTGAGTTAGGCTCTCTGACGCCCCGTCAAGGTCTAAAAGTTCTTTAATTCTAGACTTCCTTATTCCCACTCTCAAATTAACCTTAACTCAGAATAATAATTACAACCTTAGTCGACATTTGTTCTCACTGGGTATCAGGCACCGTGCTAAGAATTCTGCCTCCATTTTCCCTTTACGTCTCACAACACGCAGGAGACAACTGTCTCTCATTTACAGATAAGAAAACGTGAACCTGACAGAGGTTAAATGAACTGCCCAAGACCAACAGAATTAGTAAGCTTCAGGGGAAGATCTGACACCAGGTCGTACGGGCCACGAGGATATCAACCCAATTTTTATTGTTCCTGTAGAAGAAATAAGCCCCCCTACATGACTGGTCACCTCTTTCCACGCAGAAAAGGAGGGGGGGGGGTGGGGGAGCCGAAGCGAGTTACACCAAGCCTCTGTAAGGCAAAAATGGAAAACCGCTGGAAGGGCGCCTGGGAAGATCCAACCCAGACCCAGGGGGCGGGGCGCCCCTCCCCGCCAGCCCCAGGGCCACCCTGCCCTCCCGGACCGTTACCTTGTTGAGATGCGGGTTCCTGGTAACATCGTAACCGCGCTTCTTCAGGGGCACCGGGCGCGACGCGCCGGGCTTGGAGTGGCAGCCTCGGGCGGGTGCAGAGGGCGCCCAGCGCGGGACGGCGCCGCAGGCCCGGCCCCGCAGGGACGCCAGCCGTGCGCTCGTGCCCAGCGCGGCGCCCATGGTCCTTGCGCAGACCTGGCACCGGGGAGAAACCAAGGTCAGGGGCGCCTGACGGCCAACCACGAACCACGCGCGCCGCAGGGCACCGAGTCTGAGCCGAGGCTGCGTCCTCGGGTAAAGAGCAGAGGGTCGGGAAGGGTGAAAGGCGCTAGCCCCCGCGCTTCCTCGGCGGCCACCTGCGCCGCTCTCCCGGCTCGCTTGCGGTGCGCAGGCCTCGCCAAACCCCCGGCAAAGCGAAAGCAAGCCCAGGAAGCAGATCCGGTGCGGTTGACCTCCCGCGCCATCCCCGCCCCCATCCCCGCGAGGAAGAGGCGACTGCTCAGTGAAGGGCCTCCCGCACCCCCAGCCTCGCTCAGTGGCTTGCCTCGATCCCTTCCTTCCCCAGCCCACCTGTGCTGCGCCCAGAGCTGATGTGGCAGGCGGGGCGAGTTGCTGCGGTCCAGTGTTCCCCTCCTGCCAATGGCTGGACCTCACCCGCAGCCGCGAGAGCGCCAGGCTCCTGCGTTCTGGAAAGAGAGGTCCCCGAACCTTTGTTCGCAGTGCGGGGCTTCCCCTGAGGACGCGCGTGGAGCGCCTCGTAACCGTGTGCACGTGCCTCCCCAGTGCCTAAATGAAGCTCAGCTTGCCTCCTGAGCCGCTCCATCTTGCCAAACTGAACGCCCAGAGGGGGTAGCGTTTAGGGATTAACATAGCCTTTACTCTCTCACCCTTTAGGGAGGCCCTGGCTTTGGGATTCAAAGTAGAAACCCTCAGACACCTGGTGCTCAGTGTTGCTTTGCGCAGCCCAGTACAATAGCCATTAGCCACATGTGGCTCCGTAAATTTAAGCAAATTAATTTAAATGGAATAAAATTAAAAATCCAGTTCCTCAGTGACACTAGCCTAGTTTCACTGGCACGCAGTGGCTGTGGGATGGGATAGCACAAGTGTGGAACATTTACATCTTTGCAGGACGTTCTGTTAGACACCACTGATAACAAGGTCCACAGTTACCGGTAGGGCTCCTGGGTAGCCTGTCATGGATTGCTGTGGACAGAGACCTTGAGGTCCATCTAGTCTTGAATTTAACTTTACGCTTTATCCATATAGTAGCCAGGAAATTCCTTTTAAAGCAAACGTTTCATCCTATGTAGAATAAAATCCAGACTCTTTGATGCCTGTGGGTTATCCCACAGCCGGGCTCCTTCCAACTTCTTCAGGCTCATCCTACTCCAATCTCCCTCTCCCTGCGCTGTAGCCACCTCTCTCCCTGCTGTGGCCCACCTCCCACCCCCATCCAATCCCTTTCCACCTCAGGGCCTTTGTATTTGCTATTGCCTCTACTTACAGTGTTCATTCTCTCAGATCTCCACTAAATTGTCAATGTAAGGTCTTTTTTCCACTTCATCCAATGTCAGCCTCCACTAGGGACTACATAGTGAACGGTTTTTCCCTTCCTAGAACTTGTCAAAGCCAATAATTAGCTCATTTCTCTAATTGTTTATTGTCTGTCTCCACCTAGAATGTAAGCTTCTTGAGGAAAGACCCTTTGCCTCTAAACCCCCGTATCTTCACTGCCCAGCTTCACTGCCCAATAAATAGTTGGGCGAATGAAGGAAAGTGACAGCCACTTTCATAAAGATTGGACTGGAAAGGAGACTGAAGGAGATTATTCCTGAGGGAGAGGAGAGGATCCTGACTCCAGGCAGGGGCAACAGCAGACACCGTGAACTCTTGATCATTTACATAAGCCTGTAAATGATCTTTTTTTTTTTTTTTTTAAACCAATTTGAGTCAGATTTTTGTTTGCTGCAACCAAGAGCATTAACTAATACTTTTCTCTCAATACTGCTTTCATATTTGCACATCTTCCCACCAGTCAACAAACATCTCAAGGGGGTAGATTGTGTGTGTGTGTGTGTGTGTGTGTGTGTGTGTCCATCTTTGGTTTCTGACACATAGCAAATCCTCACAAACTGTTGAACGAATCTGCCTTTGCTTGATACAATGAGCTTTCTCCCACCTGGAGGACACTTAATAGGTAACCTCAGTCATTTGAAACTTTTCTGGAAACCAGGATGGAAACAACGAAGTTTTCCAAACAAGCCAATAATAATTCTTATATAATCTCTTCACTGAAGCATGCACAGTTTATATGTGAGAGTCTGTCATAAGTCCCCGTCTGTGGCCTATCTTTTCTTAACTCCGACATAACTCTAGCAATATTGTTTTTCTTTTGTGCACGTTTGTTCTTTCGCCACAGTAAAGGAGAGGTGCTAGCAGCAGAAGGCAGTAGCAAGAGGAAGTGACTGCTCCACAGAGCCGTCCAGGGGCCCAGGTTCTCTCTCCAGGGTGTTGTCCACTCTCCCCAGAAGCAGATACCACATCAGAGCCCCAGCCAGAGTAGAGGGGGAGAGAGGACGTGAAGGGAACTCCTTCAGGGAAGTGCCGTGTGTAAGTTGCCCATATTCTACTCACATTCTATTGGTGAAAACTAAGTCACAATCACATTAAACTACAGGAAAGTCTGAAAAATATTGTCTGTAGTGGGAAAGGCACATATTCTACCACAAGAAAGAATGGGAAAATAGGTTCCTGGGGACTGAAAACTACAAGTCTAGATTTAATACTTTTATATTAAAGTGCTTGGCATGGAGAGGATACACAGAAACTGTTAGCTATTATTATTATTGCCATCCATGGTGTCCATCTCTGGTTTCATGACAACTTCTTTACTTTTAGAGCTGAACAGAGGATTACAGAGACCAGGTTCAGAGCCATGGGAACTTTCCAGAACTCTTTCCAGCTCCCTTCAACTCTGACTTCCTTAGCTAGCCAGCCCTGTGGTCTGGTCCAGCACTAGATAGAACTAATGTGTCTCCATAATTCGTCTTGGCCACCCTCCCTTCACATCCCATTGACTGACTTCTGCCATGATTGTGATGCTGCTTCCTGGGGTCGCTGTAAAGGAATCCCATTCCTGTCCTCCCTGGCCAGTTTCTGTATTCACAGTGCACTTAATACCTTTGTTTTTTCATTCTGATTACAGAAATTTGCATAACTATCTGTTGCCATACTAGATTGAATTCCTTGAGGGCTGGAACCACTATTTGCAATTCTTTGCATGCTCAATAGCTAGGACAGTGTCTGGCACCAAGAATGCACTCGATTTGTTGAATTAAATAAAATTGATAAGGAATCAAATTTGTGCCTAAATTTCCAAGGAGTTGAACTTGATTGAAACCACATTTGGTTCATTGTTAAAAGGGCATCATAATAGCTTCAAATTAGAGTTTTAGTTCAGTCAGCTGTCTTGAAACAAGACCATTTGTCTTTTGTAAGCAGATTTTAATGTCTCTACATATGGGTTTAAAAAAAAATGGATGTGCATTACAAATTAATTAATTTTCAGCTATTCCCATTGCTTCACAAATGTGTAATGTTCTACACAACACTTCGTGTTTGTGATTGCCCTAAAAAGAAGTATTTAATTCACATTGGTGCTAGTAATATTTGAAGTACTTCAACTCTACTGTTTATGCCAAAGGAGAATGGTGAAGAACATTTTTGTCCTTGTCCTCAGACACACCGCTCTGCACTGCTCTACACACACCCTGTACTCTAAGACTTTGCTACATAGTTTCCTCTGCTTCCAGCACTTGCCAATTAGAGCCTGATCATTCTTCCCCGACTCTGCTCAAACACCACATCCTCCAGCAGGTAAATCTTCCCAGATTCTCCATTCTTCAGTAGCTTGCACTGTTTCCCACAGGCTCCCCAAACTCTATTGTATGCATCTGTCCTATTGCACTTTTACAGTCTCTCTGTGAAGCGATTTACTTATGTGCCTGTCTTTGAGCCTCCAAGGGGCTTAGAGAAGTAAAAGCAACAGCTTTGGATTCAGACAGTCTTGACTTCACCAGTGCTGAGCTTGTATAACCTTGGGCATTTTATGTGACCGATATAAGCCCCATCATCTTCATGAATAAACCTGGGATTCTAATATTACTTCCCACGTTGGATTTTCATGGATTAATGTATATATTTGTTTTTTAAACGCACATTATAATGCACTTCCCACATGCTAGGCACTGTTCTGGTAGTTTACAAATATCAACTCATGTAATCTCATAATATTTTTATGAAATACTGAGCTTGTTATTAAGCTATTTTGCTCAGCTCCAGATCTACCTTTTTATACTTGGGTTGACAGCTGGTGCATGGACTATGCAAATCAGTTCTTCTTTGACGAAGGTTTCCTAGTAATTTCTGCCAAAAGGGGGCACTCCAAGGAGATGACAGGCCAGAGAGGGGGTATTTCCTTCTTTCCCTGTACTTGCTTTTTTTTTTTCCTTTTTGTGTCTCCCTCCCCCCCCCCCCCCCCACACACACACACAACACCCAGCATCAGTGGCTGGTCAGCCTCCACTATCCTCCCACATTCTGGAACCAGCCTTACCAGGCTGTCCCAGCCTCTTCCCTTTGTTCCTCCCACCTCGGTGCTGGGAACTGCTGGCTATGGTTACCTTCTCAAAACTCCCTTCTCATTCAGCCCTCTAGCACCTGTCAAACCAGTTCTTTCTGTTAAATTCTTTTTGTTGAGCTACACTGACTACAGTCTGGACTTCCTGCCTGGACCCTGCCTGATATGGGTTGGTACAATTATTATCTCCATTTTATAGATGAGGAAACAAAACCTGAAGAAGTCAAATAACTTGCCGAAGTGGACCAGGGTTTAACCCAATCTGCGGAGGCCAAGGCATTCACTAGCACACTAAGGGCTCACATTTGGGAAGCGCTAGCCAGGCCTGGAACGGGTGAGCACTCAGTGTACCCCGAACGGTCACCCAATCCCCAATTATCATCCTCATTGTTAACTCCTCAGCCTTGTATCTTACACAACACCTAGCACAGGCTTGTGTGCAATAAATGCCCCCTGGACCGAACTTGATTCACCTGAATAGGGAAGGACAAAGTGGCACAGAAGGCTTGAGCTAGGAAAGGATGTGGAGGTTAAAGGGGCCTTGGAGCCTCCCACGCCCTCCTTTGGAGCTGTTTCCAGGGTAACTGGCTCTCCCTCTTCTTTTTCCTCCCTCCACCTCCCTGCCACCCTCCTCTCCTCCGATCAGGAGGGAATAAACAGTTCCCTGGTGTTCTGAAAATGCCACAAGGGGAAATGAAAGAGTAATTTTGTTGGGTAACAGAAGAAAACATGTTTCTTATTTTTCTATTGCACTGCATTTTATTTCCCTATTCTTCTGTTGCATTGCCATAATTTTTAATACCTAATTTTAACAAGAAAAGGATATCTTTGAAGTAACCACATTTCTAATAGAGGTGGCCACCAGACTCCATTATCCCTACAGAATGTTATCACAAAAACACTTTGAAATCCTTGTTTATAAACCCATTCAGGCTTCTACTCAAGTACTTGTGGTACCAAACATAATTGCTTCCAGATAGAAGGATACAGCATGTTGCATTTCTTTCTCATCAGACTCCTTGCCTGATTCTCAGTTACTTCTGTACTAATCCTCAACAGGTTCATTTCCCTTCCCGGCCTGGCCTACGGGCCGGGCCGGCTCTTATTTTCATGGCTGGTTTAGGCCCAAACAATTCATAATCCATTTCATACACTCCGGCCACTTTTGCCCTGCTACAGAAAGTCTGAGAAGAAAATGCCCTTGATCAGAGTAAGCAGGTAGAGAATGAATTACCAGCACTTCATGTGTCTTTTCTAGGCCTCTGGATTTCCCAGAGGTTGTTTTAAAAAATCTATTTTCTGCCCCTCTTGAAACGCTCTATTAAAGCACTCAGTCCCTCTGACCGCCACCACACCATCTCTCCATTCTGCTCCTGGCCCCTCGGCCTCCTCCCTTCTCACACAAAAGTTAGACAAAAAGGCAACTGTTTGAAAAAGGCAAGATGAGGAAACAGAAATTCATGGCAGCAGCTGCTGAGCTAAGCAGCTGATAAGGGGGAACAAATTTGTGCCCTGGGTGTTGTTTGGAGGTCAGGGCAGCGGCCCAGCAGGGTAAGGGGAGGGCCCTTTGTCCAGGGTGTGATTCACCCATCTGGCCCATTCAGCATCCCCTGCACCGCTGACCCCTGTTTCTCTGGCTCCTTCACCTCTTCAGCTCCCAGCTTGTTAAACTGTAATGAGCAAATCCTGCCGCTTCCTCCTTGACTTTGCCACAGTTTCGACCCACTTCCATAATGGGGGAAAAATGTTTTCCTCTGTTGACAGTTTTATTTCTCAGTGGGACAGAAATCATTAGCTTTCTGGAGGAATCTTGAGGATCGCACTAGTTTGGGTCATTTTTTGTCTTCTGGTTAAAGCACGTTTTCTATAATTGGTGAGCTTGACAGGCAATTCCTAGTGAACTTGGGTTCTCTTCGGCTCCTTATCACTTCAAGTGGTTTTTGTTTCCCCTTCTCACAAGATTTAAGCACTCAACCCCTCCCCTCAGCTCACATTCAGCCTCAACCCCACCCCCCTGACTGATTCACTGGGCCTTGCCTCAAAGAGATTGTAATTTGTTTCCTTTGTGGATTCACCAGCTAGAGCTTTGGCTTGCATAGTTTATTACTGCGCTGGATTTATCTGTGTCATCCGGCAGCACCCAGAGCTGCATTCACTGGGCTGTGAAACGAATGTGGATTCCGACCAAAAGGCCTGGGTTTCTCCCTCCAGGTCCCACCAATTGTTCCATGCAGGCCGGTGGTTTTCAAGAATATGAGCTTCTCAGAGCAGGTGGATTTAATTCTCCTTCACATGCACTTGGGGCTTGGATTCAAATCTGAAAGACTGGCTTACAAAGGGTAAAAGTGGAGACCAATCAAGCAGCATCCAGGTGATATGGACTGGAGAGATGCCCCTTTGCTCTTTAGGCTTCAAAATTAGCTACACACCTTTTTAATTTTTTACACACTGGACCCTGATGATAAAAGTGGGTTTTCAGACTGAGCTCCACTAACATGTTATTTAACACTGCTCAATAAAATAAGGGATATAAACCAAGGTCACCATTTGGGGTTTTCATCTCAGAGTTTTGCCAATATTAAATTTCAAGTTCTTTGTGTGGTAGCTGAGAACTTTCTTTTTGCACTCAGACACATCTGGGTTTGGATCCCTGCTCTGCCGTTTATTAGCTGTGTGATCTTGGGAGATTTCCTTGTTCCTTCTGAACCTCAGTTTTCTTATCTATAAAATTAGGATGATAATAGTACTTAATTCATAAGGTGTTCATGAGGATGAAATATCTGGTACATAGTAAATCTTCAACAAATATTAACTATGATTATTTCAATACTTCCTCTGTATTCCCACAGAGCAATTCTGGGCATGTAATAATTGCCAAATAAACATTGTTTGAATTGCATTTAACCGAATTTTCAAGAGTTCAGGTTTCAAAGGCTCAGTGTAAAATATTGGTATAGCTCTAAGGCAGGTAACCGTAGAAGCTGAATGTTCAGTAAGATTTAGCTATATTTTAATTGTCATAGAACACACACACACACACACATGCACACATGCATACACACAAGCATAAACCTTTCAGATACTTTATCAGGTTCTATTAAAATGGGAGTCATGTGAATGTCCCCCAGGTCCTTCCTATCTCGTGTTGCTGCTAAGTTCACTTGCACCACTGGCCTTTAGTTTGCAAACCCTATCTCCCTCCACCTATCAAATGCCAGGATCTAAGCTCACTCAGACTTTGTGATATCTTGGAGTCTGCCCAGAAGACAGGCAGGTTTTATAATCTGAGCTACACCCATGGCTCCTCTGCTACCCTCTGCTACCTGGGGCTGGGGCCACCTGTTCCAGTCCCCAGCACTGTTGACACTCTACTCAGATTCCCACTTAGTGAAATTGACCACTACAACTTCTGAAGTTCTTAGGGTGACTGCTTTCTCAGCCAGGGAAGCCTGAAACTCTTTGCTATTTCTTCCTGTCTCTGAATTTCCGTGGTTTCCTGCTTTTTTTCTCTTGTTGGACTCTTGATGATTATTTTAAATGTTTTATTTATTTTTGAGAGAGAGAGAGAGAGAGAGAGGGAGAAAATGAGTGGTGGAGGGGTAGAGAGGGAGGAAGATAGAAGATCCAAAGCAGGTTCCTCCCTGACAGCAGAGAGCCTATTCGATTCAGGGCTTGAATTCACAAATGTGAGGACATGACCTGAGCCGAAGTCGGATGCTCAACCGACTGACTCGCCCAGGTGCCCCTCTTGCTGGACTCATAAAAGAGTTTAGCTCTTGGGGCGCCTGGATGGCTCAGTCAGTTAAGCATCTGACTTCGGCTCAGGTCATGACCTCACAGTTCCTCGGGCTCTCTGCTGTCAGAGCAGACCCGCTTTGTATCTTCTGTCGCCTTCTCTCTCTGCCCTTCCCCCACCTCATGCTCTCTCTTTTTCTCTCTCTCTCTCTTTCTCGAGAATAAATAAACATTAAAAAAAAAAGAGTTTAGCTCTCTTGGTGGTGACAGGGGAAGGTAGAGATGAAGGTCTAGGACTCCTCTCGTTCTTTCAGATTTACCTGGCAAAATAGCATGGGCCTCTGTGGACTCATGTGTTACAGCTCTGCCCTTCTCAGAGCACGCAAATGTTCCTGGGGAAAGATGGGGCAGCAGTGGATTCCAGGACAACCTCCTGCCACACTCTGAACTTCTGCTTCCTCCTGTCCTGGCTTCTAATTCTGGCCTATCCTGCAAACATTCTTTGGCCAATATGGCTTTTCTGGAGCAGAGGCACTTTCCCTGGCTAAAGTCAAGCTTCAGTTGGCCTACCAGGTTCAATAGACTTATATTTTGGTCAATTGCAGTGAAGCCCAAGTTTCTCCTCATGAGTCTCCAATGCCTCATACAAATCTGAGATGTGCCCAGACAGTTATTTAAATGTCTGAGCACCCTGTCACATTAAAGACATCTGTCTGCCTGGAGCACGGAGGGGACCACCAATAGAAACTGTGTGATTCAACAAAACTGCATTCAAACCCCAGCTCTTAACTCAGTTGAGATGCCCTGACACCTATCTTTAAAAACCTTTGCTTTAACAAGATAAATGTGACAGAAATGAAGGGAGAATTGGAGTTTCTTTATAAACCAGGAGAAGTATTGAAGTGGAGTTGAGGACTTTCTAAAACTTCTGCTGATTACAGAGTGTATGAAATTACATAATTCTAATGTTGGAAAGGACCTCAGAGATCATCCAGGTTTTATAACAAATCAGTGATGGTGCCAAGAACAGAAAATTTGCTCCCTGGGAAGAACTTTCTAGAAGCAGGAAGACACTCAGCATCCATGCAACAGTGGAGTTTCTAATGAAATGAAGGAAATTCTTTCCTTTGAGGCAGAAAGCCATTCCTTATGATTAAAAAAGAATGATCACATTCAGCTGCCTTATTTTTTTTCTCTCCTTTTTTTAACTTTCATCAAGCCTTGTGTTGCAGAAAGGTATTTTCTCCTTTATAAGAAGAAAGTGAGAGACTAGATTGATAAATAATCTATATGCTGAGCATTAGAGCTAGCATAGGGAGAAAGTTCACAGCAATTAATGAACTCCAAGTTGAGATTTTTGATCTAATCACAAATCCCAGTTAGCTCTCACCAAGCCAAGATGAAAATCTTGAACAGAATAATAAGTGATTGATGTAATAGCCAAACTATGGAGAGAGCCCAAATATCCATCGACTGATGAACGGATAAAGAAGATGTGGTGTATATATACAATGGAATATTACTCAGCCATCAAAAAATGAAATCTTGCCATTTGCAATGATGTGGTTAGAGCTAGAATGTATTATACTAAGTGAAATAAATCAATCAGAGAAAGATAAATACCATATGATTTCACTTATATGTGGAAGTTAAAAAACAAAACAGATGAACATATGGGAAGAGGGGGTGAGATAAGAAAGGGAAACAAACCACAAGAGACACTTAATAATAGAGAATGAACTGAAGGTTGATGGGTAGAGAATGGGCTAGATGGGTGATGGGTATTAAGAAGTACACTTGTGATGAGCACTGGGTGTTGTATGTAAGTGATGAATCACTGAATTCTACTTCTGAAACCAATATTGCACTGTATATTAACTAAAATATAAAAAAATAAAAAATAAAAGTGATTGATAATAGATTAGAATTTGTAGAGAGATTAGGATTTGTAGAGAATGTTTGCATTTTTTAAGTCTTACTTACCGATCTGTACACTGTATGACGGGGTATTGAATGTGATTTTTCTTGTTACCTCAGGATTTCAGCTACATCCCCAAACTAAGGACAATAAATGACACCCCACATTCTATAAAGGAAGGAAAGAGCCATCAGGCATGGCATCCAGGGTCTCTAGGGAGTGGCCATATGATCTTCTAACTCTCACCCCCAAGGGCAGAAGACTAGAGCCCTGATTTCTTTTGTTGTTGGTGGACAAAGAAAGAAGCCTCCAAGGGGACCACATAGGGTGAGGGAGAAGAGGAGGGAAGAAACAGAAGAAACAGAAGAAACAATTTGAACAATTGATTTTTTTAAGATTGCAGAGAATTTTAAACCTAAAGACTTCTCTGTTCTTTCGTGTCTTTTAATTGTAATTTTGTTCATGTTCATTCATGTTGAGATCATGTTTCTACTTGTTGCCATCTTCATAGTGTTGACTTTTCTTTCCCAGGTGTTAGCTCTTGAGTTTGCCATCATCCACACATTTGGTAAATTGGCATTCTGGGACTTCATTAACAGGAACTTTGGGGTGGAACAGAGTCTGTGGTTTAAAAAAATCAACACTCTGAAACTCTTATTTAGTTATTTTTGCAGCATTGGCGTTTTTAGAGAAACACTAGCAAAATGAAGTAATATCAAACTCAGTAAAAAAAAATTACACCCTAAGGCTAGATTCAATCTCATTTGGCCCAATAGCCTTTCCGTTCTACCCCTATAGATACAGGTCTGCAAACTGAGAATTCGTGTTGCGTTTAGTAACTTTCAATAATTTCAAGGCAAAAACAACCAAAAGAATGGATTAATTCATTTTCAATAAGATGTGAAAACAAAAAAGATCCATTTAATTCTGAGTTAACTGAAAAAATCAGTTGTCCAGTCACCACCATTCTCCGACTTTTGGTAAAGTAACCTATTCTCCTTTTCTTCACCTTTAATGGTGGCTCGGGGATATGATGATAAAGGGGTTAGAGGGGGAATTTAGTAAGAGGGAGAACTGACAAGAGAAGTAAGTGACACATGAAGTTCAGAGATGAAGTGACTCTGGGGCACAGGCATCTAGCTTGTAGCTCATGGACAAAATACCATCCCTCTGAGAATTTTAGGAAAAAAAAAAAAAAAGAATACTACTAAATTAGATGACACACCTGAACTAGAACTAGAAGGCTAGAGTTCTATAACTGCCTGCCTGACTCCCAATTGTGCAGAGGTAGAGGTGTCACCCAGCAGACTTGGATCGATTTATTAATCATTAGGAAGAAAGTGAATGCTATTATCAAATTCTGAGGTGTTTGGGCTTAATTACATTAAGACTACATCGTGATACCAGAGCATTAAGGATTACTGAGTATGGGAAACACAGATTTGGATTAAGCAAACATGACTCATATTTGAATCTCATTCAATAACCCATTCCCAGTCATGGGTCCTCTTGACTCACTATTGTTATTAGTGAAACGTCATGCAGACACATGAAAACCTCTGGGTGTCTCTGCCTTGGATGTCCTGAAAGTGCCTGGGATCCCATACCACATAGCCTTTTCCAGACAGTCTTGGTTCCTTGGGGAGCCCAAAGCATATTTGCTCATAACCCTCTCTGACTCATAGGGACAGTACATGGAGAGTCCCAACAGGCAAAACCACCCAAATGCCAGAATTGGTAAAGCAGAAAAGATGATCGCATTATGACTCTCAACTCTAAACCCTTTGGTTGCCACAATGGAACACAGTGAATGTTCTGTGCTTAAAATTTGTGGACAACAGTGATCCTCTTTACAAGGTTAAAACAGCTACTTGGTTCTTAGGATAGTATAAAAGCTTCAAAAGAAAGACTAAAATCAAATCTTAACACTCAATATATTTAACCCAAGTTTATGGAATTGCATGAGTAATGATTACATCTTGTATATTTCTTGGAGCAAACATAAACATCAGCGTTTTAGTGACAGGGTTTTAAAAAGCTAACGTGTACATTTGTGTGTGTGTGATATGTATACAAATATAGGGCATAGCAACATGTTCTATTATTATTTTTGTTTCTTTTTTATTCATTTTATTGTAGGTATAGCTCTATTATTAACAGCCCAAAGTAATAGATGACTTATAAATGAGAAATGAGCATAAGATACAGAATAGGAAATAAACTCCTTTACTTACCTTGGCTTTAACAATCTTATGGTTATCTTTCAAGATATCTGCAATTTCAGTTCATCAAGAAAGGGTATGTTGAAATATATTTCATGGACCTTCTTTTCTGAGACAGGAAGACCAGGAAATGCATTGATTCTGGCACCCCGGTTTGGTAACTGAGGATTGCTGTTCTAGATTTTCCCACAAGTGCTCTCACCTTGCTCCCTCTTACTTCTTGTTCTAGCAGTTACCTCCTCCTTGAACACTCTTTAGTCACAATGTCTAAATCATAGGTATGTCTAAATCATAGGTATTCTCCGCTGCCTTGTTCATATGCCCCCTCACCCTTCAAGCTTTGCTTAGTACATCTTTTCTCTTAGAACTACCACCACTCAAAGCCTTGGTCTGTGCTTCAAGCAGGCCATTTCCCAAATCTTCATCATCAAGACCTGTTCTCCCTTCCATGAATTCCACATTTTGAAAAGGTGCATCTCCCATGTAAACAGAATTTATTAAGAAAAAATTTGGATGATTCAGTTAGTACTTTTGCTTGGGCAGTTATTGTGTAACTATCAATAATGTCATTTCTATTTAATATTATGAATTGCATAATCACATGAGTCATTGTCATGGCTGTGGCACTAATTATAATAATGAGGGAAAAGTTAAGTCAGCAGTTAGTGGTCTAACTCCAGCTGTTGTGTTATACTTGTGTCCAATGTCATGCCTGTTCCGGACATGTTCCATTGGGACACTGAAGCCATCCAATGTGTGTCAGTAAAAACATGTCACCCACCAATGTTATCCCAGAAATTCTAACAATGTTATCAATAAGCCATCAAAGCTATTGATGAACATGAGCTAAGCAGTGTTAATACAGAGTTGGTATATTTTAGCCTGAAGAAAGTTGACATTTTATTTTACCTGGTGGTGGGGTACCTGGGTGGCTCAGTCAGTTAAGCGTCCAATTGGCTCAGGTCATGTTCTCACAGTTCGTGGGTTCGAGCCCCGCATTGGGCTCTGTGTTGACAGCTCAGAGCCTGGAGCCTGTTTCCGATTCTGTGTCTCCCTCTCTCTCTGCCCCTCCCCCGTTCATGCTCTGTCTCTCTCTGTCCCAAAAATAAATAAACGTTGAAAAAAAAAAATCAATAAAAACGTTAAAAAAATTTTTTTTTATTTTACCTGGTGGGACAAGATTTTGGTTTCTGCAAAGCTTTATTGAATGCTGAAAATAGCTTTTGAACCTTCAGCTTTACTTTCTAAAATGCTTAAGGTTCTGGGGAGGCTGAACTGAGAATGAGAAGCCTTTATTCTAATCCTCTCTGAGTCTTTAACCAAACCTCCGCTGTATTCAATACTGCTGTAACTTTGAAGGTCTGGTTCCAGAAAAACACTGATCATAGACAACTGTCCAAAATGTCAAATAGTAGCTATTAAAGGGAAAACTTGAGAGTCAGCTATAGTGTCCTGCCTTTTCACATACTTGGCTGGGCTTGGAATAAACACTTCTTATCTTCATTCTCAATTGAGATAATATTTAAAGAGCGGGTTATAAATTTATTGCAGTCCTACTGTATGGTAGACACTTCGCATTTATTATTTCTATTCCACCAACAGCTTTACGTGGTAGGTTTCATAATCTCCATCTAATATTTTATGAATTTATATTTTTGTGCATTTTAGTATATTTAATGTATCTTGTGCATATTAATTTTTTCCTCTTTAAAACTGGTGCCTTTCTTCTGTTCAAAGTCGCCTTTGACACTGGTTATCCACAAGTTATTACAACAGAAACAGAAAGAGAATCAAAAGAATATGGTTCATGTCTATCACGTCTGATCAATAGACTTGGAAGAACACTTTCAAAATGAATTTTGACCTCAGCTGAAAAAATACATAGTCTGGGGCTAAGGGTCTGGAACAAGAGGGTTAGAAAGACAAGGAAATACTAATTCTATCCTTTTTAAACAGACCTTTGCTATTTCTAGTTCACCCTCATGTCTAGAGTATAGCCCTTTGGGGCCCCAGTTAAGGACCTGGAATATCGGCTAGTGTCTCTTCTCCTTAGAAGGCCCGGAACTCTCTGGGGGCGCCTGGGTGACTCAGTCAGTTAAGCGTCTGACTCTTGGTTTTGGCTTAGGTCATGATCTCACGGTTCATGGGTTCAAGCTCTGACTCTTACTCCACAGCTGGCAGTGTAGAGCCTGCTTGGGAATTTCTCTCTCCCTCTCTCTCTGCCCTTCCCTGACTCTCACTCTGTCTCTCTCTATCTCTCAACAATGAATAAACCTTAAAAAAAATACATCTATAAATATATTTACTTGAAAGTTCATAGATTTATTTATAATAACCAGATAGCTCCAAATTGGAAAGAACTCAAATCTGGTGTTGATTGTGGTTTTATCAAATTCTCCGTCTATTTCAAACAGTTTTGTCATATGCAGTTCACTCCTATTTGGTTTGGTTCATAAGAATTTGTGGCAGTCAGATTTTCTTTTTATCATTCAAAATATCCTTTTCTGTCTTATTGAAACTTCTGCTCTGAATTCTACTGTATTTGATATTAATTTTGTCTCCTTGCTATTGCTTGGTTTTCATATGCCTTGTACACTTTTCAACGTTTCTCTGCCAGGTCTAACAGGAAGCTGGTATTCGCTGACACACCAGTATTGTTTATAACAAACATCTGTTCTAATTGGTTAGCGCCCATGCCATTGTTAGTTAACTATTTTAAAAATCATTTTTGTTTTGTTCGGTTTCTTGAAAATACTTAAGAGCCAGATTTTGATTTTTCTTCCAATTTGTCATTTGATGGGATAAATTAATTTATTACATTTGTTATTAATGATATGCTTAGTTTTATTCCTTCCATCATATTTTGCACCTACCATTTATTACATTTTGTTATTAATTCTTTATTTTCTTCTTTTTGCTAGTTTATTCAAGTTTTTAAAATTTCTTCTTTCCTGTTATTTAGTATGAGAGTTACACTGTTTTTTTTTTTCTATTTTAGTCATATTAAACCTATATTTCTTTATTGATATAAAAATATATTATAGTCCCAACCAAAAGTAGACTGTTTACATGCATTAGCTTCTCTACTCTCAAACTTCCCTTACCTTCACTAAAATGAAACCTGGACCATGTCTTTTATTTCCCCATCTCATGAGCTCTCTGTCCCACAAGAGTTAAATTTTCTTGAAATAAATTACAATTTATTTCAAGGTTACAAATAAGCTTTTCCATAGAGATGCCTCTTTTGGCATCTATGAGTTCTCAGAATTTACCATCACCTGCTCAGAATTCACTATACATTTTTAATAGATGAATTATTTATTGCCATTCTTAACAACTGATGCAAACCACTGACTTGCCACAGGAGGTAACAAGTGTCTGGACAGGTAAAGAGAGCAGTTGCTACCTGGTGAGATTGTAGAAAGCCTTGTGGAGAGGTTGAGGTTTCAGTTGAGATAGACGAGACCTCAATAAAAGAAGTCGGCAGAACATTCCAGTTAGAAATGTAAGCATGAGCAGAGAAATCAAGTCCAAACACTGAAGAGTGTTTAGAAGTTGGAAAGGAAGCTATTCAAATTGACTGAAGATTGAGGAGAAATAATATTAGAAAATATTCTGGGATTGCCCTGCTTCAGGCTCCACCCTGAGCATGGAGCCTGCTTAAACTTTTCTCTCTGTCTGCCCCTCTCTCCAGCTCTGCTCTTGCTCTCAAAAACAAAAACAAAAACAAAAAAACAAAAAAAAAAACCAAAAACAAACAAACAAAAAAAAAAAACACCAAAAACAAACAAACAGGAAAAGAAAAGAAATCAGGTCTTAAAGGATCAGAATGCCAAGCTGAGGAGTCTGTGATTTATTCGTTTTTTGGGTGGCAAGCCTGGGAAGGTCTGTGGCAGTGGGGTGAGAAGAGAATAAGCATGGGAGCCATTTCTCTGCTCCAGGAAAAATACAGTGCAGCCCATGCATGGCAGCAGGATTGAAACCTATGCTTCACCCTGTACAGTGAGAGCCAAATAGGGTTCAGCATGGGGTTTGGAGGAGTTTTGCCTCTAACTCTGTTTTGCTGGCATGGAAGATCCAAATAATACACATGACGGCAGAGACTGCCTCTGGACACTAGCAACTCAGTGACAGGTTGGAAGCCAGGGAATGAATTGTTTTTATAAAACCTCCGATGGCTCAACCCATTGCACATTAAATCATATGAGTTAGCAACCACAGTTTCCTATTATAATAGGCTTATTTGCTCTTCCATAAACACTTCTTTCAAAGCTCAGATGCAGAATGCGGCAAGCCTGAATACCGACATTGGGGCTCAAGATCCTATTTTCACTGTTTATGCATAACAACTTCAGGATTTCAGAATTGCAGCATGAAAAATGTCATTGCATAAAACTGAAACTCAATAACTTTTATATCAGAGCTGCTACCTACTTAATCAAATTTATCCTTTAATGCCTGCAACCTGGGTAAAAGGAGTGATGTATTGTTACTTTACATCCATCCATCCATTCGCTATTTATTGAATACCTCTTTGTGAAAGGTACCATGCAAGACTTTGTATACAGTGTCTAATTTAATCCTCAGAATAACCCTTTGAGGAATCTGAGACTCAGAAATAAGACATTTGTTAGCAGAGTCTCTCTCTCTCTCTCTTTCTCTCCACCCCATCCCCCACTCCCCCAAGGAACTGAGCCTACATCTACAGGATCTGACCTCTGGAAGCTATTTTTGGACAGAATCTTACCTCCTTTGTCATTATTGATTGGGATCACCCATGAACATGTGACCCAAGCTGAGCTAATTAAGTTCTTTCTCCTAGAAATTTAAAATTGGAATTCAGGGACGGAGAGTCTCTGCTTGCAGCTGGAACACATAGATTAGACAGCCTTGTGGAGGCAGATTGCAATAATATGGTTAAAGAAGGAAGGCAGAGGGGTGCCTGGGTGGCGCAGTCGGTTAAGCGTCCGACTTCAGCCAGGTCACGATCTCCCGGTCCAGGAGTTCGAGCCCCGCGTCGGGCTCTGGGCTGACGGCTCAGAGCCTGGAGCCTGTTTCCGATTCTGTGTCTCCCTCTCTCTCTGCCCCTCCCCCGTTCATGCTCTGTCTCTCTCTGTCCCAAAAATAAATAAATGTTGAAAAAAAAAATTAAAAAAAAAAAAAAAGAAGGAAGGCAGAGAAAATGCCTCTTAGGAGGCAGAGAAAATGAGAATAAAGCTTCTGCAAAGAGAGAAGCAGAAATGAGAAACAGTCATGATAGCCTTCTTCCCTCCCTTCTTAAGCTCTAGCTCTATTCCTACCCTTGATTTCCAGAAGATACCCTATATCCTTATGACAAAGTCTCCTTATTAGCATAAACTAGCTTGTTTTTCTCTGTTCCTTGTAATTAAGGAGTCTTAATACAACTAGCATATGAGAGAATTTGAACCCAGGAATAATTCCAGGCCATGTTAATAGCCACTACACCAAATTGCCTCTCTAGGCAAAGAATTGCTTCACTCATGGGCAGTGTGTTAATTCTGGGTGAAGATATGAGAAGCATGCTAGTGACTTTTTACCATTAATTTATTTCAATGGCAAAGGAAGGATTTCACCAATTTATATACTCACTCATATACAGATTTAAGGAAGCAAGACAACTAAACAAGTTTTGGTGGTGAGCTCACTGTCTTGTCAGGAACTTTGATGCATCAACGACCCTACTGTCATCGTCATCATCATCATCATCATCATCACCATCATGTTCAGCAAGCAAGACTATATGGGACCATATGCCCTGGAAGATCTCCAAATTATTGCAAATTACTTGGCTTGAGATCATTGATGTGCAGTGACTTCAGGGACTATGGCAGACACTATGGCAGGTTCACCAAGCCTATTTTCTCTTCCTCCTGGACATGGTTTTATTACATTTCCCAGGCACCCTTGAAGTTAGTATGGCCACAAGACCAGGCAATGAAATATGAACACAAATGATCTGAGCAACTTGCAGGCCTGGCCCATAAAATCACCTAATGACCGTTCTCTGTGTTCTTTCTCCCAAATCAGTGATCTTGGAATCTACATACTGAGAATGAAGGAAATCCAAGATGAAGGGGGCATGGATTCCTTAATTATCACTTGGAACACAACCAACCACTAAGTAGGGAAATCCATCTGAACTTTATATGATCAAGAAGCATATTTCTATTTTGTTAAGCTACTGATATTTTGGAGTTTATGTATTATAGGAGCTAGCATTACCTAAAAAGGGATTATCTCTCTGGTTAAAGTACATATCCCAAGACAAGAGAACTTCATTAATGAATAGATATTTTAAAAGGGAAAGTTCATCACTACTAACAGGTCATGTTTAGAATTTTTCCTTTTAAGACTTGACTACATACCAGGTCGCTGTGCAAATAGGATGACTCTGATTGATCAGCATTCCTGGCATTTCAGTGATGAAAAAGTCCAGTGTTTTCAGCCCTTAACTGATTAATCACATTTCCAGCAAGAAAAAAAGTAACTCTCAATTTTAGCAGTCACTGTGGCTATAGGAAAAAGTTCTCCCATGCCAGGAGAATTGTTTTTGCAAGGATGAGTTTTCTTCAAAGACTTTGATTCACAGTTCAGGCCATAAATTGTTAAGCAGAGACAGCAAAATGTGATAAGGGCCAAGCAAATCCTCTACTGGGAAGAGTAGAGCAATTCTGTGGCTAATCTCTTTAACCACAGAGATCAACACTCCAGACAGTTTAGGCCACACAGCAGGTTATTGTTTTTGTTGTTGTTATGGCTGTTAACTTATTTTTAACACACTGTGGGCCAATGAGCTCAAATAGAGTCCAGTGTCATTTGTAAGAAATGCCCCTTTCTTCTCTGTCCCTCATCTCCTTAAGCTAGAGTCAGAGTATACCTAACTGGTTGTCTGCACAGTGCCAGTTCACAGAGAAAGCACAGCTCTCTGCTTTACTCTATCCTGATATCCTTGGTCTGGGTAAGCAACCCCAAAGAAAACTGGGGAGAAACATGCATTTGACACTTGGGAATAGAGCATCTCAGGTGACATTTGATGGTCAAGACTAAAGTAGACCTAGAATGAGTCTAGTTAACTTGCTAGGGGAGCAAGCGGAGATCTGGGATGAAAATCCTGGAGAATAGTTCAGGGCCATTGTTCCAACGCACCTGGTGAGACCTTACTATTCTAGTCAAGGTGGGTCTGTAAGCAAATGGCATGGCTCCAGGCACTCAGCCACAGAGGGGCATGGATGCAGGAGAATGGAGAGGAAGCCAGGCACTGAGGCACAGCTCCTTGCTTCCCCAGCACACCTCTGTTTCAGCTTTTCTTTTAAGGTGCTGTGATTATTGCTGTTTCCCTCTAGAGATTGTCATCTCCATGAGGACATGGACCAGTTTTCATGAAAGTCAATTTTAAGGTGTCGATTGCTTGTGCAAAACAACTCAATGGAGTAAGAAGGATAGTCTTTTCAACAAATTGTTCAGGAACAACTTGACCTCCTTTGGCAAAACAAAAACAAAAACAAAAACAAAACAAAACAAAACAAAAAACAAAAAAAGAAAAGAAACTTGACCTAAACCTTCACATCATATATAACTACTAAAAAATAGATCATGGATTTAAATGCAAAATACAAAACTTACAGAAAAAAACATAGAACATCTTCAAGACCTAGAGCGAGGTGACAAGTTATTAGACATGACACCAAAAGAGTAATCCATTAAAAAATGCTACTAAATTGGACTTTATCAAAATTAAAACTTCATTCTGTGAAAGTACTTCTAAATAGAAGATAGAAAGACAAGCTAGAGACTGAAAAAGAATATTTGCAAAACACTTACCTGACAGAGGTCTTATATTCACAAGATATTAAAAAACTCTCGGTGTGCCTGGCTCATTTGGTTGAGCATCCAACCCTTGATATTGGCTACGGTCATGATCTTGTGGTCATGAGATCTAGCATCACGTCAGGCTTTGTGCTGACAGCACACAGACTGCTTGAATTCTCTCTCTCCCTTTCCCTCTACCCCTCCCCTGCTCGTGCATTCTCTGTCTCTCAAAATGAATAAATAAACTTTTTTTTTAATTTCAAAACTCAACAGTTAAAAAAAAACCCTCAAATAATCCAATTATACAGTGGGAAAAGACATAAACAGATATTTTGTTACAGAGGAGATACAGATGGCTAAAGAAGCACATGAAAAGAATTTCTTTTTTTTTTCAATATATGAAGTTTATTGTCAAATTGGTTTCCATACAACACCCAGTGCTCATCCCACAAGGTGCCCTCCTCAATACCCATCACCCACCCTCCCCTCCCTCCCACCCCCCATCAACCCTCAGTTTGTTCTCAGTTTTTAAGAGTCTCTTATGCTTTGGCTCTCTCCCACTCTAACCTCCTTTTTTTTTTTTTTTTTTCCTTCCCCTCCCCCATGGGTTTCTGTTAAGTTTCTCAGGATCCACATAAGAGTGAAACCATATGGTATCTGTCTTTCTCTGTATGGCTTATTTCACTTAGCATAACACTCTCCACTTCCATCCATGTTGCTACAAAGGGCCATATTTCATTCTTTCTCATTGCCACGTAGTACTCCATTGTGTATATAAACCACAATTTCTTTATCCATTCATCAGTTGATGGACATTTAGGCTCTTTCTCATGAAAAGAATTTCAACATCATTAGACATTGATGAAATTCAAATTAATCCAGCAGGAGATATCACTACAAACCTATGACAACAGCTAAGATAAAAAGTTGTGATAATACCAAATGCTGGAAAGGCTGCAGAGAAACCAGATCTCTCCTACCTTGATGGTGGGAATGTAAAGTGGTACAGTCACTTTGAAAAATGGTTTGGCAGGCTTTTTTTTGTACCAAACTAACCATGCACTTGCCATACAACCTAGTGATAACATTCCTGGGCATTTTATCCTGGAGAAATGGAAACTTACACTTACGCAAAGACCTGTATGCAAATATTCATAGTAACTCTATTCATAGTAACAAAACACTGCAAACAACCCAAATGTCTTTCAAGGAGTGAAAGGTTGAACACCTTCTGGGACAATCATACAGTGCAATACTACTCAGCAACCAAAAAGAACAAACTCCTGATGCATGAGACAACTTGGACTAACATCAGGAGGGATACAGGAGCTGTGGGTCTCTGCACTGAGGGATCAGGTAATCTGGCCTTCCTGAGGAAATGATGTTTAAGCTGAGTCTTTGCACCCTGAATAGCCTAACAAAGTGCTTAGATTCTCTGATGAATGAGGGAATGAATGAATGAGGTACCAGGCAAGGGGATCAAGGTAACTTCAAGACAAGTAGCAGGAGTGATAAATTACTGAGACAGTGAGCCGCCGCCATGATATCTTACATTTCCCCAAACCAGGGGAATTGACAGCAAGTTTGGAGCTACATGCAAACAAGGGTTATGGGATTCATCTGGAAAAGTCAGGCCTACATAAACAGTAGGGCTGGGAGCCAGGCAAAGCATGCAGGATTACCATCTTTCACACTATTTTCTATGTTATATACATTTAGCACTTTTTAATAACACACTGCTATCATTTCAAATAGCCTATTCCAAACAAACGCTTGCTAATATTGACATAGATTGTCAAATTCTTGTTCATAAATTATTTGATTGGTGTTATTTTGTGTGTGTGTGTGTGTGTGTACAAACACATATGTGGAGAATTCCATCTAGCTAACAAGAGAATGCATATTTTCTTATTGGCTAGATGGGAACTCTCATGTGGGCAGAGGTGTTTTTTTTTTTTTTTTAATGTTTCTTTATAAGAGCCTCTGTCAGTGTTTTCTTTGTATAAAACAGGCACACACATTTAAGCTGGACTACACCTTAGGAGATCATTTTGTGCTCCCTGCTCTGTCCCCACTCATTTTACAAATGATGAACCCAAGGCCCAGAGACAAAAGTATCTCTGTTGTTCACAGTCTTACATGGTTTCATGTGCACATTGATTTGAAATCATGAATTATGAAGGTGCTCATATCAGAGAATATTAGACCCGGAAGGCATTCTCAAGGCCAAAATCACACAAGTAATTAGTGACAGAGCCAGGAAAAGAGCCAAGCGTCTCCCAACCCCCAGTCTGATGCTTCCTCCATAATCCCAGGCTCTTTCTGCGGGTCCTCCACATCACTGTGGACTGAGGTGACAACTGTTTCAGGTGAGGTAAACTTCCTGCCCCAAGTGGGAATTTTGTAATACGGCCACCCCAAGGCTAGTTGTTGACTTCTCAAGTTTGGATTGTTTTTACTACTGATGGAAATTTTCAGAGGGTTATTTGCAGGTTTGATGGGCCTATGCCATTCTTGCTTTTGAAACCCAGGCAGGGTTCAGCAACAGTCATTACCTGGGATTACTGGCTTCCAGGATTTAGGCCTGGCATGTTCTGAAATCCATGTGTGCACAGCTTCATGTCAGGTGGCATATCAGGCTCCCTTGCCGTGGGAACATACATGAAAGTCTTCTTAAACTTACAGTTACCAATGTGGCTTACTCTGCAAGTCTCTTCATGACGTTTTCCCTGGAGGTTTGTTTTGCAGGTTTTAATGGTTAAAGTGAAGAGAGACTAAGTACTTACAGCATTTAGAATGTGCCAGATTTTCACTGGTGCAGAGCCACTTTTATGCAAATCAGTTTCCCATTTGCCTGGAGCTTAAAGCTCTTCCTTCCTGGACAGGGGCCCTTAGAGTGAAAGATTGGTTCAATTAAATGAAAAGCTGAACAAGAGATGGGTGTGTGTGTGTGTGTGTGTGCGTGCATGCATGTGCAAAAACAGTTCTTTTTATCAAAGTAATCAGGTATGAACAGTTTAATTAGACAGGTTAATTAAGATAGAGACAATCCCAAATTGAAGTTATGTTTTGGCCTCAAATGAATGTGGTGTTTTTCTTTATACTGATATCAGAGACATGAGAAATGATTCAAGCTCCAGATGCAATTCATTTTCCCTCCCTCCTTTCCCTGCCCCTGTGAAAAGACCTTGCTTGCTAGATCAGCTTTTTGGGGGAGGTGCACCCTCTTGCACAGGGGAAGAAACAGGGTTTTGACAAGTAGGCAAAAGAAAGAAACCACAGACATTAATTAGGCTGATCTACAGAACACTGAATTAAGACAGTAAAAGGAGAGATGATGTTAGAGCTTAAATGCATTGAATCGGGGGAAATCTTGGGGAGCATGGAGTAGGGGAAGAAAAAATTCTTGGAGCAGATACCATGCATGAGAAATGATGAGGACATGAGATAGGAAAAGAGAATATCAAATAATTTTTATTTTTCATTATTTTGCATTTAGTGTTGCGTGAGAGACTTCAATAAAAAAATTAAACTTCTCTTGGGGCCCCTAGGTCACTCAGTCAATTAAGCATCTGACTTCGGGTCAGGTCATGATCTCACAACTTGTGAATTTGAGCCCTGTGTTGGATTCTGTGCTAACAGCTCGGAGTCCGGAGTCTGCTTTGGATTCTGTGTTTCCCTCTTTCTGTCCCTCCTCTGCTCATGCTCTGTCTCTCTGTCTCTCTGTCTCTCTCAAAAATAAACATTAAACATTTTTTTAAAAAAATTAAACTTCTCTTTGATTATTTGGGAAGCAGTGTCAAATTTCCTTCAATATGAAAGCATACGAGGATGGAGTCACCAGGCTGTTGAAACTTTTACACGTTACACACTAAATGTTAAAGAGCAGGCGGTTTTCAACATTAGCTATTGTGTGTACACAGATATGCTTTCACATACACGTACATTATTTAGCCTGATCAACTAGAGAATGAATACTTTCTGACAGTCCAGGGGGAACGGATAAGAGAGTGTGTTGGAGCAAGACCATCCTCTCCAATGGAAGAAAAACAAATCAAAATACCACCTCTACATCATATTTCAGTCACGGAGGACAGCATTCTTATACAGTATCAACGGCATAGATGGAACATTGTTAACAAAGGCCTGGACCCAGGGAGCCTCAGAGAAAGAGAAACATGGGGATCACGACTAAGGACCATACAACTATTTCCTACTCTTTTGCAGCATTGCATTTACATAAAATTACTACAATACATCCAGCTATAAAGAGTCTCTATTATTCCATGTATTTAGTTTATACCTCTAGAAAGCTCTACAGAGGTGATCTTAATATCTGGTAAGGTCAAGAACATCTTTGCGACTCAGATGAAAGTGACGGGCCCATCCTAGAAAAATGCACATACCTCACAAATACTTATCACTCGCTGCTTTGTGGGTTCACGAATCCTCCTGGAGTCTGGCTTAGAAACTCCTACATCTTTCTAGAACATCAAAAGCCTGCAACAGAGATGCCCTTGTCCAACATGAGACTTAAGCTGGTAAAGCAATGGGACTCTTCTTTCCTTAACACAATGCTGTCATACACAAGACAGAGAGGAGAAAGTTCTCTGGCAAAAATACTGCTCACCCAGTTCTCACAAATGTCAACTAAAATCAGAACCAGTTTTTCCCTGGTGTGACATATTGAGTCAAAGAAAGACTCATTATCACTCCTAAGTAATTGAAAAAGGAAAACATGCTGTCCTTCCCTACCCCACGCACAAAGAGGAAGCAGGCCAAAAATCCTGAAATAACATTTGTGCATCTTTGAGGTTGCAACTAATTATTTCACTGAAGCTTTCAAATGCATATTTCTTTGTTCCATAGCCTTAGGGACCACTTAAGCAAATTCTAGGGTTGTGGAGCAAACTACACATGAGCAGGAGGATTAGATTTTGCCACCTGAATTTAAACAGAAGTTTTTTTTTTTTTTAAAGAATTCTAATTTTTTTATGTTTATTTTTGAGAGAGAGAGAGCATGAGCAGGGAAGGGGCAGAGAGAGGGGGGACAGAGGATTGGAAGCGGGCTCTGTGCTGACAGCAGCGAGCCCTATGTGGGGCTCGAAGTCATGAACATGAGATCATGACCTGAGCCGAAATCAGATGCTCAAATCAACCGAGCCACCCAGGTGCCCCTATACTGGTTATTTTCAGAATCAACAAACACAGGTGCTCTGAAAACTGAGAAGTTCCACATCTTTTTGGAAGAGACATTTACATTTATAGGGGAAATCTCCATAATCTTCCAAGCTGCATCCTAAAGAGAAGGATGACCAAATCTCTAGACGCTGGTATGATAGACACGGCAGCAACTTAAATCTGCATAACAATCTTACTATTGTTTACTGTCCCTTGCTTGGTAACCTCCCCAACTCCCCATCTCCAAACCTTTCGTCTTTAGCTGCAGATGGTACTTAAGGTGCAGATGGTACTTTGGCCATTTCAGAAAGTTACTCCGTTTTCCCGTGTCTCTCCCATGTAATCAAGGAAGCATACGTGTAATTAAACTTCTTGTTTTTCTCCCATTCATCTTATATTAATTGAATTATGAGATCAGCCAAAGAACCTAGAAGGAAATAAGGGAAAACTTTTCCATCCCTACAGACTTAAATGGGATACTGTATATAAAACTTTTAGCAAGGATTTGGCATGCAGAAAGGTCTTAAAATAGAGCCATGTTATTGAGCTGTTCTAAGGCGGCAGGGCCCTATAACTCTTCACTCCTAGTCAAGGGAACAGGTGTATATACATAATGGGAAAACTATTTCTCTACTCAACACCACTTCTGACACCAAATGTGTGGGGTTTTTTCCACATCCACAACCAATTCTCCAACTCTTTGGACACCGACGCTGGGTGTCCAATGATTCCATTTAATTTTGACAGTACCTCCCAGGAGTCAGTGCAGACCACAGGCTAAAGGCTCAGTCTCACAGGACTGTCCCCACTTTGCATGCCAATCGCAAGTCTGGGCCTCCCATACTCCTGACCAACTGGCTATAAATGGGGGATTCCCACGACCCCTCCCTCAGGTTCAATAATTTCCCACAATGACCTCACAGAATTCAGGGAAACAATTTACTTACTATCACCAGCTTATTATAAAAGATACAATTTAGGACCAGCCAAATGAAGGAGATGCATAGGGCAAAGTGTGTGCAAAGGGTTACAGAGCTTTCATACCCTCTCTGGGCGGGCCATCCTCCCAGCACTTCTTCATGCAAAGTTTTTATGTAAGTTCCTTTACATAGGCAGGGTTGATTAAGTCATTGGCCAATGGTGAGGCCATGAGAGGGGGAGGGGTTAAGGCTGAAAGTTCCTCCAGAGTCATCTCATTAGCATAAACTCAGGTATGGTTGAAAGGGGCTTAACAATGAGTAACAAAAGATGTTCTTCTCACTCCCATCACTTTTCAAGGGTTTTAGAAGCTCTATACCAGGAACAAGGGAAGACCAAATATATATTTCTCACTATATCACAATGTCACAATATTCCCATTAAGATCATCTGCTGTGTGTTTTTACATGACCAATTCCACATTCAGTTCCTTCCAAGCAGGAGAAATCCTGTGCAGAGAGTCTGTCTGGTCACTGTGTCATCTTCCTTTGCCCCTTTCCTTTTCCTTTCAGGGGCCTCAGTGGAGGGGAGTTGGGAAGTACGTAGGCATCTGGGAGATCTTATGCTTGAGCATGCCATCCCTGAAGGCCCGTGGGCTTGGGCACACATTCTCAATGCCGAGCGCTGACCCTCATATTCTCTCTGGTCCAGCAGGTAAGTCAGTCATCATCTTCATCTTCTTCCTCATCTTCATCATCAAGGCTTAGAATGTACCTTTCTTTTCAAAATCCTTCAGCATGTTGTCCCCAACTGCCTTTCCAGTCCTCTCTTCCACTGCTACTTCCCTCACTCTTTAAAGTTCAGGTAAATGGAATCTCTGTTGTTGAAAAGAAGACCACAGACCCCAATTGGCGTAAATTGGATCAGGCCAAGTCATCCTATCAGGACTTGATAGCTTACCTAATTGCAGTTTCAACCTCTCCCAGAAACCTATTAATCAGGAATTTTGAAAAAAAATATTTTAACATTTACTTATTTTTGAGAGAGAGAGATTGCGCACACACTTGAGGGCAGAGAGAGAGAGAGAGAGAGACACCAAATCTGAAGGAGGCTCTAGGCTCTGAGCTCTCAGCACAGGGCCTGATGTGGGGCTTGAATCCATGAACCCCAAGATCATGACCTGAGCCTTAGTTAGACGCTTAACCAACTAAGCAACCCAGGCACCCCAAATCAGGAATTTTGTGATAAGCACCAATGAGGTAATCTGTCACAGGGACCCTCTCCATGCCCCAAAGGAACATGAGGTAATCTGCATGGTAAGACTCCCTTTCCTTACCCCTAAGGGAAGGTGATCTAACCTGGAACAGATACTTTCTTTTCTTTTGCTTATAAATTTCTTGCCCCATCCTCCTTCCTATAAAATCCTTCCAATTTTTACAACTCCTGGGAGCACTCCTCTACTTGCTATATGGGATGGAGCCTGACTGATACAAATTATTTTAAAAAGCCAATTAGATCTTCATATTTACTCAATCGAATTTTGTTTTTAGCACTATCATCTCAAATCCAGCCTCGACTTCTCTCCTGAACTTCAGACTTGTATATCCAACTGCCTACTTTATTAATACCACCTGGATGGAGAACAGGAGATCTCAAACTCATCATGTCCAAAACTCCAGATTTTTCTTAGTGTTCTGTGAGGCTCAGCTTATATTCTCAAAGAGTGAAGCACCTGTCATGTTTTATTTATCTCCTGTTCAACCTTAGAATTGCTATGTGGGGTTTGTTCACTATGAGAGTTTCCTCCACTTGGAGCAGTCTGGAGCAGTGTGCCCTCGTCTCCACTGTGTATCGCTGATCTGGAATGTACTTCCTTCAGTGCCTGGCCCAATCTTGATGTAATATCATCCATTCATTCCTTAAATATTTATTTCAGTGCCTACTCTGCTCCAAGGACTGTGAGAAGCTGAACTGTATCTTTGAACTAGAAAAGTCTTGGCTCTCATAAACTATATAGAGTAGGGAGACTTATACAGTAAACACTAGAAGTAAATAAAAATCATTCCAGACCATGAAAAGCAATACGAAGTAAGGGTCAGTACAATGGATCCAGGTGTTTCTGTTGCTGAGTAAACTGAGGAGACACTGGGCTCTGGGGCCTCGACCCAGCTCCTCGCAAAGGAGTTGCCAAAGGTTCTTGGTCTCATCTGAAAAAGGAGTTCAAGGACAGACACACAACAATGTGTCAACAGTGGATGAGCAACACAAGTGGTAAAGGGTATTAAAATGAAAAGTATATGTTCAAGATGAGAGAGAGAGGGAGGGAGCTGCCCACCTTGGGGGTTGGGTTTCCATCTTTTATTGACACTTGTTAACTAGGGGTGGAATATTCATTTCCTCAGGTGGGCATTTCTTGGAAGCAGGGTTGTGCACATTTTCTTCCTTATTTGCTCAGGGGTCTCCTGTCTTGGCATCTGCCATCTTGGGTCTGTCTAGTTTGAACCCACTTCTTATGGAGTGCTGCCAGGACAGGCCTCTGCATTCCCAAGTAGCTGGCCATAGCTTCCTCTTTGCTGGCCTCCAGGCATCCTGTTAGAACCTCACTAACTGCCTATTCTAACAAAACTACCATTCTCTTCACTGAGTAAGTCTGTCTTCCATTTAGGGGCAATACTCCATCAAATGTAATAAACTTTCTATACTCCCTCCAACTGTTCCATGAGTATCTCCTATTTCTTGTAGGTGAGGAGTCTAAATGAGACTAGTAAGAGAGCACCTATGTAAGGTGCATTCACCATTTGTGATTTGCCACAGATTAGGGAAACCAGAGGCTCCCTATAGATTTATTCCCTGCTTCTGCTGCCAAAATCATGGCCAACTTTGTTTCAGTACTTCCATTTCCGTTTAAATGAGTCTACTTAACATTCCTTCTTGAGTTCTGGTGCAAACTCCTGCCTATCATCTCTATCTTCTAGCATATTGTCTAATTATTTGTTGAATTTGTTGTGTCCATTTTTCTAATGTTAAACTGCTGCTTCAGGCTGTATCCCTTCCCTTCCTCCTGGAAAAACATCCCTTTTTTAAGTCTTTTTCTTCATTGTATCTTTCCTCACTCTAAGTGCATTTGGCTTGTCCTAGGTCCCCTAGGCTGGCATCTATTTTACATAGTCCTCACTGAAAGCATTTAGGCCCATGTGTCCTCTCCCACCGTACTCATTGCTGTCATTGTTAATGGTCATTGTCTGTGTGCCATTTGGAAATGTATTTTCTGTCTAGAAATGTTGATTTCTCCAAGATAAAGTTATATGAGTGTCAGTCACTCCTAAATATATCTTAGTCTGAGTGCATCAAAGAGCTTCCAATAGCTATCCTTAGAAAATGTCAGAGATTTCATTTGTGGGTATATGATCCCACCATGTTATCCTAGCCTCATGTTTCTCTTGATTTCCTACTAAGAGTTGCCATGGTTGAATTCCTCCAGCCCATTATCCCCCATTGCACCCTGTACTTCTCCTTCACAGCACTTTGCCCACTTGAAATCATTGAATTTGTTGCTGTGTGTGTAATAATTTGTTTAATTATTGTATTTTTAGTTACTGTCACCACTGGTAGACTCTAATCCCAGTGAGGATAGAGACTGTGTTTTTTTTCGTTCATAATTGCATCTCCAGGGTCAAACAAAGTGCCCGAGGCAAAGTAAATGCCCAAAAAACACAGGATGAATGTCTGGAGATAGTGAAAAGAGCTGATGACATTGGCCATGTCCAGAGTACATTGTCATTTTGTAGATTACTTCTGCAAACTCCGCAGTAATCTTTCATTAATAAGGGTCTTTCTAAAATCAGTTACTTGGAAGACAAGGCACACACATAGGCTTCTAACAAGGAGAGTTTATAGGGTCTCTGTGCCTAGATACCACAGTCTTGTCACTGTCAGGTTTTTGGCTACTTTACTTAAGTTCTCTTTTGAAAAGAAGGCTGTTCCTGTCTTTTCCTCATGTATTTACAAGAGTGCTCATCATCTGCTGTAATTAGTTCCAAGGCTTTGGGGATTTTCTTGGAATTCCTCCAAACCAGCAGAACACAAAGAGCAAATTTATACTCCTCTGCCCCAGGCAAAAGTGTGGAGTGGAAACACTTCAATGTTGATGCTACCTCCCAACCCCACCCTGGAAGCCACCTCTCTTTTCTGGGCTCTCTCCTCACTTGGGTTAACTTCTCCACTGTACCCCTGGTGATCTACTCCCTCACTCTGAACCCCAGCCTCTCTCCACTCTCCTCACACTCTTTTAATGCTTCATCTAGAGCTCTCTACTTCAGAGGGCACCGTCCGTGCTAAGCTGTCCCTGCAAGCACTGAGCTGCTGACCATCTGGGGTGACGAGTATGCACTTCAACAAGGCCTCACATGGACACTGTATAACCCGAGTAATGGACTCTACTTATAGGAGTGTCGGGGCTCCAGCATGGAGAAGCAGAGACATCAGGACAATCAGAGCCCTGCAGGAGTCCGGAGGGAATAAAGGCAGCATCAGCAGGTCCAGCAGATCCTGACAGACCAGCAGAGGTGGGAACCCTAGCACATTTGAAACATGGAACAGATAACTTTCCAACACTCTCCTCTGTATGAAAAACTATTTGTGGTGAATAGATTTTAATTAGCCCATTTTTATTCCTTATCTTTAATAAACATTTTATTTACATGGAAGTTAATTCCGAGAACTCCTTATAGTTTCCTAATAGTTCACAGTCATTTGAGCACACTTTGGGTGCAGGCGAATTTTCCAATCCTAACTAAGGAAGTACGTATTCCCTTGTTGAAACAATGGATTCAGAATACACAGTGATAGTGCAGTGATTGAAAGACAGAGAAAGGGAATTTGAGTCACTTCAATGCTGTCACCCTGTGTGATCATTTGGAATGTTTATCTGTCCAAATGTAAAAGGGGGAAACAAAGCAGCTGGAGTGATCATCTGAAAATTATGCTCCACCAAATGAAATCCAGGGGAAGCTCCCTAGTTTACAATATATGTTGGAGGCCACTGTGGCTTTCATATGTATCATTAAACTCCGCAGTAACCACGTAGCAATTGTTTCGAAATCTTAGATGTAGCAATTGTTTTGAAATCTTAGACGAACAAAACATATGGGAGGTGGCGGCGGGGGGTGGGGGGGGGGAGTATTTTATCACTAACAATGTTTGGAATTTTCTGTGTTTGACAATAATTAAAAGCAGACTAATGTTTATTCAGCTTTATTATAGTTTTAAATTCTCTACTGAGTCTGTATTCTCTTCTTGCTGGCACCCAGCACAGGTCACTCCCACTGTCTTCCTGGGTGTCACTATAGATGGCTTCGGATTCACCCTCTGCCATTTCCTATGAGATCTTGAGCAAATTTATATGTTTTTTAAAAAGTTAACTTTCTTATCATTATCAAAGGCTTACAATGTGCTGAGACCACAGCAAGGGCTTTGCACACACTGCCTCTCTTAATCCTTCCAACAGCCCTATCAGGTAGGTATTATCATTTTTTCCGGTTTGCAGATGAGGAAACTGGGCTCACAAGTTAAATAACTTGTGGGGCACCTGGGTGGCTCATTCAGTTAAGTTTCTGACTCTTCATTTCAGCTCATGACCTCACAGTTCATGATTTCAAGCCCCATGTTAGGCTCTTTGCTGATAGTGTGGAGCCTGCTTGGGATTCTTTGTCTCCCATTCTCTCTGCCCCTCCCCTGGTTTTGTTCTCTCAAAAATAAATAAACACTAAACAGAGAGAGAGAGAGAGAGAGAGAGATAATAGCAACAATTAAAAAAAGAAGAAGAAGTAAACAACTTGCTAGATGTTTACTTGATGAGCGGGTTTCAGACATGACACTTGAATTTAGGACTGGCTGACTTCAAATCATGGGCATTTGATCGACCCTCTCGAAGCATCTCTGTTGTGCTCTGTGGATGGGTGTTAAGATGTCCCTTTCACACACACTTCTCCGTTACCAGTCCTCTGCCTTTCTGGCCTCATTTCCACATCCTCCCCAGCTCACATTTCAGGATCTGGCAAGACTGCACAATGGTGCCCTCACCTCCCCATCTCCACTTGGCCCTCTCCTAACTCACTCTTTAAAGCTCAGCTCAGACATCATTCCCAGGAAACACTTCTCAACCTCTTCCCTTGCCTGCACCCAAGCCTGGGCTAAGTGGTCCCCTGCATTGTACTCCCATAGCGCCCTGCACAGAGCTCTGGTCCTGCAGCTACATGACCAATGGAGACAGTCTGTCTCTGTGACTGTGTCCCCAGCCACCACGCATGCTTCTGATGAGATTCTGTCTTTAGTACCCAGCCCTGTGCCCACAACATACAGGGAGCTCAAGACATAATTCAGAATAATTTCAAAACATCGGATCTAATAATTTAGAAATAATTTTCCTGACCTGGTGGGGTGATTAAAACCCCATAATATGCTTGGCTACTTCTACAATGTGCTGCTCCCCTTTTCCTGGAGACTCATTAATTGTCTGTTCATATAGAACTGAGAAAATGCTTTGTGTATTGTACTTCACCTTGTCTCTTCATAACCTACAGAGTTAGCCTCCTTGTACTATTGTCAATTCACCTGAAGGGCATTTTCCAGACTTGCCAACAAATGGATTTGACCAATCCATGGGTGATGTCTTTTTCTATCTTAGTGAATGGAAAACCATAAGGTTTTTGAGGGTTCTATCTCTTAATAATAAAATGGCTACCCTCAAGATTTTAGTACCAATCAATCAATAATCACTGAAGAAGCATATTAAAGGTTTATTAGTGGGATGTCTGGATGGCTCAGTCAGCTAAGTGTTTAATTCTTGATTTAGGCTCAGGTCGTGATCATAAGATCATAAGATCATAAGATCAAGCCCAGAGTCTACGCTCAGCACGGAGCCTGCTTAAGATTCTCTCTCTCCCTCTCTCTGCCCCTCCCCAACTCACTCATGTGCTCCCTTTCTCTCTTAAAAAAAAAAAAGAATTAAGAATTTTTAGTTTGGGTGGGTGTGAAGATCATGGTAGTAGTGTGTGCTGGTAAATGGCAGAGAAGGATTTCCTCTTCCTAACTCATAGAGCACCTCCTGGAGGCAACCTTTACTGAAGGAAGTACCATGAACTTTCCCCAGGAAGAGTCTCCAAGTTTCCATTTGCTTAGGTATCATTAGTCTAGAGCAAACCTGTGGACGTTAGTGGTTGGGAGCACCTTGGTTTGATATTTGTCCTTTTTTTTTTTTTTAAATCCATCTGGGATGTTCGTCAACATTCAAAATGTTTTCATCTTGGATGCTGAGTTGTGCTATGGCCAAAGTCCTCTTCAAATGGCTTTCATTGCTCAAACTGTAGTCTAGGCCAAAATCAGTGCAGCAAACAGGCAAATGTGGGCCTCCTGGGTCCTTCCCTGTACCTTCCCAGGGAACCAGATGTTCAGGCAGATATTGTCTAGATGATCATCTGACTTTCCTCTCCCCTTTTCTCATCTCAGTGCCGTGTTTGCTTTGCTGTGTTTGCCATTAGAACTCTGTGTATTGAGCAAACTTTCCAGCCTGTGTATGCCTGTGGATGTATTTGCCCTTCTCTGTTTCATCCTGAAGGACTATTTACATTCTAGTCTTCAGCACTTTCGGGGAACTGGAAATGGTTATGAGCCCTGAGCCTCTGGGCCGCAGAAGCCAGTGTTTTCTGCGGTCAAGAAAATGCAGCAGTTTCTAGAGTTGAGAGCCAGAATGAGAACATCTCAGAGTTCCTGGATTCACAATACTGTCTTATTCCAAAGGGGAGCAAGGAATCTTCGAAATTCATATTAAATCCTTTTTTCAAAATGCCTCTAATGAATGGGACACACCAATCCAAAAGCAAAGAGCCCATCTGTGCTCGTAAAACTTTTGCTACCATGCAAGCAAAACTCTTGGCTCTAGTGCCAGGAGTGATTCTTGGGAAAGTTCCTAAACCTCTCTGTGCTTCAGTTTTTCTGTCTCCAAAATGGGCCCAATAATATTCCACTTTGGGGGTTGTATGACTAGCAAATAAACCAGTAAAGGCAAAGCATTATTGGAGCACCCAGTACTTAGAAAACAGTTAATAAAGTAGTAATCATTGTTATACTGTTATTGGCTGTTTTTCATCATTTAAAATGCTTCCTTAGTACCGAAGTTACGTTCTCTTTTTCTTTCTGATAATCTTCTGCCATAATGGTGCTCATTTGGCTATTGAAAATACAAAAGCTTTACTGTACTATAAAAATATATTGATCTTATAATTTTGATGATGCAGCATCCCCGTTACTCCACGTCTTCCTGTAGCATGTTGCTGGCAACCATCTTTATACTGCCATAGATAGTAAATGCAACCACAGACACAGTATGAAGGTTAATAGTTTTAACATTCTGTTTTCTTCCTTTTTGTTTCAAAAAATTTGTGTTCTACCCAGAGGCCTGCATTGCATTTAGATGCAACAATGATGACTTTGAAGTTTATAATTCAGAGAGGAGTATACAAACTTATCTCACCTACTGAGCCTCAACTTTTTCGTTCATGAAATAGAGATAATATGAGTTTTTATCCATAAGGGTGTGTCTAAGAGCTTGTAAGATAAAACAAATGAAGTGTTTACCAAGGGTCTAGGATATAGTATGCATTCAGTGAGTATTAGCTATAATCATTACTAATGAAATTTTTGCTTTGAATTGATCCACTTTGTCCTTTTTCTCAGACTAATACTAGTCCATTACTTTATAATTGTGCATGCATTTGACTAGTGATGCATAAGAAAAGTTTCTGAACCTTTCTGGACCTCATTTATGTATTTACTTATTTGTTTGTTAGTAATATGCTTAGGAAATGCCATATGAATCAGAGAAGCAGAGATAAAATCCTCGAAGTGGGAAGAATGATGCTGAGGATTAAGTAGAATAACTTAGGAAGATGGAGGGCTTGATGGTTTGTGGTTCCAATTTCTTCTAGCAGCCACTGTACATGTCTCACATCTGATCTTGGGATCAGTGCTAGCTGCCTGAGCTAGCTCAACTTACTTTCTGTTACTTGCAACTAAGCGGATCTAACATAGCATCATTAAATGGTTAGTAACCATGTAAAATTCGTTGTGTAAGTTATTTTCTTCATAATATTCATGGCAGCCCTGATATAAAAAACCTTGCATTAAAAAAGTCTAAGGTGCACCTGTGTGGCCCAGTCAGTTAAGTGTCTGACTTTGGCTCAGGTCTGTGGGTTTGAGCCCCATGTCAGGCTCTTTGCTGAAACCTCAGAGCCCGGAGTCTGCTTCATATTCTGTGTCTCCCTCTCTATCTGACCCTCCCCTGTTCATGCTCTGTCTCTCTCTCTCAAAAATAAAACAAAAACTAAAAAAAATTTTTAAAAAGGTATAAAAATTCAACATGATACTCTACATGGAAAACTCAACCAAAAGACTCCTAGAATTGATACATGAATTCAGCAAAGTTGCAGGGTACAAAATCAATGTACAGAAATCAGTGGCATTTTTATATACCAATAATGAAGCAACAGAAAGAGAAATAAAGAAACTGATCCCACTCACAACTGCACCAAGAACCATAAGATACCTAGGAATAAACCTAACCAAAGATGTAAAAGACCTGTATGCTGAAAACCATAGAAAGCTTATGAAGGAAATTGAAGAAGACACAAAAAAATGGATAAACATTCCATGTTCATGGATTGGAAGAATAAATAAATGTCAATACTACCCAAAGCAATCTAAACATTTAATGCAATCCCAATCAAAATTGCACCAGCATTCTTCTCCAAGCTAGAACAAACAATCCTAAAATTTGTATGGAACCTCAAAAGACCTCGAATAGCCAAAGTAATATTGAAGAAGAAAACCAAAGAGGGAGGCATCACAATCCCACACTTTAGCCTCTACTACAAAGTTTTAATCATCAAGACAGTATGGTATTGGCACAAAAACAGGCACATAGACCAATGGAATAGAATAGAGAAGCCAGAAATGGACCTACAAATGTATGGCCAACTAATCTTTGACAAAGCAGGAAAGAGCATCCAATGGAAAAAAGATAGTCTCTTTAGCAAATGGTGCTGGGAGAACTGGACAGCAACATGCAGAAGAATGAAACTACACCACTTTCTTACACCATTCACAAAAATAAACTCAAAATGGATAAAGGACCTGAATATGAGACAGGAAACCATCAAAACCCTAGAGGAGAAAGCAGGCAACAGCAACCTCTTTGACAGCAATTTCTTACTTGACACATCTCCAAAGGCAAGGGAATTAAAAGCAAAAATGAACTATTGGGACCTCAGCAAGATAAAAATCTTCTGCACTGGAAAGGAAACAATCCACAAAACTAAAAGGCAACAGATGGAGTGGGAAAAGATATTTGCAAATGATATATCAGATAAAGGTCTAGTATCCAAAACCTGTGAAGAACTTACCAAACTCAACACCTGAAAGACAAATAATCTATCGAAGAAATGGGCAAAAGACATGAATAGACACTTTTTCAAACAAGATATCCAGATGGCCAACAGGCACATGAAAAGATGCTCAGTGTCACTCATCATCAGGGAAATACACATCGAAGCCACACTGAGATTCCACCTCACACCAAAGTGGCTAAAGTGAACAAATCAGGAAACTACAGATGCTGGCAAGGATGTGGAGAAACAGGAACCCTCCTGCACTGTTGGTGGGAATGCAAACTGGTGCAGTCACTCTGGAAAACAGTGTGGAGGTTCCTCAAAAAATTAAAAATATAACTATGACCCAGAAGTAGCACTACTAGGAATTTCCCTAAGGGACACACGAGGGCTGATGCATAGGGGCACATGTACCAATATTTATAGCAGTGTTTTCAACAATAGCCAAATTATGGAAAAAGCTTAAATGTCCATCAACAGATGAATGGATACAAAAGATGTGGTTTACATACACAATGGAATACTACTTGGCAATGAGAAAGAATGAAATCATGCCATTTGCAGCAGTGTGGATGGAACTGGAAGGTATTATGCTGAGTGAAGTAAGTCAGTCAGAGAAGGACAGATATCATATGTTTTCATTCATATGTGGATCTTGAGAAACTTAACATAAGGGAAGGGAAAGGGAAAAAAAAGTTACAAACAGAGAGGGAGGGAGGCAAACCACAAGAGACTCTTAAATACAGAGAACAAACTGGGGGTGGATGGGGGCATGGGGGAGAGGGGAAAATGGGTGATGTGCACTGAGGAGGGCACTTGTTGGGATGAGTACTGGGTGTTATATGTAAGCCAATTTGGCAATAAATTATATTCATAAAAAGAGTCTAAAAATCAATACTCTTCATGAACATAGATAAAAGCATTTCTAGCAAAATATCTCTAGATAAAATGCGGCAATACATAAAAAGGATAATACATTATGACCAAGAGAGACTTACCTCATAAGTGTAAAGATAGTTCAAGATTTAAATATCAGTTAATATAATTATATTAGGAAAATAAAGGAGGAAAATCCTGGGTCATTGAAATAGACAGAAAAAAACCAGCTGACAAAATTCAGCACCCATTTATTTTTAAATTCCTTAGCACAATAAGAAGGGAAAGGAAACACCTCATCCTGATAAAGGGCATCTATGAAAAAAAAACCCTACATTTAACATAATCTTCAATGGTGAAATGCTGAATGTTTTTTTCCCTACAATGAAAGACAAAGTAAGGATGTCTGTTCTTACCACTTCTATTCAACACTATTCAGAAGGTTTTATCCAGTGCCATAAGGCAAGAAAAATAAATAAAATGCGTGAAGATTGGAAAGAACAAAGTAGGACTGTCTTTATTCACTGACAACATAATAGTTGACATAAAAAATGCTAAGGAATCATTCCCTCCTATTGTGCCTGGTGTTGTGCTAGATACAGGGCTAACCAATGACCATGCCAGACATGAGGTGCTCTCAGTCTTGCAGTAGACAGGGAATCATTATAGAGAACAAAAGATGCTGAGGAGGGGAAAATACAATAGTGAAAGATCGAAAACCAGGAAAGGCATAAAGAAGACCAGCTTTTTAATGTAGGTCAATAACAATTCAAATCAATGAAAGTCTTGAACATACTTTCATATCTTAAAAGAAACAATGCTGTGAATATGTATGTACAGCATTTAGATTACTTTATTTTCCTATTCCTGAGCAATAAAGAGAGTTGAAAAGTTTTGGGTCAAATAAAAATGACTGCTTTACTATTGTGATCACCTTCTATTGTGATTTTCTATGTACCACCTTTTACCCCTTCACCCCTACCCCACCTACATAACTGATGTCAAAGGTCAAGTTGGAAACCAAGTCTGCAGCCTGGAGGTTGAAGTTTGCCCAGTAAGCCTTTGTTCCTGCCAAGGCCAGATCCTTTGTTTATCTCTATTCCCAGCCACTGAAATCACTCTTTCCATGACACTCTTCCTTTCCATGACTAATGGAGGGTGAAGCATAGTGCCGAAATGTGGTTGGACCACAGAATATACCCTGGCCAGCTCCTGAGCCTGAGAGAGGGTGTGGGAGAAGCCAATCCCCAAAGGAGAAGTGAAGACCCAGCTGGCAGCCATCATGGTGCAGAGTATTGGGGGCAAGAAGCAGCATCTCAGACTGGCAAGGGGGAAAGGACAGGCACTCCTCCAACAGAGGAGCAGCCAAGCTTGGGCAACTCTAGAGGGGAGAACTCAGACTTTAGCTGGTAATGCACTGGTTTTCATTTGTGCTGAGTGGTGTGGGTGGAATTTCTTTCAAAACTCAATATATACCATCTTAAGTTATGTGTTCAAGGGTTTCTAAGTGAGCTGTATAGTAAAATGCATTTAGTTCTAAAGAAAAAAAAAGAAAAAACACAAAAACTAAGAGATCTGTAAAAACCTACTAAAATGGAGAAGTGAATTTAGCAAGGCCATGGAGTCAACATACAAAAATCAATTGTATTTATATTTATTCGCAACAACCAATTGGAAGGTAAAATTCAAACAAACATTTTCCAAAGTACATTTACAATAGTATCAAAAAATACAAAATACTTGGGAACAAATGCAAACTTAATGGAATTTAATGGAAACTGTACAATACTGATAGACTGAAAACTATGAAATATGGCATAAAACTATAGCTGCCATTATCCTCCTGTAAATAAACCTTGTCTTTTCTCCTCTTCAATTTGCCTGTTCTCAGTTAATTTGTAGACCCCAAGCACAGGACTCAAATTGGAAGAGGAAAAGTTTGTTCTTCTCAACAGACACTTAGGTTTTAGTTTTTTTCCTTACAAATTGTCACTGAAAGAGGTGAACAAGATGTTTAAAATTCACAGCAGATGCTCTAAAGGAAGAAATAATATTGTGACTACTTAAAACCTATGTAACCCAAATGTCCTCAAGTTCTTCTAACCTGAGGGAATGAATAAATTCTCATTGGTAGCCAAGTTTGCAAGCTCACAGCCCCACCTGCAGGATCTCAACTCTTCCTCAAAGATGCGCTCAATTATTTGGTCGAGTCCCTAGATCTCACTGGATCTCAGGAACAAGTACAAACTCATCTTACTGCCCCAGCCTCCTTGTTGGTGTTCATTGTCGCACAGCACCTGAGTGTTTCCACCACTGTTAATGCCTTCCCTGACTATCCCTGTTTCCTTACCTGGCTCTCTCTCTCTAAACTCCAAAACCCTGGTATGTTGATAATTCACTGTGCCAGAATCACACATTGTGGGTTCTGTAGAAATGTAAAGAAAGAGAGCTCCCTCACATCTGTCCATCCTATGAATGACATGAGAGCCGTTAGGATATAAAAACAACTTCTGCTAGGGCCAGATAGAACAAAAGGTCCTGAGCTAACCCTCTTCTTCTTCTTCTTTTTTTAAGTTTATTTATTTATCTGAGAGAGAGAGAGAGAGACAGAGTCCTAAGCAGGCTCTGCACTGCCAGAGCAGAGCCCTATTCAGGGCTCCAACTCATGAACTGAAAGATCATGACCTGAGCTGGAGTCAGACGCTCAACAGACTGAGCCACACAAGCACCCCAGAGCTAGCCCTTTTCTACACCAAAGTTATCCTATTGCCAATCCATACATCTATCCATCCATTCACCCACCTACTCATTGATCCAACGATCCGTCCTCCCATCAGTCTTCCTTTCCATACATCCTCAAATTCACCCCAAATCACACACCCTGGTCCCCAACCATCCAAATATAAAACTTCTTTCTCTTCTGTTTCATTATGCTCCTTAAGCCCTTGTAAATCCTTTGCAATTCAAAACGCTCTTGTGCTCAGGCATCTTACTAAGTGCTTTACATATATTATCTCTTGTAATTTGACAACACTTTGAGATAACTATTAGCCTTAATTTCAGTGGACAGCTGAGGAAATTGGCATATAGATATTAAGCAATTTGATCAAGGTCACACTGGTGATTATTGACAGGGCTAGGATGCTAGGATTTGAGCCTGGATTTCACACTCTACATTTAGAGCCCTTAATCTCTCTACATTAGAGTCCTTAATGTCTATACAAACCTTGCATTTCTAAGGGGGATCAAAGTTGCTACAATGTAGGATGATTAATTTTTTTTTTAACTGTTTACTTTCCCTCAAACTATGAGCACATTTAATTTAATTCAATTCTCTTCATTTCAACAGATATTTATGAAACACCTCTTGGGTCAAATTCCCTGCTGGCCACTTCTTATATGGCAAGACCTGTTTCTTAGGTTTCTGTGTAGCTCCAGCTCCTGCCTGTGTCTGGATCTGTAGTGTCTGACTGATGCGTGACAAAATGACTAAGCACATAAAATGCCAAACAAAACTCCTAGATGAGGAGGAAATCAAACAGAAATGAGGATACTGAGTGAATTAGCAAATCACTATTTCCCTGCAGACATTCCTTCCCTACCAGTCATTGTAGGTGTCCCTCCTTCTTAATGAGGATTAGTTCTATTTTGTTCCGTCGGAGAGAGAAACATCCTTCTTACATGTGAATTTTTTTTCCCCTCTAAATAGTTGGATTCCAAGTTGGCCATTTAAACTGCTGCAAGCATTAACAGCACAGTTTGTCCTCAAGGTGATTCACTGCCTTTAATCCAGAACTCAAGTTGATTAGCACAGGAATACACGCAAGCACATGCCTGACTCCCCCAAGCAGGGCAGCTCACTTACTCTGCCTCGGGGACCACTTGGGGCCTCTGCAGCCTCCTGGATGTTCACAGTCCTCCCCCCATCTGGAAAGGAATGAGGACTTACTCTTCTGAGGACTAACAGCCATGCCACAGAAGAGACTAGCGTCCCGAGGTTTCTGTAATACTCAACAAATATAGTCTTCTGAATTAATTGTGTGGATCTGGGGTTCCAAAAACTTTGGTACCGAATAAGGCTAAATAAAATTGGTACTAAAGGGTATGTCATGAAGATACCTGGGTGAGCTATATCCTATGAAGCATGCTGAAAAGCATATCCTAGCAACTTCATGGCCCAAACATGCTTGAAGAACTCAAATGTTTCCCTCCTCCCCGTGGATGAAGCTCTAGTCAGAGGCAGGTTTACCAGGAAGCTAATGAGATACAAGCTTCAGGGCCCCTCCCTTGCAGGGGCCTCTTCCAAGGTTCCGCATCTACTTTCTGATTTGTAACTTTGTAGCCATCTTCTCAAAGATCCACCCTCCTCTCTGCCCCAGTTGTATAATAATCACCAGGCCCCACAGAGTTTGGATCTGCCCCAGCTCCAGATAGGACTTTTCTGCATAAAAAAGCAATTCCTTAAAATTGGGCTGGAGAGAATTATGGCTTAAACTTTCCAGATAATCCAGGAGTAAATGATTTAATTTGAAGGTTATCTTCATCCTATGCCTCTTTTGTCTTCAGTCTCTTTTTTTTAAGTTTATTTTTTATTTTTCTAGACAGAGAGAAAGCACAAGTGAGGAAGAGGGGCAGAGGGGGAGAGAGGGAGAAAGGGAGAGGGACAGAGAGAGAGAGAGGGAGAAAGAGAGAGGGACAGAGAGAGAGTGAGAGAGCGAGAGCCCAACTTGGAGGCTTAGTCCCACGATCCTGGGATCATGACCTGAGCTGAAATCAAGAGTTGGATGCTCAACCAACTAAGCCACCCTCTTTGGTACTTCTGACACTGATTTCAGGTAGCATTTACCAGTGTCCCCAAAGGTGGAACTGAATCCCAGGTAGGAGGGCTCTTTCAATACTTAAAGGTCATGTGACAGAGGAATTTCTTGTAATTTTCCTAGTAAAGAGGCTTTCTTGGGTTCTATTTGTCATCCCAAAGTACCCCAAAGTCATTCCAGACATATTAGAACAGAACCGTGGAGAGAGAATACGCCTGTACATAATTTTCACTCTGCCTAGACCTCCTGCCATGTGTATAAAATTCCTACCATTCATCCTCTAAGAACTGGCTCCTGTGCTTTGGAGGGAAAGAAGTACCTTTTGTTATATCATGAGCACCTACCATTTTTGTAGGCACTTGATCGATTTTGACGACATAAATAAATGAACAAATGGACTAATCAATGAAATGTGGCAGATGAAACATTAGGAGAGGAGAATAAACCAGATGTCTGCAGAGAAGAAAAGGAGAAGTAAAATGCCAGGACATATAAACAAGATTTTGAGCCACGTAAGCAAAACCTAAAGGTACTGTTGAACAGATAGAATTCCTTCTTTAGCTTCATAGGAAATGATACAGGTTTCTTATGAATCTTGGTGAGAACAGGTACTTTGAGCCCTTGAACAAGGCAGCTCTACTGTGTCCTTTACTTTACCTTGTAGCTGTTTACCTGCTCAGAGGTCTTCAGTGTAGAAAGGAAATCTGGCAAATAGGGAAAAGTCAATATTGACCGAGAGTCAGGCTTATGTGTTTTCTTGTGCCTGAAATTCATCCGATGACTTTTAACTAGTAAGTAAGACTAAGGCTTTGAGAATTAGTTCAAATAACTTGCTTAAATGGAGTTATAAGTAGCTTAACATAAACACTAACAGAACAGAACTGGCTTTAACTTCCCTTTTTATCTCCTTATCCTCTTGTAACACAGGGAGAACAGATAGGATGATCACCTTCCTTTTTAAAAAAATTTTTAATGTTTGTTTATTTTTGAGAGAGAGAGACAGAGCATGAGCAGGGGAAGGGCAGAGAGAGAGAGGGAGGGAGACACGGAATCTGAAGCAGGCTCCAGGCTCTGAGCTGTCAGCACAGAGCCCCATGTGGGGCTCAAACCCACAGACCAGACCACGGGATCATGACCTGAGCTGGTCTGACGCTTAACCACTAAGCCACCCAGGTGCTCCATGATTACCTCCATTTTATATGCAGTAAGAACTTTCCATAAACTTGGCGTACAAATATGATTATATCCCTTTTCATTTTACAATTGATACTTTGAATATCCACTTGCCTTAAAAACTACTGAAAAACTACTGGAACTGCTAAATGAATTCTGTAAAGTCACAGGATACAAAACTGATGCACAAAAATCTGTCGCATTTCTACGAACTAATAATAAAGTAGCAGAAAGAAAAATTAAGAAAGCAATCACATTTACAATTGCACCAAAAAGAATAAAATATCTAGGAATAAACCAAGGAAGTGAAAGACCTGCATTCTGAAAACTATAAAACACTGATGAAAGAAACTGAAGATGACACAAACAAATGGAAAGATATTCCATGCTCACGGATTGGAAGAATCAATATTGTTAAAATGTTCATACTACCCAAAGCAATCAACAGACTAATGCAACCCCTATCAAAATACCAACATTTTTCGCAGAGCTAGACCAAACAATCCTAAAATTTGTGTAGAACCACAAAAGACCCTGAATAGCCAAAGCAATCTTGAGAAAGAAAAACAAAACTGGAGGTATCACAATTCCAGATTTCAAGATATACCACAAAGCTGCAGTAATCAAAACATTATGGTTCTGGCACAAAAATAGACACATAGATCAATAAGAACAGAACAGACAACCCAGAAATAAACCCATGATTAAGTGGTCAATTAATCTCTGGTAAAGGAGGCAAGAATAAACAATGGGGAAAAGACAATCTCTTCAATAAATGGTGCTGGGAAAACTGGACAGCTACATGTAAAACAATGAAAATGGACCACTTTCTTAAATGATACACAGAAAGTAGCTCAAAACATATTAAAGACTTAAATGTGAGATCTGAAACCATAAAAATACCAGAAGAAAACAGGCAGTAATTTCTTTGACACTGGCTGTAGAAACATTTTTCTAGATATGTCGCCTCAGACAAGGGAAACAAAGGCAAAATTAAATTATTGGGACTACATCTAAATAAAAACTCTCGCATAACAAAGGAAACCATTGACAAAACAAAAAGGCAGCCCATTGAATGGGACAAGATATTTTCAAATAATATATTCCATAAGGGGTTAATATCCAAAATATATACAAAGCTTCTATGACCGAACACCAAAAAAATAAATAATCCCTTTAAAAATTAAGCAGAGGATCTGAACAGACATTTCTCCAAAGAAGACATACAGATGGCTCACAGATACATGAAAAGATGCTCAACATGTCTCATCATCAGGGAAATGCAAATCAAAATCACAATGACATATAACCTTACTAGCCTGTCAGAATGGCTAGTATCGAAATGACAAGAAATAACAAGTTTGGCAAGGATGTGGAGAAAAAGGAATCCTCGTGCACTGCTGGTGGGAATGTAAACTGGTACAGCCAGTATGGAAAACAGTATGGATGTCCTCAAAAAATTAAAAATAGAACTACCATATGATCAAGTAATTACACTACTGTGTATTTACCCCCCCAGAAAACCAAAAACACTAATTCGAAAAGATATAGCATCCTTATATTTTTTGCAGCATTGTTTGCAATAGTCGAGATATGGAAGCAACCCAAGTGTCTATCTATAGACAAATGGATAAAGTAAACGTGGTATGTATGTATGTATGTATGTATACATATGTGTATGTATGTATGTATGTACATACATACACATGAGTGAATATTACCCAGCCATAAAAAAGAATGAGATCTTGTCATTTGCAACAACATGGATGGACCTAGAGTGTATCATGCTAGGTGAAATAAGTCAGTCAGAGAAAGACAAATACCATATGATTTACACATATGGGGAATTTAAGAAACAAACAAATGAATTAACAAAGAAAAAAGAGACAAACAAAAATATAGACTCTAAAATACAGAGAAGAAACTGGTGGTTACACGGGAAGGGGGGAGATAGACAAAATAGATAAAGGGGATTAAATGTACACTTATCTTGATGAGTGCTGAGTAATGTGTAGAATTGTGTGTGTGTGTGTGTGTGCGTGTGTGTGTTTTATGTTTTTTTTTTAATTATTTATTCTGAGGGGAGAGAGAGAGAGAGGTTGGGAGCAAGAGCAGCGGAGGGGCAGAGAGAGAGAATCCCCAGAAGGCTCCACTGTCAGTGCAGAGCCCAACTAGGGCCTTGAACTCATGAACCACGAGAACACAACCCCAGCCAAAACCAAGAGTCTGATGCTTAACCAACTGAGCCACCCGGGAGCCCCAATGTGTAGAATTGTTGAATCAATATACTGTACACCTGAAACTGATGTAACACTGTATGTTAATTATACTTCAATTTAAAAAAAAAAAGAAAAAGATGTCATTCTAACTTGCATAGAACTAGAGGAATCACATCTAATCTAAACACTGAAAGAAACAAAGAAACTTCAATAAATCAATTAAAAACAAACAAGGGAAACTGAAAAAAAATTAAATACAAAACAAATGAAAATATTAAAAAAAATTGTAATGACAAGTATGAGTGTATTAACTCTCAGTATTCAAAGACAGAGACTCTCAGCATGGTTTAAAAAGAGATCCAAAGACACTACTAAAACAAACAATTAACTAGAGAAACTTAAAACTGAGAATGTTAAGAAATAACAGGCAGATGCTAACCAAATGAAAGCAGATGTAGCAGTACTAACGCCAGGCAAAGCACATTCAAGGGAACAAAGAAAGATGTTCCAAGTTCATTAAAGGTACAATTCACCAAGAAGATGTAAGAAGTATCCACCTTTATACATGTAAGACCATAACTTCAAAATATATAAACAAAAAATGATGGGCATAGTTAGACATTGACAAACTCACAATTATAAAGGAAGAATTTAACGTATTATCTCAGAAATAGGCAAATCAAAAAGCCAAAAGAAAGTAAGGATGAAAAAGATCTGAATAACACCATTAACTATTTTGATCAAAAATATAAAAGGAGAGAGGGAGAGAGTCAGAGACAGAGAAAGAACTCACCATCTAACAAAGAAAAATACACATTCCTCTCAAATATATGAGGATCATTTACAAACATAAGTTATGTATTTGGGCACAAAGTAATTCAATAAATTCCAACAATAGAATTCAAAACACTCCGTTCTTTTACTACAATGTAATGGTATTTATTAGCAACCAAAGGGTAGTATCTTTTAAGAAACAAACTATTTCTACATTTTAAAATAACTCAAATTAAAAATAAATTATAAACTATTTACAAATAAATGATCATTATTATACTACATATGAAGGTTTGCAGAATGTTGCAAAAACAAGATTCAAAAGAAAAGTTAAAGCCTCAAATATATTTTATCAATAAGAATTGTCTAGGTCAGGGGTTGGCAAGTTTTCTAAACAGAACCAGATAGTATATATTTTAGGATTTACAGACCATGAAGTCTCTGTCACAACTACTCAACTCTGCTGTTAGAATTCAAAAGCAGCCATAGGCAATAGGCAAATGAATGAACATGGCTGTGTTCTTTTTTTTTTTTTTTTAATTTTTTTTAACGTTTATTTATTTTTGAGACAGAGCATGAACGGGGGAGGGTCAGAGAGAGGGAGACACAGAATCTGAAACAGGCTCCAGGCTCTGAGCTGTCAGCACAGAGCCTGACGCGGGGCTTGAATCACGGACCGGGAGATCATGACTTGAGCTGAAGTCCGCCGCTTAACCGACTGAGCCACCCAGGTGCCCCAGCTGTGTTCTAATAAAACTTTATTTACAAAAACTGTGGCAGGCAGGATTTGGCCCAAGAACCAATGTTTGCCTACTCTTTGTCTAGTTAGGTCAAGGTAAGAAAGAACACCCAAATCCTAGTGGCTTGTAAAAATAAAGATTTATGTGTTACTCACATTCTGGGTCTTGTTGATAGCTGTCCTTGCTCTGGGATCCAGGCTGATGGAGGAAGAGCCACTTGAAACGAAGCCAGCAGTAGTGGCCTGACAAAGCAAAAACTGGCTCACAAGTTGCTGCCCAGAGTGTTACTTCTGCTTGCATTTTATTGATCCAAAGAAATTACATGGCCAAGATTCATTTCAAGGGACAGGGGAACTTCATCTTCCCAGAGGAAAAAAACCAGATACTAGTGGGTAGTAAAACAATCTGCCATATATTTTTCTTAGGATACTTTCTTTTCAGAGATTCAAGTGTTATCTTCCTTCTGTTATGGGTTGGTTGTGTTACCCCCAAATTCATATGTTGAAGTCCTAAGCTCCAGTGCTGCAGAATAGGACCTTAATTGGAAAGAGGGTTTTCATAGAGGTTATCGAGTTCAAGTGGAGTCGGTAGGGTGGGACCAACTACAGCATGACTAGTGTCCTCATAAAAACAGGGAAAATGTGGACACAGAGATACACACAGAGGGAAGACATGATGAAGAGCCATAGGAAGAGTGCCATCTCCAGCCAAGGAGAGATCCTGGACCAGATCTTCCCTCCTGGTCCTCAGAAGGAACCAACCTTGCCAGCACCTTGATCTTGGACTTCTAGCTTCCAGAACCATGAGACAGTAAATTCCTGTTGTTCAAGCCATCCAGTGTGAGGTACTTTGTTACGGCAGCCCTAGCCCATGAATAGAGCTTCTAAGGGGGACTTGCGGAGTGCCGCACACCTTTCTCCCTATTGGAGGCTACTCTCTGGGAGTTCAGAATGGTTTTCTGATCATTTCTTTGGTGAAGAGTAGGGAAACACATATCTCTGATCTCTTGTGGAACAGCTTGCCATCTAGATATGAGTGAATGGAAATGCAGGAAAGTTGAGTCCCTGGCCTGGGGTAACATGGCTAGTGGGAATAGGGTTAGAGCAGGAAGCCCTTAACCTCTGACAGTTAACACACCCTTTACTGAGCACTCGTGAGTCAGCCACTGTCCTAACTTCTTGACAGATGTTATTTAATCTAATCTGCACAACAGTCCTATGCAGTAGACACTATTATTCGATATTCCTCCTCCCGTCTTAAGGTCAGGCTAACCGAGACTGAGAGCTGCTAAGGAGCTTTCTGAAGGTCCAGACCTAGGTAGTTGGAAAGAGAATTCAAACCGGGTGATACGTGTAGCCGTCACCAGAATGACTCCCTCCTCTTGGGATCCCATATGCACTTCTTTCCTGTCCTTTTTCTGGCTCTCATCATGCTGTTGAGGGTAGGTGTCTACATGCCACCCAGACAGTGATGTTCTGTTTAGGCATCTAGGACCCCATACCTGGCTCTCTGGCTGACAGACCAGACATCAACCAATGTGTTGAATGAATGAATGAATGAATGAGTGTCTTCACTGCAAGGCTAATGCAGTTGGTGGATTGTCAGATGGAATCAGGTTGGACAGCATGGGCACGTGAAGTTTAATCCCAAACCAGCGAGTTCCCACATGCCCTGGGAAAAATCTCTTAATCTCTACATGGAGATTTCCCCCTTCGTCTGAGCAAGCCCCTCTCAGGCTCCCAGATACTCTATGGATTCATTTGTGAAGTGTTGATGTGATAGATACTATAATTGCTTAGCATGGCTTTGACTTCCAGGCCCTCTCTGGGGTCTCCAGATCTCTTTGAAGTACACTGGAATGTACTGAAGAGTTAATAAAAAACATTGAAATAGGTATCCAAAGTCCTTTGCTATCTGTGCTTCATTGTTTTTTTTTTTTTTCCTTACATTTTCCTTGAGGTGCTTAAAGGACAAATGGCTGAGAGTCACGTGGATAAGCAAGGCATCTGAGAGGGGTCTCGGTTCTGATCTTGTCTATGTGTGACCTGATGGGTGACTGTGAGCAGCATGCTTTCCTCCCCTAGGCTTTTATTTCCTTAATCTAGAAAATTATGAAATTTTTCTGGATGATTTCTGAAGTCTCTTCTGCCTCTGATATTCTTGGCTCTAACACTCACTAGACAAGACTGAGCGGGGCTCTGTGTTGGAGGCTGTGCACTCAGCAGTGAATGGGGGATTAGTGTCTGGGTCTGTATGGCTGAAGGGCCCTAACACAGCAGGGGAGTGGCGAGTGGCCCAATGAGACATGAGACGAAGGACAGGAAATGAGCCCAGAATGGTACCCCGATGAGGAAGTTAGACTCCACCTCATACTCTTCTGTTTCCCGAATGTTGCTCCGTTGTGTTCCACCATCGTGGATTTGAACAATCCTGCAATGTGATGATTAAGAGCAAGAGTGCTGCATTGTCAGTCTGGTTCGTAGCTCAGCATTGCCATTTCCCGACAGTGTGACCTTGGGCAAATTATCCACCATTCCGTGCTTCAATTTCTTCATTACAGAATGGAGATTATAGCTCATGGTATCGGGATACCTCATATGATGTGTTAGTCATGTCAAGGGCCAATGACAGTGCCTGGAACCTGGAAAGAACTAAAAAACATTTGATTGTTGTCATTATATCTGTGTATCATTGGAAATAGCATTTGGATGTATGGCTGGAAAAATTAGAGCACTGAACATGGAGATTCAGGGTGTGAGGATGCATGTTCAGCAAACCATATTGCATGTACAGAGTTCACTTCTGAACTGTATACTTTCTGAGCTGTAGAGGCAGAGATTTGCTTACTGATGTTTGAAAAGATCACCAGGCATGGCTGAAAAAGGCACCTGTAATTCATTCCAACTGTGTAAAGTTCATTACCATGGGATTAAGTACTTAAGTTTCCATTAGGAAGAAATGTATACAAAATTACTAGTGCAATTTCTGCTACACCTTAAAAAAATATACTACCATTGAAATTGAAATTGTTGAATTCTCTGCTACCCAAAAGCACTTTGTTTATGTAGAGAAACCTTGCTACAGGCAGGGAAGAAATGAACAGATTTTTAATTTTTTTTTAATGTTTATTCATTTTTGAGAGATAGAGACAGAGTGCGAGTGGAGGGCACAGAGAGAGAAGGAGGCACAGAACCTGAAGCAGGCTCTAGGCTCTGAGCTTTCAGCACAGAGCCTGACATAAGGGCTCTAACTCACGAACCATGAGATCATGACCTGAGCCGAAGTCGGATGCTTAACTGACTGAGCCACCCAGGCATCCCAGAAATGGCCAAATTTTTAAAGCAAGGACGGACATGAACAGATTTGGGCTTAGAAAACTGTAATAATCTCACTTCCTTTTTTGCTCTTTTCTCTATCCTGTGATGTGAGTGCTTGTAAACAGAGAGATAGATAACTCAGTCTCTGAAAAAGTTAGTATTAACTTGCCTTTCTCATACACTGCACTGTTTTACTGTTCAGTTGTGATGTATCTTATTGATTTTGACTACAATGTTTTAAACGAAGTAAACAAAACCCTTCCATTTCTCAGAGAGCTGAGGCCCCCACAGGACATTTACACAGACTATTATTTCTGTGTGGCATGCACTTCACTTGCCCTTGACTTAGCTCTTGTTAACTTCAGATCTCAGTGAAGTAGCACTTCCAAGGTAAGCCTTACCTGACCTAGCTTACCAGTCAGATCGCCTCATTATTTACTCATCATAAGGAGTCTGCCTTCTAACATTTATGAAGTTGCAATTATACATGTTTTTGTGTAACCACTTTATTAATATCTGTCTATTTATAAGTAAAAGGATAATGTCTAATTTGGCTTGCCACTTCTCATAAGTAAGTATTTTGTACAATGCTTGACACATAACAGAAGCTCAACAGATGTTTTTGGAATGAATGAATGAAAGAAACATTATTTTTAAAGTATTCCATTTGGCCTACTCCATTTTTTCCATAGCACAATATGCAGAACAGAAAGAGCACAAAATTTGGAATCAGGCACCAGGTTTTATGCCTATAAGCCACCTATTATTAACCCTGTGATCTGGGCACATACTAACATGTCTCAGCTTCTGGGTCTAGGAGCATCACCTATCAATAGGATTTAGCTGAAATTAAAATAACACAATAGATGAGAAGAGGCATCGAGTAGACTCCTTTACAATATGCAAATATTAAACCATTTATCATTCTGAGTGCTACAGATACAGAAGTTCATAGAATACTTCCTGCTTTCAAAAAATGTGCTTTTCTGGAGCCTTCCAAACACACACACACACACACACACACACACACACACACACACAGATTCCATAAGCTGTCAAAACACACACATACACACATAATGGTTACAATGATTACAGAATCACATAAACTAGTGTAACACAAATTGTGAGCTACAATTCTCTGGGACTATTTTAATACTTCTAGAAATAATGTGGCAGAGGAGAAAGCATGGTGAGTTTGAATCTAATCCCTCATTTCCCGTTTAGAGGATTGAAATTTTTATTCCAACTTTGCCACTGACTGGCTGTAAAGCCTTAAATAAGTCAGTTAGCCTCTTTAACTTTCAGCTTCCATATTGTAAATGGGGACAATTGTATCCCTCTATAAGTTTGCTGCTAAAATTTGTGAAGTCCTTGAATGCCTATGAAAAAAAGGCTCAGGTCAATAGTGTAAACTTCCACCTTAAGAACCTAGAAAAAGAAGAGCAAGTTAAACCTAAAGCAAGTAAAAGGAAGGAAATAATAAAGATCAGAATAGGAACAAAATAAAGAATAGAAAGCCAACAGAGAAAACCAGTAAAACCAGGAGTTGTTTTCTTGAAATGATGAACAAAATTGACAAGTGTTTGGCTAGACTGACCAAGAAAATAGTGGGGGGGGGGGGGGGGGGGGGAAGAGGAGAGAGAGAGAGAGGAGATCCAAATTACCAAATTACTAAAATCAGGAATGAGCCATACAGAAATAAAAAGGATTACAAGGAAACACCATGAACAACTGCATGCTAACAAATTAGATAACCTGCATGAAATGAACAAATCACTAGAATGCAGCCAAGTATCGAAACTGAATCAAAATGACACAGAAGATCTGAATAGGCCCATATCAAGTAAAGAGATTGAATTCGTCATCAAAAACTTTCCTCAAAGAAAAGTCTAAAACAGGGTCAACTCAGGGGCACCTGGGTGGCTCAGTCGTTTGGGCGGCCAACTACAGTTCAGGTCATGATCTCGCAGTCTTTAAGTTCGAGCCCCGTGTTGGACTCTGTCCTGAGAGCTCAGAGCCTGGAGCTTGCTTCTGATTCTGTGTCTCCCTCTCTCTCTGCCCCTTCCCTGCTTGCTTTCTGTCTCTCTGTCTCTCTCTCTTTCTCAAAAACATTAAACAATAAAAAAAAATTTTAAACAGGATCAATTCATTGGTGCAAAACTTCTTTAAAAAAGAATTAAGACAAATCCTTCACAAATTTTTCCAAAGAAATAGAAGAGGAAATACCTCTTGACTCGTTCTATCATGCCAGTATTACCCTGAAATCAAAACCATAGATGTCACAAGAAGACAATTACCACCCAAAATCTCTTATGAATGTAGATACAAGAATCCTCAGCAAAACACTAACAAACCAAATCCAACAATATATAAAGAGGATCACACACCATGACCAATTGGAATTTATCCCAAGAATGTAAGTTTGGTTCAACATACAAAAGTTAAACAATTTAATATGGTTAAATACACCATATTAATAAAGATTAAAAAACCACTTTTCATAGATGCAGAAAGAGCATTTGACAAAACCCAACACCCATTTCATGAAAAAATATTCAACAAACTGGAAATAGAAGGGAACATCCTCAAACGGATGAAGGTCATCTATGAAAAACCCACAGCTAGCATCGTACTTAACAGGAAAAGATTGAAATCTTTCTAAGAACAGGAAGAAGACAAGGATGTCCACTTTTATTCAGTATTGTACCAGAGGTTCTAGCCATGAGAATTAAGGAAGGAAAACAAATAAAAGGCATCCAAATTAGAAAAAAGTAAAGCTATCTTCTTTCACAGGTAAAATGAACTTGTATATAGAGAATTCTAAGGAATCTACAAAAAACCCTATTACAGCCAATAAACAAGTACAACAAGGTTTCAGTTTACAAGATCAATATACAAAGTCAATTTTATTTCTACTAACTAGCAGTGAATGACCTGAAAATTGAATTAAGAAAATAATTCCATTTAAAATTGCACCAAAAAGAATAAGATACTCAGGAATAAATTTAACTTAAAACGCACAAGAAATATACACTTAAAAACTATAAGACACTGTTGAAAGAATATAAAGAAAATCTAGATAAATGGAAATACAGCTTATGCATTTGAAGACATAATATTGGTAAAATGGCAATATTCTCTAAATTGATCTACACAGTCAACACAATCATAAATAAAATTCTAGGTGTCTCTTTTTTTTTTTTTTACAGATATTGACAAGCTGATAACATTCAAATTGAAATGCAAGGATCCAGAAAAAGAAAAACAGTCTTGAAAAAGAACATAGTTGAAGAATTCCCACTTTCTAATTTCAGAATATACTACAAAGCTATAGCAACCAAGACTGCGTGTACTGGCAGAAGGTAGACATACAAATTAATAGAATAGAATAGAATAGAATAGAATAGAATAGAATAGAATATCCAGAAATTAATTCTGATCAATTGACTTTGAGAAAGGTGCCAAAATATTCAATACAGAAAGAATAATCTTTCCAACAAATGGTGTTGGTACAACTGGATATTCATAGGCAAAATAAGTCTGGACTCCTACCTTATACCATATATAAAAAAAAACCTCAAACGGTTCAAAATTCAAAATGTAAAAGTTAAAATTCCGAAAGTCTTAGAAGAAAATGTATATGACCTTGAATTAGGCAGTGGTTTCTTGGTTATTGCACCAAAAGCAAAAGTAACAAAAGAAAAACATGGAAAACTTGGACTTCATCAATTAAAAACTTTGTGCTTCATAGGATACTATCAAGAAAGTGTGGGAGCACCTGGATGGCTCAGTTGGTTAAGCATCCAACTTCAGGTCAGGTCATGACCTCACAGTTCTGTGAGTTCAAGCCCTGCGTTGAGCTCTGTGCTGACAACTCAGAGCCTGGAGCCTGCTTCAGTCTGTGGCTCCTTCTCTCTCTGCCCGTACCTCATGCTCATTCTCTCTCTCTCTCTTTCTCTCTCTCTCAACAATAAATTAATGTTAATTTTTTTTTAAAAAGTGTGAAGACAATCTATAAATGGGAGAAGGTATTTGCAAATCATAAATCTGATAAAGGACTAGTAGCCAGAATATATAAACAACTATTACAACTCAATAAGGAAAAGAAAAATAACCCAAATAATAATGGGCCAAGGATTATATTCATATTTCTCCAAAGTAGATACAAACATCAATTCCACTTACATTCCATTGTTGAGAATTTATCTAGACAGTCACACTTAATGCTAAAGGCCTGAGAAATATAGCACGTGGTTGAGAAGCCACAACTTCATACAATGGAAGGAGGAACACAAATTTTTGGTGGACACTTAGCCAGGTTGGTCTCAGTACCAATCGTTAACCATATCACAATTCCATCGTTCAAGGCAGAAAGTACATAATGCCTTAAGAATCTATTCAAACTCAAGGTCACTCCACTTTGGTGAGGCTCACCTTTGACCTCTCATTGTTCAGATTGTTATTTTATCCTTGAAGTCCGGAACTCTTCTCATCCAAGGCACTTGGTATGGTGGTGACATTGGATTTCCTTTCGTCCCATATGGGATATGTAAACTCAGAGCAAGAAAATATGTGCTTTATGTCATTTGTACATAAGTCATTTCCCCTTTTGGCATCTCTGAGGCTAATGAATGAAACCTTTTTTTTTTCTCTTTAAATACTCTTCATGCTTCATGAGCTATAATGAAAAGAAATGACATGCTCTAAATCCATTTGATGTAGGCTCATGCAGATTGAATGTCTTGTCATTAATTATACTTTTTGATTTGTGGTAAGCCATGTGATAATAGCATTTCCCTTTTATTCTAGAAAGAAAAACTTAGTAGAAAAAAAGCAATGCAAAGACTCCCAGCCCAGTTTGGTTACATTTGGATTAGTTAGCTATGTGCTGATGCCAGTAACAAAAGCTTGACCCAAATCCCCAACTAGGGAAGCACTCAGAAAGTTATTTTATTTTTAGAGTGAGGTGATCCCAAACAGGTTAGATCCCTACCCCCCAAAAGTAATAAATCTGATTCTTTGAAGTCAATCAGAAAGATAAAATAGTTAAAAAGCCCTTTGTAGTTTTGAAAATAGCTCTCATATACCTTATCACAGTGCAGCAGGACACATGCCCTTAGCCATTCACCCAACAGTGTATATTTAGGGAGTATCTGCTATGTGCAAGACACTGTCTGAGGCACTGAGTTTTTAATTTGTTACTTATGAGGAAACTGGCAGGTAAAGTGGTTTGCCCACGGTCACAGTCAGTGGGATTAGAACTGACTTCTTAATTCTGGTTCTCCTAAATCAATAGTAGGCTATACTAGCAACTGTTGGTTATTTGCATGTACCAGACAAAGTGAAAGGAATTTTATATACTGCATCTTGTCTAATCTTGTGATCCATCTTGTGAATAGGTATTATTTCCCTCGTTTTACAGATGAAGAAACTAATGCTCAGATAAATAAGACTTGCCGGAAGTCACAACACCTGTTAAGTGGCAAAGTTGGCCTCTATGTCTGTCTATGGAGAACTCCCCTTTATCTGTACTTTGCCTGTATTCCTCTCCCTCCTTGTTGATTGGCTATGGCCATGAGGCCCTGCTGTGATTGGATAAGGACTGAGACTTGACACCAGGGCAGGTTTCCTAAGACCTGTGCTCTATGTGCTATATCACCCCAAGGCACACTTCAAAGCACAACCCTACTGGGGTGTCACTTGCTGCCACTGTCCTGGCCTATTCAGACTGGGTCACTGACCTCTGTCTGGTTTTATTAGATTCTAACATCCCTTGATGGCTGCCCTTACCCTTTGCCCCCATAACCAGGAGGGGTCACTTCTTCATCCTTCTGATGTTCTTCCTATCAGCTGTATTTCTGGAAATGAGTCTTTGGTTCAATTCTCCTGGGCCAGGACCAGCAACATAATTTTCTTTTTCTTTTTTTTTTTTTTTTTAACAAGTGCATTCTTTTTTTTTTTCAACGTTTATTTATTTTTTGGACAGAGAGAGACAGAGCATGAACGGGGGAGGGGCAGAGAGAGAGGGAGACACAGAATCGGAAACAGGCTCCAGGCTCTGAGCCATCAGCCCAGAGCCTGACGCGGGGCTCGAACTCACGGACCGCGAGATCGTGACCTGGCTGAAGTCGGACGCTTAACCGGCTGCGCCACCCAGGCGCCCCATAATTTTCAAGGCCCAGTGCAAAATTAAAATGTAGGGTCTTTTGCTCAGAATTTTTAAGAATTTCAGTACATCAACAGCAGAACATTAATGCAAGCATGGGACCCTCCTGAGTGTGGGAACCTGTACACCTACACAGGTCACATGCTCATGAAGTCAGACAAGGCCCTGGAAGTTTCTACTGAAACTTTTGGAATGACATAGAATTCTACCATAGATTCTCCCTCTGTTTTTGCATCATATCTCCCAGCTTTCACCTGAAACAGGCCTGACTTCACCGTGGCTATTAGGACTTCACCTCTGTTAATCCCTTTCCCCATTTGTAGCTCTGTCCCTAATTTCTCAAGGCCCCACTAACCTACCTCCCCTCCCATACCAGTGCTCACACCCTGTCATTTTCATGTATACAGATCAGTTTTCTAAGCAATGACTTTGCAATGTGTATAGTTAGGGAACTGATAGGGAGAGAGAGAAGGCTGTGTATGTTTGGCAAAATATTTATGTATAACAATTTCTGGCAGCTGGAGTGGTTTTTGCTTTTTATTAAATATATCTCTGCATTCTGTAGCTGGCTCTCAACTTGGTCTGAGCTTCTTGAGAGAAATTTTGGGATTTTTGCCAAACAACAACACAGAGGTTCATATTTATGTTATAAAAGCCAGCAGTGTCATCACAGACAACTTCCTTCCTTTGTTGGAGCAGTTTTCAAAAAAACAGATCACAGCATTATTCAGTACAGTAAACCACACCCTCCACCCCTTCAATGTTACTGACAACAGCAAGGCAGAGCATGTAAGTCATATCTAAATGGAAAACATTGGCTTCAATGCATCCTGTTGTGAAATCCCCAAGCGTTGGGTTACAGCACTGACAGCAAGGGCAAAATTAAGAAACATCAAGAGGGCAAAGAAAAAAAAAATTCAAAATGGAGAAAGACAAAAGAGGGAGAAGTTCAAAAGGTTGTAGTCCAGAATGTGCTATGTGTCCAATCCTCTTAAATCAATACTAGTCAATAATAGCAACTATTTATTGAGTATTTGCCAAATGGATAGTACGGGTTTATGACACATTATCTTTATCTGGTCTTCTCAGCAACCTTGTGAAGTATTATTTCCCTCATTTTACAGAGAAAGAAACTAAGGTTCAGAGAAGTAAGGAGCCTCGCCTAAAGTCACAAGTTATAGAATTGGCAAAGCTGGAATATGTAGCTAGATACTTTGCATGTCAAGGATCCTGCTGACTGTGTGTGGTCCAGAGACTCTGCACCTATGGCCACAGCTAACTGGACAAGGCTTGGACATCTGACACAAGGGCAGTTAATCCATGGTGTGAGCAGCAGCCTATGACTTTTATGGTCCATCTGGCTCCTCTCTTCTGAGTTTAGATTATGGAAAAATCACAGCCACTGAGCTCTGGAAGCTAAGCTGAAAGTTGACGAGTTGCATGTAATAGAGGGGCAGCCATTCTGGGCCATGTGGGAAGTAAAGTGAGGAGAACTGCAAGCAGAGAGAGGAAAGACACAGTAGATGCACAGAGAGAAGCAAAGATGTCAAGAGAATTTAAGTGTAAAATCAGAGAGACACAGAAGAAAGAGAAGGAGGAAGAGATTAGGAGTAAGCACAAAGAGCCGATGAGAGTGCAGCCCAGAACCATCTCCATAGAACTGAAGTTTCTATGACAGAGTCCTGGAAGGAAACCTGGCTGCAACACGGTGCCTATCCTTGAGTTCCTGTGAAGACTCGAAAACCTCACAACAATCCTTTCCACCTGAGCTTATGTGAGTGGGCCTCTGTTGCAACCTTCCAAAATTCTAACTTCAACAGCCTGATGCCACTCTTACTATACTTGGCTACATGTCCCTTCACTCTCTCATTCACAAGGGTGACACCCACCATGTGCCCCAAGGACAGCTGAGATGCCAGAGTTTCTGTCTCTGTTACTTTTGTTAACCTTCCACTGCCACCATCCTTGAGTAAAAATTGGGTATCTGCCTCAAGCCATTCCCTACCATCCCCACCTTCCCTTCCAGGGCCTATCTCCAAGCCTCCATGGCGACAGGAGTGACCATAACCTGCCACCATGGTTGTGGCAGCCATATTCTCTCAGGTTGCTGGTCTGGAGCTCAAGGGATTCCAGGGAACAGGTGGTCAGCCTTGAACATTGCCTCCTGTCTTATTCCTATAGGTTCTCTCCTACCGTGATATCCAGATGTGGGTTTTGTAGAGTCCAGGGATCAAACTGGACATAAAATAAATAAAAGCAGTGGCAGTTTAGCCATGAGATTGAGATGTGAGCAGACTCTGGCTTCTTGTCTATATTCCTTTCCTAACTGGCTGGGTTACCTTGGACAAATTGGCTGACATCTCTGAGATTTGGATTACTGACCTATATAATGACAGAGAGGGTGGATGACATGAGCCAAGGCCCCCACCAGCTCTGACTTTCTAAGATCCAAGTTTAAATGACATTCTCTTTGATTGGCATTTAGAAAAGGGGACCCTGGGCCCTCTCTGGAACTTGTACTTTATTATCATACCTGTTTCAGCCGGAAGTATCAAAAAAGTGTCTGTAGCAGTGCTGGCTGCACTGTGGAAAAATAACTAAATCAGCAAGTAAGGTATGTAAACATACTAACTGAAAGTTCAAGTAAGAGAAAGGGGGATCTCATGTCAAAGAGAAGACTTCGTACCAACAGCCCCCCAAAAAAGTGGGCAACTGAATGGCAGAGGTGCAAGGGCGTGTGCATTGCTGAAGTAGCAAATTCCAAACACATCTATCACAGCAGGCCTTGCTTGCAGGCTTTATTTAGGTAAAACTCCCATTGAGCCTCAGCTCCCAGGGCCCAGTCTGACTCAGAGCTTCAGAATCTTGGCCTGCAGTGCGGTGAGTCATGGTGATGAAATTTTAAGAGAAAAGAACATTCTTAAAATTAGCTTTGAGACAGCAACTGGCTACGCTTTTGCTCTATAAGTGCCTGTTCCAGGTCATTTTGGTAGGTGTCCTCTTTAAGGGGACCCAGAATAATTGGGTGAATTCTGCCCCTTGTTCACTGGCCCTCCGCCTCTTGGATTCCCAATGCTCCAGCACTGGCTCCTTTCAAGGAAGCAAGCAAGGACTGAGGTACTGACCCTCAGCCCTGGTCTGACCTCTTCTGCCTGTGATCTTGTTGTGGTTGCAAGAGGGGATGGAGTTTTTAGAGGAGCCCAAGGCTAGCACTGGGCTGGGCAGGGTTGACCACCCCAGCATAGAAGCTCCACCACAGAACAAAGATGGAGTGTGAGGGTCTCCTCTTACCCAACCTCACAGCCCCTCTGACTCTGCACAGGCCCACTTTGTGCCTTTTGACCAACCCTCCTCCCAGGGCAGGAAATCAAAGCTGACACTAACTTTGCAGTAGGAATATTTCCATGAGCAATGAGATGTGTATGAACAATTTCTCCACTGTTCCCTGTACAATAGTGGGTTCTGTTGAAATCAGGCAGGCGTGGCTCAGCTCCCATTTTTTATTTACCCTGATGGAGAGCTTGTTCTCTTCAATGTCTCCATGTCTCCTCAGGGACATGTGTCTCATGGGTATAATTGGGATTTCCCTCAATAATCCACCTGGGCAAAGAGCTACCCAGGTCTTCAGGGAACGTGACTGGAGCCACATGGGGAAACAATGGACAGAGACTAGCTGGTAAGATGTGAGAAGGTCCAAAAGATCTAAATAAATATGTCTCCCTTTTGCTAACTCCTTCCTATCAACATGCACACATTACGTCATTGATTTAATAAGAATTGACTGCATACCAACCATCACTGTGATGGTTGTGGAGAATATTATCATCAGTAAGATATAGTTGCTGCTCACAAGGAACTCATCTTTTAATATGGTGAATGCTGGCAAACAATCAGTTAGGATATGAGGTGGCATGCTATCATAGAGGCCTATACAGAATACTATGAGATACAGAGAGAAGGAATGGAAAGATAGGGATGTGGTCAGGTTCCAAGGGACAGGTGAAGGTATTTATCAGTAATTAGGAAAATAAACAAAGAAAAAATAGGCAATACCTTTTCTGGGTTGTGTAACTAGTATGTTGAACAAGTATGACTCATGGCATAATAGAAACGCAACATTAGAGTTGACTCCTCCTGTCCTGATTCTTCCCCTCCCACTCTTGCTCTCTGCTGTTTCAAGTCAAAGCCATGGACAGGAGGACAGTAAGGTAAGACAGCTTGGACTTGAGCTTGGCCTTTGGTCACAGAAAGCGTCCCTGGTGGACCAGAGCAGGACTTTTCTCATGGGGTCATGCCATGGGTTCTTCCAAGATCCCCTTCTGGGACCTCTGTCCTATACTTGCCTTGACCTTGACAGATGTGACTCCATTCCTGGTGCTGCCTGAGTCAATGGGGAGAAGCACATCTTGTCTTCCTGCCAAAATCTGTTCACTCCTCTAGCAGGCACTTTCAGACAAGATCTAAGATGACCCGGCTACATGGTTATTCTCTCTCTGGTATGGCCCACATTTCATGCACAGGAAATGACCACTTCCCTTGCTCTGAAGAACTCTGGGAGTACATCCAAGCTTACCCAGCACTCTCTCCTGTTCCTGTGCCTAGAGAGCAAATCACCCCTCTCTCGTCCCCTACCTCCTGGGGGCAGGAGCCAGGTGCCAGTCACCAAGCATGACTAGGGCACTATTCTCTGCATCTCCCTCTTGCAAGGATTAGCTTTCAATGCTCTACTACAGCGCCTCCATGCCTCCCTCAAAGGGAGAGATCAGGAGCAGCTCTTTCCAGAGGAATCTCTTCTCTAATATGCTCCTGCTCCACTCTGTCTGACCCTTTCCCTGTCTTATTTGGTTGAGGGTTAGGAGTGAAGTTACATGAGCCCTTTCCTTGACACATAGCATCATCAGAAACAGAGGCTGACTTCACTGGTGAGGACACCTGAGTTTCTAGTCTTGGTCCACCCATGAGCACCTCTGAAAGGTTAAAAGATGTTCCCATGAGCCAAGGGAGATAAGCATAGCCCAGGATCCCTGGTTCACTAGTGTATCACTAACCTTATGCCACCTCTATATAAATCTGTCCCCAGGATCCCAACAGCCAAGCTCTGAGCCCTGCGTAGGACGTGAAAACTGAGTCATAGATTGGTGACTCACCAGTGAGAGACCACACAATGAGTCAGGCAGTGGAGGCCTGGGGACAAGCTTTTAAAATCTGAATTCTCCAGACTGCCTCTAGAGAACCACCCTGCAAGGAGACAAGGCTCCAGGGTAAATGGGTGGGAAGGCAGGTCAAGACACCAAACTCCACATCAGAGAACAATGACGTGCCTTGGTTTTTTTGCAGGGCTTACTGAGAGCTTGGGATTTTTTGCAATAGATCCTAATGCTGTTTTGTAATCCCTGACACCACTTACTGATAACACATTCATCAATCACCTCAGGTCTGCTGCCTGCCCTCCGTGACTCATCACTTTTCATTTCATTATCTGGAAACTGCTTGTGCTTTAGTATTTATGAAACCATAGATGCAGAAGGACTGTCAGGGCACAGGGCGGTGATACAGAGCAGCAGTTAAGGACACATCTTGCATATTACACATACCTGGCATCTCATTTGATGGCATCTTAGGCAAGTCACTTGCTTCATTTTTTCCATCATTAAAACAGAAATAATAGTGCACTTGAAAGGTTGCATTCAGGAGCAAATGAGATGCTATTTATAAGTGGTCCAGAATGTAGCAAGCGCTCTACAATTAGGTAAGTATTACACTATTCATTAAGGATTTGTGTTTCCATTGATGATTGTTCTTCTGTACACTTTTGCCATTTGCTTACAAAGTTAGGTAATTATTTACCATTTATTTAGGGGCAAAGAAAATTAAATTTATGCCAATACATTAAAAAATTCAAAGAGATGGAGGGATTTAAACCACTCATGGAACACAAACTTCTTGAGAGAAGGGCTACCTTTGGTCCATTTTGTATCTGCAAGGCCTGGCAAAAAGTGCTTGGGAAGTGGTTGTAAAGAAATAAAAGGCTGAATGGTATGTATGTCCACACCAAACATTTTTGGACTTTGTGTCATGCACATTTGGACACATTCATTCAAGCAAGATACCACGTGCACAGCTCTACAGCTGATATTATGTGAGACACAAACAAAAAGCAACACCAAAACAAGTACACGCACAGGTGCAGAGGGATTCAAGGCCACCAAGTGACCAGTAGTGTTAGGGTGGGCCTGAAAAGCCTTTCCGGGGCAGAGCTCAGAGCTGGGACTTGAGAGAGTTGGTGACATCTACCAATAGCAGGATGAGGTAGGGTGCCAGGAAGCAGGAGAAGGGCAGAGTAGAGACTGGCCTGGCTAGACTAACTGGGTCTCTGAGAGCCTAGGGTGAAGAGTGGGAAGCTTGGAGAGAGAATCCTCTGACCCAGGGAGGCAGGGTCATGCTGCCATGCTGAGGCTGAGGTCTTCATCAGCTAGACCCTTCCTAGGACAGGAGTAAGCTTGCTTGGCCCCTTGCTGGACCTGACAGGGACAAGACACGGACGGGATAGATGAGCTTCTATTGATGAAAGGTTTATGACCTTGGCCCAAATCACGTCCCCTCTAAGCCTACATTCCCTTGCCCATAAAATAAGTGGGTGGACCTGAGCCGAGGTTCTCACACTTCAGTGTACAGATGAATCGCTGGGAGAATGTGCCCAAAATGCAGATTCCTGGACCCCACTGCTAGATATGGATTCTCATATCTGGAGTGCATTTTACAAGCAGCCCAGGGAATTCTAGGAACTGCTAGAGGAAAGTGTCACAAGCCCTTTTGAATATGTGAAGGCCTTGTTTTGCATCAAAAATATTCATAAGCTATCTCCATATAAATATAGGTGGATTTTTATGTTGGCTGTTTGAAGAAATACATAAAACTAAAAACTGTCATGAATTCAGTGACACCTTGAGAGGTATTTGTAGTTTATTCATCTCAACAGGGGCATGTATATTTAAAAAACAGTATTATATGTAGCAAAGGGGGAGGGGATGTAAGGACTATTTATTCAGAATCTAGACAATGTTTGGCATCCTCTGGATTAGACTTTATAATCCACAGATATCCAAGTATATAACTCACAAATTGAAAACCACTGACCTAAGTTACCTGTAAATTCCCTCTTCAGAACTAGTCATCGATGATTCTAATTAGAGGTCTTAGGGCTAACTGGCTAAATATTGGTTCTCTTTCCTATACTTGAAATCTAATAAGGAATCTTGGCTGAGCAACCACTTGGGGTAATCCTGGCAAAAGAATTTTTAAAAAGTGACCCTGCTCCTTTTCATGTGTATTTGCTTTTATCCACTGACTTGCAAGGGGGCTGGAGAGTTCACAAAAAGAGGACTTGAATTCTATCTGTCAGTGATGTTTAAATATAATACATATGAACTGTCAGGTGAGAGCCAGGTTTGCCAAGAGAAAGAGGGGTTCTGACACACCCAGGGTTAGAGAGGAATCATTTTTCCAGATATACTTTAGTAGCTGATAATAGACCTCGGCTACCCTATCACAAGGCACAGCTGGAAGGGGCATATGTGTATGCCCCTTCCTAAACTCACCAATTCTACATGGTGGAAGCTGTGGACCCCTGGCTGCGGGTGATACATCAGGGGCTTTCTCTTCCTTATGGCTGCATCCAGCCTTGGGCAGCAGCTGCTACGTTTAGCAAGCGATAACCAGCACTGATTCTTGGACACATGTAAACATCCCTGGGGCTTCTCAGACATTTTTCAGAGGAGTTTCTGTCAAAGACTGATCTTACGCTCAAGTAGGTAGAGGCTCAGTGCCCTAGAGCCTTGGGTCCTACACGCAATGCGATTGCCTTGGTGAGGACTGGAATGTTCAGATCATAGAAATATATAAGTTCAGAAACAATATCCATCAAATAAGTATTCTTTAGCTGTTGCTTTTTTCTTTAGTAATGGTTGTTCACCATAGCGGTAACTGGTCTCAAAAACAAAAGTCTGTTCTCATACCAGCCGTTGAGGCACTCACAGCTGCCCTCTCTTTCTATGTCACTCAGTCTCAGGGTGATGGGAGGTGGATCCGAGTGAAACTTTGCTCCACAGTGTCCTGCCCTTTGCAGCTGGCTTCTGGTTTCCTGGGTAATGGCTGGCATGTAGCTTCAGAGCTGAGGGAGAGACGCTGAGGATAACTTTGCAGTGGTTCACTGGGCTCAGAGGCAAGCTCCCTCTCGCTCTGCCAACTGTTGTCCACCCAGGCTTTGGTGAAGGCAGCTGTAAACCATGTGGTGTGGATGCACAGAGTATTCTTAACCTGCTGCCACAACGATGTCAGGGAGGCAGCGCAGAATTGTTGAAATACAGTCATCCCCCATCATCCGCGTGGGGGGCCGGGGGAGGGATGCCTTCAGAGACCTCAGATAGTACCGAAACCGGTATAGACTGTTTCTCATATATATATATATATATATATATATATATATATATGTGTGTGTGTGTGTGTGTGTGTGTGTATGTATACACACACACACACACACACACATATATATATATATATGAAAACACAACCTATGATAAAGCTTAATTTATAAATTGGGCACAGTAAGAAATTAATAACTGATAATAAAATAGAACAATTATAACAATATACTGTGATAAAAGTCATGTGACTGTGGTCTCCCTCTTTCTCAAAATATCTTTTTATACTATACTTGCCCTTCTTGTGAAGATGTCATCTTGAGATGACAATAGCTGACAGTGACTGACAGTGAGGAGGTGAAGTGAGTGGAACATCACATTCCTTGTGACACAGTGTTTTGCTGCTACTGTGTATTGACCCTCTGACCATGCGTCAGAAGGAGGATCACCTTCCGGGTCTCTGGAACTCTGGTGACCACGGTAACCGAAACCCTGGAAAATGAAACCACAGGTCAGGAGGGGCTACTGTAATGCAGATTTTGGAAGCTGAGAGATGTGGTTTTGACTCCCAGTTCCGACACTGACCATCTGTGCAGCCGTGCATGAATCACTTAGCCTCTCTGAGCCTCAGTTTCATCATTTGTGAACTGGCCTTGATAAACGTATCTCCCAGGGCTGCTGTGAGGATTAGCAGTAGTGCATGTAAGGTGCCTGGCATAGTCATTGCTCACATGATGTGGTGGTATTAGTATAGCAGAGAGGGAGGCTGATTTCAGAGCCTGCATCATCAACTGCATTTGCATTTCTTCATTCCCAAAGATGCAAGAACATTGCCTCTTGTCCCCCTCCCTCATGCAGGGAGCTCATGCAGTGAATGCCCAGTCTCCTTCCCAGTGGCAGCCTCCTTCCCAGAATATGTTGTGTTCTTTCTGCCTCTGGGTGGGACCCGTTCTGGATGCCTCTGACTTGGGTTTTGCTGGGAATGAAAGTAAGATGGCCATGGGACATAAACAACAGATTGGTGTGGGGCGGCGAAGCTGTCAGCAGGAATGTGAATATGGGATCTTGGTTGAATAGCTGTGGCAAATATTCTTGGAACATTCTTCCTCTGTTCTTAGGGTGAGGAGGAGGAGCTCTCACTCTGGATTGTGGGGGTGGAAAAAATCTGTTCATTAGGGAGACGCTGTAGGCAGACGGACCAGCCCTCCCAGTCCACCTAGTACTCCCAGCCTCAGTGCTGGGAGGCTGGTCCCGTTCTTCCCAGCACTCGGACCCAGGTTCTAGGGCACTGGAGGGAGCTGCCAGTTGTCAACAGAAAGCGTTAGATCTTCTACGCTTCTGTTCCAGTTAAAGGCATGTTTCTCATTATATTCTCCATAAACAGGGGACAATCCTCCTGTCACAGTCAATTTATTGAGCACCTATTCCAGACATCAGGCTGAGAAACTCCATGTGTAACCAGTCTTCTCCATGGTAAGCTGTACTCTCCTCCTTTTGCCTGATATCTTGCATAATCGTGCACTGAGAAAACAGACCCTATCAGGCAAATGCATCTCACTCACCACAGAAGTGAGGGTCCAACCAGAAAATAGAAGTTCTCCAATATTCAAAACAGAGAGAATCTAATGCCAGATAATGGCTGTGGAGAAGATGGAAGATGGCAGAAGCCAAAAAGGAGGGGATGGGGGAGCCCACAGGTCAGCCTCAGTAGGAAGCTGCTGACCTCCTTGGCCAACGGGAGGAAGCAGTGCTCCCAGGGCCAAGGTGCTGGCATCAGTCTCTGAAACTAGACCATGGTAGATGTGCCTGCAGGAGGCAGGTGCCAGGGAGAAGAAGTGGCTGCTGTAGAGATTCATTCACCCACAGAAGGAGGGAGGAGGAATACCCCTGGGTCTCCGTTCCTCACCCCGTGTAATCTTCTATCAGCACACCCCGGCCCTGTTGACCACACCCTGGGGAAGCCAGCTGATATGGGAGCTGGGAAATGCAGGCTGCAGCACAGGCCATGCAGAGTCAAGCAGGGGAAGGGGACATTGTCAAGGGCAAGCACACCAGGGATAGGAGCATTCATATTATATTATTTTGTCCCCACATAAACAGTCACACTCCCAGGTAGGAATTATTGTTAACCCATTTTTCTGATGGGGAAGTTGAGTTTAGAAGGGCTCAAAAAAATTTCCCATGGGCCCTTAAAGCTGATATATTTTGGCATCCAACCTGATCTAAGTTCTGCCTGAGATTTAAACTCTCACATCTGATTTTCTTTCCTCATGGGACAGCTGGGTAAGCTTAATCAAAGTTAGCTAGATCTTTCTTTAGACTAAATCAAAAGCTTTTGGTTTAATTTTTTGAAAACACGATTAATGGGAAACATGTTTGTAACAAAGAGCAAACAACTAAATAAAACAAGGCTGTGGCCTGCTGGAGCTTGACAGCCAGTCAACCTTGGAGAGTAAGCATGGGGCCTCCAGGGAGGGTCAGCTATGTGTCCGGTCAAGGCTGCCGGAGGTCTTGCCGAGTCGTATGAGCATTTATTTCTGCAGGCATCCCTGCCTGGTAATATTGATCCAGAACTCCCACTGCTGGGAGTGACCAATGAAGGAACCTGCAGGGAAGGCTATACCGTGCTGCCATGAGCCCTTTCTCCAGAAGCCTTCTCTGATGCCCAACTTGGATTATTTGATGCCCCTTTTCACTATCTCCTCAGTATCCTATGCCAGCCTCTATCACAAGACTTGATGTCCTGCTTTGCAATGGTATGCTTTCTCATTTATCTGCCCTAGCCGATTGTGAGCTCTACCAGGTCAAGGCCCTGAATGCACCGTGTGTTTAGCACAGCACTGAACACGTAACAGATATGCAATTGAATTTTGAGGAGCGAATGAGTGAAAGGACATATAGGAAACCAGGAAATTTTTAACAGCACGGTTCAGTGGGAAGAATATGCACTCAGATGTCCACTGGACCTAGAATTACAGCCTAGGTGTGTTAGTCGCAAAATGTGCAGTCTTGGGGCGCCTGGGTGGCTCAGTCGGTTGGGTGGCCGACTTCGGCTCGGGTCATGATCTCGCGGTCCGTGAGTTCGAGCCCTGCGTCGGGCTCTGTGCTGACAGCTCAGAGCCTGGAGCCTGTTTCAGATTCTGTGTCTCCCTCTCTCTGACCCTTCCCTGTTCATCCTCTGTCTCTCTCTGTCTCAAAAATAAATAAACGTTAAAAAAAAAAAACTTTAAAAAAATGTGCAGTCTTGGATAATCACTTGGGAGCTGAACTTCAGTTTTCTCTGCTATAAAATGGGATTAATATTGTCCTCCTTAAAGGATTGTTGTGGCTATTCAAAGAAATAGCATTGCTCAATTATTATAATTTCCTTTTTCCCTTAACATTCTAGAAGGAAACTACTCTGTTCTCCTCTAAAATATTTTGGATCCCCAACAGAATTAAATATTGGGATAGATGAGCCATAGCTTTGAAGCAATTCACACAGGAAATAGAAATCACTCTCAATAATTCAAGAAAAAAAGTGATTTAGTGCAGAGAACTGGGGAAGTGCAAAATTGCCAAAAGGCTGAAAGAGTGGATGTTAAGGGCCACCACTGGACTGCTGAGTTGAAGGGCATTCAGTTCACCATAGCTGCCATACCCATGTCAGGAAGTTACTGTTGCCATAGCTGCCTCAATACCTTCAGTCTCTATAATCCTGTGTGTTAGTTTTCTATTGCTGCATGACCATTTTGCCACAAACCTAGTGGCTGAAAACATGTATTTATTATCTTACAGTTTCTGTGGGTCAGGAACCCAAGCACAGCTTACATGGATCTTCTGAGTCAGTGTCTCATAAAGATACCATCACAGTGTCGACAGGGGCTGCAGTCTCATCTGACTTCTGACTGGGGAAGGATCTGACTGCAGTAGGAGAATGGCTGCCCTCATTTCTACCTTCCATGTTATTCACAAATGCATCTAAATGCAAAACAGAATTTACATCTACAACCCTAGCTTCAAAGGATTCTGGAAAAATGTCATGTCTAGTTTTCCAACCTTTCTAATCAGATGAAAGGTAGAATTGTAGTTGAGAGACTCAATTCAAAATATCAATACCAGTGGCATTTACTTAGCATGTGATATTGAGTATTTGCTCTTATGGACAATATTATTAATATGTTAATGCAACATGTATTGGATACTTATTGTGTGAGTTATTGTTGCAGAATGGCAAGAACATGGGCTTGTAGTAAGATTGCCTGGACTTGAATTCTGGTTCTGTCCTAAAATCCTCATCTGTAATATGGACCTGATAATCATATAATCATATAATCAGAGTGCCAGCATTCAGTAAAGGTTTGTTATCATCATTCTTATGGGCCAAGCAATTTCCTGAATGCTTTCCATACATTATGTCCTTTGATCTTCATGATAGTGTTATGAAATAGCAATTGTTATTCCCATTCTACAGATGAGGAAATAGTCTTAGGTAGGTTATACATTTAACTCTAACAAAGGTTAGCAAAGCCAATTATTGGCAGAGTTGACAGCTCTTAGTCCTTAGGCTAAACTGCCTCCTCTTTATCCTTTGAAGATAGGTTTAATTTTTTTAAATGGTCATAATCAAAATAACAGGAATAATAATAATCCCTTTAAATTGTGTAGGACTTTACAGTTTACAAAATGCTGTCTCATTTGAGCTTTCCAATAGAATGTTGTAATGTGTATTTGTTGTTTTGTTTGAAAATATCCAATTCTGCAAAAGAGAAAAAGAAAAAAATTAGGTAAATAAAACACATACAGCATGTAGAAATTATGGCATGTGTATATTTAACATAGATAGAAAGGGCCAAGAGATGCCTCATATTTATGAGGTACAAAATATTCATGAAACATCTGTGCACTAAATATCAGTGATACAAAAGTGTGCGTGAGACCTGAGGCACAAAACGTCCTCGGTACACAAAACATACACAGGCAAACAATATTCATAAGGCCTTGATTCAGCAACACATTAATGACACCCATTCTGTCTCCATGTGTCTTCTGCCAGCTCATGGCCACAACTCATAGCTGTTCAATCGGCAAGTTGGCAAGCGACAACTAGCGGTTGGTGTTCTTGTCTCTTCATCTCTGCAAGAGCAGTTGGTGTTCTCAGCTGGGGCACCTTCCAGCTGTAGGCCCTTAGCCCAAATCTCAACTCTGGTCCCGTAGCCAGCCAGCCATGGGGAAGGGTGATGTGGCAGAGAGAGAGAGATGGGACAGATGAACACAGCCTACCCAGGATCTGAACAGTGTGGTCCTTCCACCCAGTTCACACCCTTTCTCAGAGTGATAGTATCTTCCCCCTTGCTTCTATGTGTTTTAAACTGATTTTATAATGCATGTGGTTTGAGAGTCTTAATTTGGTTAGTGAGTGACTTTGTTCCATGGCCTTTGGTGGAAAGTACCAGCTTGCCGGGTAGTGACCATGGAGGCTACCATGGCATCAGGGTAATTTCCCAACATGATAAATGATGGAGGTAAGTAAGAATCATGATCCTCTACAGATAAGGAAATTAAGAAATTTGGAGGGTATGTGACTTAACCAAGGTCACACAGCTATTAAGTGGATAAACCGGAATTCATACACAGATTTCTTCAGCTCTAAGCCTAGCTTTTTAAATTCTAAACAAGACCCTTATGGCAATATCTATCTATATCTATGTCTACGTCTCTGTCTACATCTACGTCTGTGTCTATATATAGATATAGGGGGCGTACTGTAATAAAACGAGTTGGATTTTTCTTGTGGGCTTCTAAAGAAAATTTGCAAAAAAGACTTCCAAGGCTGTTCTGAGCAGTGGTGTCTGAGCAGAACAAGACAGTATTCTGGTACAGGACTTATTTTGATGGAACCACACTCACTCAGCTTGCCCAGCCTGGGAACGTCCTTAAAAGGAGCATCTTGTTTCAGATTCAGTTTCCCTTCCTCTCATGGATTCTGTAGACACAGTGTCCTTATGGGCAAGGCCTCCAGCCAACAGACACGTGGAGGCTCTGGTGCTATGAGGAATTAAGTCCAGTAAAGGGGGAGGCTTGGGCCAGAAAAGGTTCTGTCGTCTTCATGTCCTTCCCAAAACCAGACAATATCACCCTTGATGATTTGGTCTGTGTGTTTGCTCTGGCTCTTTTAACTGTTGACTTTGGGATCAACTCTAGGTTGGCTTGGGTATGAAACTTGGTTTCCCCAAATTAATAGTTAACTTGAATAAGCACTTTTTGGTTTTCCTTCCATTCCCTTCCTTGCTACCTTTGAAACCGTGTGCAAATAAACACTGCTGGCCAAAAGGATTTTCGAGCTGTGACCAAGGCCTTTTAAGAAAGGGAAGTCTCTCTAGTAAGGACAGACCAACATGTGTGAATTTTCAAGCTCTTGTGGGAAACATCAGTCTTTTCAGAGGAGGAAATAGTAGGGTTTAGTGGAACCTTGTAAATAATTTTCAGAAATCATCAGGCACCCAAAATGTGTAAGTTTTTGGCAAATTTGCATTGGCTTTGCTCTTGTTTCCATTTTATCCTGGCCATTTTACCTTCTTCAATAGCCCACCAAATCACTAGGTTAGAAAAGCATCACCATAATTACAAGTCATAGTCACATTTATGGAAATCAATAGCTATTAACATGAAAAAAGAACACAATACAATTCTATATGTTTTTTATTGTGTTTTTGTGCATGTGTGTTTACATGCATACAGACACACATAAACACAATATAGAAAAAATCTGGAAGGAGAAACAACAAAATGCTTGAATGTGCTTAGGAAGGAATTATAAGTAATTTATATTAGTTTTTTTATAACTCTCTATTGCTTAAATTCTTATAGTCACCTTTCAGTGCTTTCACCATTTTTTAAAAAGCTTCCCTATTTCCTTTTGAATGGAAATACTTGACAAAGTCTTTCCTGTTATCAAGGAGGTTGTTAAAAGGCTGAATAATCTCAGCCAAGCTTCAGAATATCCCTGGGAAGTCAGAATCATCTTTATATCCACTTTACAGCAGCTCACAAAGACTGTTGCTTACAAGGTTACACAGTTACTAAATAGCAACAATGAGAGGTAAAGAGATATTTCTGATGTTAAAGTCCACTTATTTTCCACTGTGCCATACCTGTTCTAAGTACTTTCAGCACTGAGCCCCTGGTTTCAATCAAAAACTGCTCTGTGGCATAGTGCTCCGGGGGGATGCAAAGATGAAAATCCTGCCCCCTGGGAACTCACAGTCCAGAGCAGGGGTTCTCAGCCCCAGAGGCTCATTAGACTCACCCTGGGCTGGTTTTAAAATTCTTGATGCCTGGGGGCACCTGGGTGGCTCAGGTCATGATCTCACAGCTGGTGAGTTCTGAGTTCAATCTCCACCTTGGGCTCAGAGCCAGCTTGGGATCCTCTGTCTCCCTCTTTCTCTGCCCCCCCTCCAAAGTAAATAAAAAAACAAAAACAAAAACTCTTGATGCCTGGGCCATACCTCAAATACTCTTTAAAACTCCTCAGATGATTCCATTGTGCAGTGAAGAGAACATCTGATCTACCCGGGAGCTGGCCCACCCATAAGTGCACACATCCCATGAAAGACCATGTATACTCAATTATGACAATTCACTGCCTTCCTTCCAGTAATTGTTTCCTGGTATTTTATGGGTCTTTGGCGTATTGGTCTATTTGCATGGACATCATGTGAATTAAGACGATAGACTATAAAGGGCTTTTAGTGTTTATCCTTGAAATTAGTTGGAAATAGCTTTTTCATTTTCTTACTGCATGAATGATTAGGCAGTATTGTGTAGCAAAGAGAACTCTAGACATGGGATTCTGGACAGGTTTAGCCCTGAGTCGGTAAGAAACCGTTTTGGGACAAGTCACTTGTCTGGCTCTCAGTTTCTTCCCCTATAAAATAAAAGGGTCTAATTAGATGCCACCTTATGGTCCCTCCAGCTCAAATTCCCTGTGATTGTCCATCATGTAACCCTAGATTGCTAAAAAGCAGGCAGTCCAAGAGATCATGCATTGAAAATCTACCTATCTCGGGGGCGCCTGGGTGGCTCAGTCGGTTAAGCGTCAGACTTTGGCTCAGGTCATGATCTTGAAGTTCATGGGGTTGAGCCCCATGTTGGGCTCTGTGCTAACAGCTCCGAGCCTGGAGCCTGTTTCAGATTCTGCGTCTCTGCCTCTCCCCCACTCGCACTCTGTCTCTCTCCCTGTCTCAAAAATAAACAAACATTAAAAATTTAAAAATAAATAAATAAATAAAATCTGCCTATCTCAGTTACCTATTGCTACATTACAAATCACCTCAAAACTTAGTGGCTTCAACAACAGGCTTTTCTGCCCGATTCTGTGAGTTGACTGGAGGTTCTTTCTGCCTGGGCTCACAGGTGCAGCTGCAGACACACGGAGCCCAGCTGAAGCTGGAAGGTCCAAGAGGGCCTGAGTCAGCCGGCAGTTAATGCTGGCAGCGGACCGGAGAGCCGTGGTTCTGCTCCACGTGACCTCTCCTCCTCCAAGAGGACAGCCTGGCCTTCCTCCTAATGCGGCAGCCTTAGAATTCTAAGAAGGTAAGAGTGGGATCTGCAACACCTCCTAAGGTCTAGACTGTAACTCCCACAGTCCTTCAGCCATAACCAATTAGTCAACGCAAGTCACAGGATGATCCCAGATTCACAACAACAACATCAAAGACAGGACTGTGGAGCAATAGATTCCACCACTTCTTGATGAGAGAGGCAGCAAAGAGGTTGCAAAGGGGTGTGGACACAGGGAGGTATGCTTCATGGGTGGCCATTATTATAACGATCTTCTGTGTAATTTTTGCCTGGAGATGCCATATGACGTAGTGGTTAAGCGCACAGTCTTTGGACTCAGTCTGGTTTCAAATCCCGCTGCCACCATTTACGTGTGATATGGGACAAGGAACTTAAATCATTCTGTGCCCGTTTCCTCACTGGTAATTTGAGGAGGATAATAACTGCTCACCTCACGGGGTGACTGTGATGAATAAATGAGATCATGTCTGCAAAGCCTCAGCAGAGTAGACGTGTCCTAAGAGTGCTCTGCTCTTACTATTGGCCCTGATTCTCTGTGGGAGTTGAGAGACCTGTTTCATCCCTCAAGTAAAGGGAGCAACGCTTACCATCAGTGAGACTGACTGCGGCCATTTGTTGCAAAGCTGAGAGGTTAAAATTCATTTGGTATTCATTATCATTTAGCTCATTTACATACACGGCATCTCTTCCACAAAAGACCCATATCTGAGCACTGATTTTAAAGCAAGGAATGTGAATTATGTCCTTGATGGGAGGAGTGTGCTTCTGGCACGAATGGCTTTTATTGTTCCCTGGCAGCCCCGGGCTCCTGACTGCCTGGCTGAGTGTGGTTTCAGGTGCAGAGGCAACTCTCTGCCCCCTGGGGACCACCTGCACACAGCATGCCACCACTTGCTGGTCTTGGCTCCCACCTGGACTCATCTAAATGAAGGCTGGAGGGGCCCGGAGGTCACTGGTGTGGTCCAACCTATTGTTAAGTGCCTGAGGGGCACAGACTTCCTCTGTCAACACTTACCCATGATTTGTTGTCTGGAATATATGACCTAAGCTTTCTCCAAGGCAGTTCAGCCATACTCAGCAGTATGGCTCTGGGTTTTGGAGTCAGACATGAATCCAGATTTCTGTACTAGCACCTACAAGCATCATAACTTAGGGCAAATGGGATAAATTCACTGTGTCTCAGTTGTTTCCTCTGTAAAATGGGGACAATACTGGGGCGCCTGGGTGGCGCAGTCGGTTGAGCATCCGACTTCAGCCAGGTCACGATCTCGCGGTCCGTGAGTTCGAGCCCCGCGGCAGGCTCTGGGCTGATGGCTCAGAGCCTGGAGCCTGTTTCCGATTCTGTGTCTCCCTCTCTCCCTGCCCCTCCCCCATTCATGCTCTGTCTCTCTCTGTCCCAAAAATAAACAAACGTTGAAAAAAAAAATTAAAAAAAAAATGGGGACAATACTATCTACCTCACAAGATTGCTGTAAAGATTAGAAGTAGGTGTATAAAGCGCCCAGCACAGAGTCTGGACATTAGTAGGATAAAATTAAACAATTCGTTCAAAGTGCTCAAGCTCAGGGTATGTAATAAGTCCCCCCCCCAAAAAAAAAAGTTACCTCTTTTTCAGTATCAGCGTGAATCTAAGACTAAAGTTATTCATTTATTTATTAATTTATTCAACAGATCACCGCTGATCATGCAGAGAACAACAAATGTATATTGGCATCCAAAGTGGAAGCTCCATGAAGGCAGGACCCTGCCTTTTTGTGACTCAACTGTTTATGTTACATTAGTACAGTGCTTAAAATGCAGGAGGTATAGAATGAACATTTGTGGAAGGAAATATAGTCTAGTCTCTACCATCACTAAATCTTCATTTAATGAGAAGGTAAGGGTAAGCAATATACACAAATAACTATAATCCCAGGTAGACCAATGCAAGTGATTAGAGAGGAACAAGGGTTGTGGAAGAAATGACACCTCTCAGGACTGAGGCAAGGCTTCAGGGAAGAGGGTCATTTAGAATCAGCTCTGAGGAAAGAGGAGGATCTCAAAGTACAGTCTGGGAAAAGAAGATTGAGTACAAAGAGGAAGACCAAGTTTAACCCGTGGCTGGAATTTTATTTTGTTTTAGTATTATTTTTTTAATGTTTATCCATTTATTTTTGAGACAGAGGAAGAGAGAGAGATGGGGGGAGTGGCAGAGAGAGAGGGAGAGAGAGAATCCCAAATAACCTCTGTGCTGCAGTGGTGGGACGGAGGGGTGGTATGAACCCAATCGTGAGATCATGACCTCCTAAGCAGAGCCAAAATCACCAGTCGAGGGTTAACTGACTGAGCCACCCAGGCACCCCCTGTGGCTGAAATTTTAGAATTTGAGGTTCTATGCATCTCCCACTGTATGTCTGTATGTTTATATGTCTGTCATTCAGAAAGACCTCAGAAAGCCTCTCATTATGTGAGTATGCTGTATTTTCCTATCTCTGGATGGTATTCCCAAATTAAATTATACAATCTCTTAAAGAAGTCCTTGTATTCTGGTTGGCTGAGAGATTAATAATAATAATAATAATAAGCTCATATATAAATTGAATATTCCTAAAATTCCAAAAATAAAGGGAATTGAGATTGAAATACTGTCAATGTGAAAAAAAGAGATATTCTTATAGAAACCCAGGAAATTTTTTTAATTCAAGTTCTCAGGATGTACATAAATCTTGGGCAAAAAGACTAGTTTGGTAATTTGAGTTTAATAAAAACAGGTCTATTTTCACTTAAAGTTGAGTAAAATACAAACACTCTTATTCTACTTGAATATCTTCTTCCTAAACTTACCCAGATTTACTGATAGAATAAGCTAGCATTACTTCTACTAAGTATATATTACCAAAAATGTGAATTTTTGCTTAACCAAACCAAATCATTGTTCTGACAAACTTTATTTCAACAGTAATTATGTTTTGTAGTTTGTCAGCTTGAAGATAATTTTGTTTAAGTAATTTATAATCTTGGACTGGTACTAAATTGAGTTAATTAATACATATCCATTAGATACCAAGATCATTTCTAAAAATAATACTGAAGAAATAGTACCAAGTATAATTTAAACTTATATACTTTAGCTTCTTATTTTTATATGCTACAGAGAGGCTATATATATTTGGGTCTGTTCATGGATGTGTCCTGTTTTGCCACTTGGAGAAGTTGTACTATAGTGAAAGTTGCAGAAAAAGGATGTGTAACAAATACAAAGTTGCAGAAGGCTGCTGAAAGGGTATTTCATTGTGGTCAGAGCTAACTACATTTGATGGGCTTATTTATGAGACTTTTATTGCCTTTGAGCTATGCCTCTTTGTAAATTGTAGGTGATTGATAAGCAAACTCAGTCTTGTCTGGGAGAGATTAATTGACTTCTTTCTTCCCTATGGAACAAACAGTTTGGATTTTTGGACTGGATTTTCCTGCAAATTGGACCTGATCCTGTTACCTTGTCCAAATTGTCAATACTCCCCAAATTTTCAGTTATTCCAGATTCCTTCAATATCTGGCTACAATCTTTCAAACTAACTTTTCCAGTTTATCTCCTCTCCCCTAACGGTATTACCGAGAACTCTAACCTAACTGTCTTTATCCCTAGTGGGACTCTAGGTTATCTTGCTGCTGGCTATTCATCCCAGGATCTGCAAGCTGAAACTCAATGACTTGATATAAATCTTGAAGGAGTCACCATTGCAGCAGACCATGGGTGAGCCAGAATTTTCTCTGGACAAGCCTGGACTTACTAAGGAAGTCTGACAAAATGCTTGGGTCATTCATGCCTTTATTTATATGAGAGCTAACCTAGACTGTGAGCAACATCATCAAGAGCATCGACAAGCTCAAAACCTTCGAGAAACTCAATGAGTCATACTGCATAACTGGATGGTTTTCTTCCACTGGCCTGTTGGAATCTACTGGACTCATTACCCTCAGTGCTCAAGTCTTGGTTCTTTACTTTAATACAAACTTAATTAATATTTTCTTTTTTCATTTTAAGCATCCTTCCTTTAAGATACCTGATTTCCAGGACTATAAAACAATTAACCTTTGTTACCATCTCTTTGCAGATGACTCAATTGGTTTTGCAGGAATAGAGGCAACTAAAAGTCCTAGGCACATAACCTCACAGATCCAATGCGCTCTGCATCTCCACCTACCACTTGGATGCATCTCCAGAGGAAAAGTGGGCATGCTCAAATGGACTGAGATTAACTTTCTATCACCAAATAGAATAATCACATACCATTAAAGAAAAGTTATTTTGTATATATTTTTGAACCCATCTATAAATGTATAGGTTGCTACCTTTCAGATGAATGTGCAGACAAAATACCACACAAACCCAAATCTTCCAGGAATCAAGGCCAGGAGATATAAGGGATGCAGTAATTAGTGGGCAGAGTGAAAACAGAATTGTCTAGGCTTGAGGCTCCAGTGGCCAACCTCCAGCACACCCCTATGCACTAGGAAAAGAAAGTTACTCCTGGAACCACCTGCCTCCTGCCACTGCTGTGGCCACTGTGTGCCTGGGTTGGCAGAGTCCTGCTGGCTACAGCTAGTGTGGGGCCTGGCCCTGGTGATGAGTGGCCAGCCCTGGCCTTCACCCTTACTGACAAGTTGACCTGTCGTATCAGTTTCCTGGCTGGAAAACAGAAAAGTGAAACAGGGTTGTACTGGTGTAATGTTTTTCATGGAATATGGGAATAAAGCAAGAATTTGGGGAAGGTCTAGTCCCTCATGACTTATTTGGTATATATGAGACCAAATCGCCTCAGAGAGAAGCATTCTGGTTTCTTCCTATATCTTTAAACCCATCCATTTCCTTCTTCTGTGAAATAATTTGGATCCTTTCCTAGAAGCTCAGAGGGCCATTTGCAGTGTAATTCCCACCCTCCACCCCCATTCTCTTTTGTCTGAGAGAACTGGGGCAGGTGAGGAATGGAGACACTGCTGGTTGTAGGCCAAGTTTACACACGAAATTCCTGCCAGTGAGGCTCTGACCAGGCCCTGTGCCCCTGGTCTCAGTACCAAGGATTCTTCCTGAGGCCAGCAAAACTCCAGTGGGCTGGTGTGACTGCGCTTGTCTCCCATGGGTTCTGCATATCTGATCTGAAGCCAGAGCAAGATTTGTGTCATTCAGGACTCACAGAGGCACAAGAGACACTGCTCCTCCCCTCCTGTTCCTCTCCCTTCAACAGCCCCACACCATGCTCCATTTGAAAGAAAAGACCAGTTAACCAGGGTATTAAAAAGAGCTCTTAGCCAATCAGAGAAGGTAACTGAGCCTTGTACCACTCAGAGAACGTCTACAGAAAGCCTGACAAGGAGAAAGAACAAAAGAAGGGCAGAGAAGATACCCTAATGGATTCTGCTTTCTGCATGGTGGCCTGATGGAGAGAAAGAGGAGGGCCGTTTTCCTCACTCAGCCTTACCCATGGACTTGGGGATACAACAAAGGTACCTCGACACACCACTTTGTAAATCAGTAAAAGTAAAGCAGTAAAATGAAATCTTCTTCTGAGAGTCTTCAGGTCACTTAGATGTAGAATTTGTACCTAAAGTCCCCACAACCCAGACAGAACTCTGATCACCTTTCCCAGGGACCTCTACTCTTACCACTGAAAGATATTTCAAAAAGCTCGTTCATCGGTTGCCTGGGTGGCTCAGTTGGTTAAGAGTCTGACCCTTTGTTTTGGCTCAGGTCATGATCTCAATGTTTCGTGGAATCAAATCCCACATTGGACTGTGCCCTGACAGTGCAGAGTCTGGTTGGGAGTCTGTCTCCCCCATTCTCTCTGCTCCTCATCCACTGGATCTCTCTCTCTATCAAAATAAATGAATAAACATTTTTTTTAAAAAGCTCATTCAGGGGCACCTGCGTGGCTCAGTCAGTTAAGCGTCTGACTTTGGCTCAGGTCATGATCTCATGATTCCAGAGTTCCAGCCCCATCAGGCTCTGTGCTGACAGCTCAGAGCCTGGAACCTGCCTCCGATTCTGTGTCTCCATCTGTCTCTGCCCCTCCCCTGCTCATGTTCTGTCTTTATCTCTCAAAAATAAATAACCATTGAAAATAAAATAATAAAAAAAAAAAAAAGCAAGGGATTTGGAGATGGCTATCTATTTCCAAAGCACAGGCTCTGATCCCAACTGAACTGAATCGTTCTCAGGATTTCTCCTCTTCCCATATCAGACAGGATCCAGGAATGGCAATAAGCTAGCTACCCACCCGAGTGAGCTGACATCGCTTCCCAGAGCCTTTGCCTAGGCCCTCACTTTAAAGCTCCCTGCTGCTGTATGTAAAATGCCACATTGATACCCACCACCAATGATCTTCATTTAAACATCTTGACTCTTTCCATTGATAAGACTAAAAAAGGGTCCCCTCTCCTGCCTATCTCAAGTTGATTCTGGCACAAATTTTTCCCCCAGGGATTAATGAGGGTGATTTTATTCTTGTAAGGAGGTCACTTACTACAAATATTGGTATGGATTTGCTCCTTTTATTTTTAATGAATTAACTAATTAATTTAAACCTTAAAGCATATTTACATTTCCACATTATACACATTTTAATATTTAATGCTGACAATAGTCCTAGAAATTAGATATTACCATTATGTCTTTTTTAGCATTTTTTAAAATTTTATTTAAATCTATGTTAGTTAACATATAGTATAATAATTATCTCAGGAATAGAATTTAGTGATTAATCACTTATATATAACACCCAGTGCTCATCCCAACAAGTGTCTCCTTAATGCCCCTCACCCATTTAGCCCATCCCCCCACCCACAGCCCCTCCAGCAACCCTCAGTTTGTTCTCTATATTTAAGAGTCTCTTATGGTTTACCTCCCTCTCTCTTTTTATATTATTTTTCCTTCCCTTCCCCTATGTTCATCTGTTTTGTTTCTTAAATTCCACATATGAGTGAAATCATACGATATTTTTCTTTGACTGACTTATTTCACTTAGCATAATACACTTTAGTTCCATCCACGTTGTTGCAAATGACAAGATTTCATTCTTTTTGATCACCAAGTGTGTGTGTGTGTGTGTGTGTGTGTGTGTGTATGTGTGTGTGTGTGTGTGTGTGTATATATATTCTGAATCCATTTTATCAGTTGATGGACATTTGGGCTCTTTCCATAATTTGGCTATTGTTAATAGTGCTGCTGTAAACATTGGGGTGCATGTGCCCCTTCGAATCAGCATATGTGTATCCTTTGGATAAATACCTTGTAGTGCAATTGCCGGGTCATAGGGTACTTCTATTGTTAATTTTTTGAGGAACTCCATACTGTTTTCTTTTTTTTTTTTTTTTTTTTTAAATTTTTTTTTTTTTTCAAAGTTTATTTATTTTTGGGACAGAGAGAGACAGAGCATGAACGGGGGAGGGGCAGAGAGAGAGGGAGACACAGAATCAGAAACAGGCTCCAGGCTCTGAGCCATCAGCCCAGAGCCCGACGCGGGGCTCGAACTCATGGACCACGAGATCGTGACCTGGCTGAAGTCGGACGCTTAACCGACTGCGCCACCCAGGCGCCCCTCCATACTGTTTTCTAGGGCGGCTGCCCCAGCTTGCATTCCCACCAGAAGTGCAAAAGTGTTCTTCTTTTTTCTCATCCTCGCCAACATCTGTTGTTTCCTGAGTTGTTAATTTTAGCCTTTCTGACAGGTGTGAGGTGGTATCTCATTGTGATTTTGATTTGTATCTCCTGATGATGAGTGACGTTTAGCATCTTTTCATGTGTCTGTTTGGTTTTACTCATTTGAATCAAGATTTTACTCTTAATTCTTTAATAACCAGATAGGGGAAATTATACATCAGGATTCCTCTTATGAAGAACACTGTATTTTGGCCTGAAAGTTGTGTAAGATGGGGTGAAAAAGCTTTTATAAATGCTTGAAGCTTGAATTTGATCTTAATCCTTGGGTCCTAGTCCAGATGTATTTCTAGGTCCGGGTAATGGATGAAATTTTCAGTAACAGAGGGAAGAATTTGAAGTTCCAACGGATAACCCAGGAAATGAGGAAAGGTACTTTGGACTGGATACTGCATGAAAGAAGAATTTGAAGAGAATGGGAATGTCTAAAAGTAGATTTTCATGTGACTGCTGTAAAATCTTCTGACGCCTCTACGAAATCTTTAGTAATATCTACAATGCTCATTTGTGCTTTTATGTAAGTGAATTATTTTGGATGTTGACTTTCATGTCTGGTTGGGGTCATTCTTGGTGTAACACAAAGGCAGCACTTGCAGAAGACGAAATCTATAGACAGATGAGCCATGAGAGAGTAAGTCCTTGAGAAGCAAGTATTGGGGGATACATAGGGCTTTCCCAGGCTGTGAAATTAGAGCCGTGAAGCAGGTTTACCCAGATCATGTGGGCCAAGGAGGCCCTAAATTGACTTCTGAGCTACAGTATGATAACTTAGCATTATAATCCAACACTGGCTCCTCATTGTCGAAAGTCCACACTCCTTGGTGAGAGAGGGGCTACCCCTCCAAATACCTTTCTGTCTTTCTTCAGACATCTTTCCATTTTCCTCCTAAAGTGGCAACAAATCTCTTCCACAGATTCCTTAGTGAAGGCTGGAATTTTCAAAACAACTAAATATTAAGGGGAGAGCAAACAGGAAAAAAGCGTGAGTGTAAATCAATTGAATGATGCAATTCTTAGACCCCAGGGCTCTGCATCTTTGTATGGATGATATACAAAGCCTGTTAGAATCTGGCCTCCTCAACTCTCCATTGTCATCTCTCCCAGTACTCTTCCTTGTCACCGCGCGTTGCAGTATGACACAAAGCCTAAATGACCACTGTCTCACCCCACCTCTTGGAACTGACCACTCTTCCCTCCACGTTTCATTGGAAGATGGCATTCCAAAACACTTTGTGTAAATGTTTATTCGTGTGCTTTTCTATTCCAGTAGATTGTGAATTTCTAATCCAGAATCTAACAAGAGCTTAGAAAGTAGTAGAATCTTATTAAACATTTGCTGAATTGAAAGAATTCCAAAGCAGGATGTAAAGGTAGAAAGGCAGCAGACTAGGTTGGAATGCCCATTCTGCCACTTACTAGCTGGGTAACTTTGGACCTGTTCCTTAATCTTTCCAAGTGTCAACTGCCTCTTCCATTAGTAAACTACTTTGTAGAGAGAAGTTTAAAGTATATAGAGCATCTGGCCCATAAGCAGATGTATAATTGCTATCAATTAGTAGGCTGGTAGCTTTCAAGATTTTTCTTTTCTAGCAATGCAACCCTTTAACAAATGAAGTACTTCACAGGATTGAGTAAGAACAAAGATGCTCTAACTTAGGGCCTCAGAGCCCCTCCTGCTGAGTCACTTCCCCATCGTGACACAGCTCACCTTAGAAGAGCTTTTGGAGGAGAGAGGAAAATTTACTGCCTTACACCAGCACGGGAGACATGCAACTGGTAGTATGTGAGATAATTTTAAGAGGCATAAAGACATCATTAAACAACACTGATACCTGTAATAAGAAAGTCATTACCTTTTAAACTCTTCTTTAATTTTTCTGAATCTTCAGGGGGAAAGTCTCGGTTTGGGGCTAATAGGTTTTTAATTTCTCTCTTATTCCTCCTAAGACTCCAGTATTCAAAGACAGCAGACCTCAGACCTCTAGCCAAGTAGGGGCTGTGCTTTTTCCCTCCTTAGGACACTAATGCTGCTAACAAGACCCACTTAGCAGCTTTTGTTTGAATGCATTCCATCTGAATAGCATCTGTTTGTCATCCACAGAACTCAGCAAATTGTGATATTATAAAAACAACATGGCTGCCTTACCTTTGGGGACCTCATCTGACTGGCTCATGGATTACTAGAACAGCTTGGCAGCAGAAAGAACATTAAACAGCCAAGAATGAATTATAGGAAAGTCAGGCTAATAATAATATTAAGGACTAGCATTTATTGCCAGGCAAAAGTACTAAGTGCTATACATGCATTACCTGATTTAATCCTCACAAACACCTTTGGAGATAGATACTGATATTATCCACATTTTGCGGATGAGAAAACTTTGGTTTGCAGCATGATGTAACACTTTTCAGCAGGGATAGGTGAGATCAGTCCCAGTTAGTGCAACAGCACAGCTGGTACTCTTAACTGGCTAACCGTGCTGCTACAGGCAAAAAAAAGTGGCGGGTGGGCGGGGTGCTTGTACATGCTGCCTGCACCTGTCTGGGAACATCCAGCATAGTTGGGGACATGCTAACACAATCTATGCCAAACTCTGTTTTTGTTGACTTTGTTGACCTATTAGAAGACTGAATAAGATAAGATACACATTGAAGTAATCTGGCCACTCAACCAGTCCCAGTAACAGGATCGTTTTTTTTTTTTTTTTTTTTTTTTTTTTCCCTGCTTTGAGCCACATCACCTCAGATTGTAGTGTGGTGTCACCTTTATCGATTTAATCTTTCTTGATTTGGAGTCACTAGGGTTAGTCAGTCCCTAATGGGAGAGACTGAGTTTGGAGTTGTTTCTGCCTTTGGAATTATAACATGGCTCTTGAATTTGCAATTTTTCTTTGTTTTCCAAAACTAGCTCTTCTTCCCAAATCTCAACTCCCAGTTGCTAGAGAGCAATGTTCAAACTACTAAAAGAAAAAAATCTTTAGAGATCTACCCTCAAGGCCCCATATGTGATATTGGCCTTCAGACCCATCACTGCCTCCACTGGGACTTTGTCCCTTTGAGGTTAGGCCCTCATGATTCTCCTTACATGGAGATAATTCACACACACACACACACACACATATATATATATATATATATATATATATATATGCATTTTAAATGTTTATTTGTTTTTGAGAGACAGCAAGAGAGCATGAGCAGGGATGGTCTAGAGATGGTGGGGGACAGAGTTTCTGAAGCAGGCTCTGTGTTCACAGCAGAGAGCCCAACACAGGGCTCGAACTGACGAACCACGAGGTTATGACTGCAGCCGAAGTTGGACGCTTATCCAACTAAGCCACCCAGGTGCCCCCATAGGGATAATTTTTCCCGTTTATTGAGAGCCTTTATTTGTCTGGCTCTGAACTGTGCACTTTCCACACTTGACCTCATGTACTTCCTGCAGCCTGCACAGGCCCTGTGCTCTCTGACAGCCCTTTCACAGGGCCTTGCTAGACAGGCTGTCTCTTCCTAACTCCTCTTGTTTTCCTCATCTCCTCACTTTCAGGAGATCACCATGCTGCTTCATGAGGGAAGTGGAGGCAGTCAGACAAGAAGAGCTCTGCTCCCCATAATCAACGTAGCTACACCTGTAAGGCTCACACCCTTTCTTTAAACTCAGAGAAAGAGGCAACCCTCCTCCTGTTTAAACTCACCCTCTCCCATCCCAAGGCCTCCATGCTCTTCATTATCTTCTCTTTCTTAAAAGTCTACCTGTCCTGCACCTTCCTGACAGCCCCTGTTAGAATCTTTCCCATCCTTAAACACACACATCCTCTCTTGAAGTTCTGATTCCTTCTCACTTCTTTTTCCCTTATCTTTTCTGCTGAGCTGAACTTATCAGTTATTTCCACTTGTTCTTTTTATCTTCTGCCCTACCTTCCCTTCCTGTGGACTTGCGTGCTCACTGCACCATCAAAACTTACTTGGCAGAGGTCATATGCAATCTCCTAATTGCCACGCCCATTGATAAGATTTTTGAAATGGTCTCATTGTGCATCTTTAGGATACTGGGCACAGTCAATCATTCTTCTTATTACCTCTTGACTAACCTGACTTAGGAGACTATATACTCTTCTTTTCCTCCTTTTTATTTCTCTGATCTTGTTCTCTCAAGCCCCTTCATAGGACACTTCTCCTCCACCCTGCAGGGTCCGTCCCTGAATGTCCCCTCCAGCCCTGTTTCCCACCATGCCCTCCCCTCTACTATACCCTGTAATGACACTCAGTTGTATGTAGCTATCGGTACACGGCACGCAGCTTCATGCCTCCACACCCTTGCTCATGTGGTTCCTCCTCCCAGGGATGCCCTCCTCACTAACTTTGCCTGGTTAACTCTTACTTACCCTTTGAAGGTCAGTCTGGGCTTTATCTCTGCTTTGAAAACTACCCTGTCTCCTCCCCGTTTTCTCCTGGGTCCTCCCCATAGCACAATGGCACCATTTGCTTACATCCTTTGTCACCCTATGTTCTTTTGGCTTTTGCTTTTTGTTTTTGGCTTCTCAAACACTCTCCCTGGTAAGCCCCTGGATTCATCTCAGCAAGGCCTGAAAGGGACACAGCAGCCAGACGGTGGCACGTGCAGCTCAAGGAAGAGCAGTGCTCTGGCTTCCTAATCAAAGAACTGAATTAGGAGGCTCAATTAGAGTCACTGAGGTCCACCGAGGGGCCCCTCACGAAGAATCCAAAGTCTTAGTGCAGCTCAGGCACTCTGTTTTCTCTCTGCTGGCATTGCTTCTGTTCCTGAGCTGCTCAGTGTTGCTGGAAAAATTGCTATGATTAGCGCGACGACAAATCCCTGTTATCTAATCTCAGCTGGGTCCTCAGTGCTGCTCAGAAGGCTCCACTGATCCTAGCGGATCCCTGTCACTTTCCCCACAGCACAATTTCCAACTGTTTCTGCTTTTCCTAAGTCCCTGGCCCACTCGAGCCCCTTTGCCCATGTACTGCTTTGCTTAGGAGATTTAGGTTGTTGATTACCTCCAGTTAGAAGCTGTCTCATTTCTTCCAGTCTTTCCTCTCTCCTTCGTGCCCCCCACCCTGAGGGGCCCATCTGCAGTCCTGATGGGGTCCTCCCCACCCCCAGTCCTAGACATGCTACTCCCTGTCTCATTCCCTTGTTCATGCATCTCCTTCTTCAGCATCCTCAGGCCCATGGCTTCAGCTGATAAACAGATGTTTCCCATGCAAATAAATGAAAAAGCAAACAACTTTTTTTTCCAACATGCTTCCCACTCACAAAACCATCCCACCTTTCCCTTTAATGGCCATTTCCTCTTCACCTGTTGGGCTTATAGTTGTGGATTATATAAGTCATCTATGCTCATGGTAAAAGAGTTAAAAACTGCACAAAAGCAAAAGGAGAAAAAATCTACTATCCCCACCCCTTGGAAATAACTCTGTATCATCTTGGAGTGCATTTTCTAAACTTTTTTTCCATGCATATATATGTTCATAAATAGTAAAGCAGGTTTAAAAGTAAAGACAAAATCATATTCCACATTGTGTTCGGTAACTTGCTTTTCTAATTTCACAGTGTAAATGGAGCATCTTTCCATGGGGTCCACCCAGATAATCCAGGGTCCTCTCCTATCTCAAGATCCTTAACTTAATCCCAACTGCAAAGTTCCATTTGCCAACTAAGGCAACATATTCACAGGCTTCAGGAATTTGTGTGTTGACATCTTTGGGAAAGGGAGACATTATTCTGCCCATCCCACATAGTCAATAGTCTGGAAAAGTAGAAGTTGGAAAAGAGGTGGGGGGGTTCTGGGCACAGGAATTCCAGGCAGAGAGCTGTGATGGGACCTCAGTCTCTCCCGTTCCCCAAAGTTTTTGTGCTCATAATTATAGATCTACATTATATTAAAAAATAAGTTTACCATTATGATGGACACTTTGGTGGGGCACATCATCTTTCTTCCTTTTGGAAGATGCCTTTTCCTCCCACAGTATGATTCTGATGGGGTTTTCAAGGAAGGCATGTGTGCTCGAGCTGACCAATCACAGTACTCCACCTCTTTGGGCACAGCAGTTGGTTGAAGGATGGGCAAGTGACCTAAACAGGACCAATGTTCTTGGGCCAGGGTCCTGACCTAGAACGTGAGGCAAAGAAATTTTCCCTCTTGTGGAGACAATGAGCTCTAGAAATGCTAGAACCATCAGGGTCATCCTTCCCACCACGTAGAAAGATCTCGTCTAAAAATGAATCCATCTCAGAAAAGAGGGGAGGGGTGGGGGAAGAGGGAGCAGGGAGGGGAGGGGCGGAGAGAAAGATTTAGGGAACAGAGGACATCATCTCAGCATCCAGAACTGCCTAAATCCAATTTCTGGACTCCAATTGCATTAGCTAACAAGTTCCTTTTTTCTTTCTTTGCTTGAACTGGTTTGATTCAAGTTTCTGTTACTTAAAAGTTCTTACTAATATAATATTATTCCATAATATAGATGGATTAAAATCAAATTAACCTAATTCTCTACTATTTGGCTTTTAGACTGTTTCCAATTTGTACTAGTACTATTTTAATAATGCCATAGTCAACATCCTTGTACATATGTCCCTATGCATACAACTGATTATTTAGAATAATCAAGGAAACCCATCAATTTAACCTACTGTAGTCTGGCTGCAACCCACAGCTCCACTTAAAGTGCCCTCTCTTAAGTCCCCAAGCATCTGAGTGACTGTTCCCATAACCCTTTTCTCCATCCTCATGCTCTTCAGCCTTTTCCCACTCCTTCCACTTACAGAATGTCCTTTGACTTGAATGAGTCTTTCTCCTAGCTTCCCTTGCTACTTCCAGGATTGAACTTGGTGCCGGGTTTGAAGTATTGGTAGGACTACTTAGGGAGTACTGTGTTGAGGTAGCTTTTTGAAATCACAAACAGACTCAGAGGGAGAATGTTTACAAATGCACTGAGGCATGCAGTGGGGAGGAGAGACTCAGGTAGGGAGTGGTGAGGATTGTTGAACATTTGTCATTGTTGTAACAATGAGGTTATTAACCTGGAAGAGATAGACCAGGGGATACCTTTGGGGTTCCAAAAGTGACTGAGGGGTTTCATAAATTCTCCACAGTTGCATGCAAATATTTTTGTAATTGTTCGTTTTTCTAGAAAAAGAAAACATAGCTTTTATCAACTTTTTAAAGGGATCTTGAACCCAAAAAAAGATTTAAAGCCACTTCTGTGGACAGCCTCCTAATCTGTGTTTTCCTCAAATGGCCTTAAGGAGCCCCAGGTTAGAGAAGGAGAAAGTCAAGTAAGCCAGTAATTACCAACCAACCTGACACATACAATGACATCATGAAGATGTAGGAAGTCCCTGAGAGAGTCTTCAGGGAGAAACATGGGTGCCACTGAACACTGTTCTGTGGTGCAGTCCCAGAGAAGGCTTAACTGAGGGGGGAGAGCAGGCAGGCAAGGTGACAGGAGGTACAGCCCCTCTCCATAACGTGCGTTTCGTTATTTAACTTGTTCTCCAACATTTTCTGTGCTGCTTTGCCTCAGGTTCTCCCCAAACTACTCTTACTCGCTGGTACCCAGGAAGCCAGCACAGTGCATGACCAGGGGCTGCCCTCCAGCTGTGCCCCAAAGCACAGATGTTTACGACACCTGGAAATTTGCACATCCAGGAACAGGGCTCAGGCTAGCTACCATATTTAACTTTCAATATGGTTTCCTCTCTGCCTTTTATGTTCATTGTAGGCCTCCTAAATCATGGTGGCTCTGTGCAGATCTCCTTATCTTAGTGACTATCTATGTTTTGAATTCCTTGCTTCCCTTACCCCAAGTTGAATGGGAAATGTTTCCTGTCAACATTTCTCTGTCCTCTCTGATGACTATAGCTTGAGCCATTTTGTTATCTTCATGAATCCCATTAAAAAAGGATGAAGATCCCTTGTTCCAAGATCACTTGTGAAGATATTAAATAAACCAAGAGTGACCTTCAGGCTTCATCACATCCTGTGGAGACCTCCCAGAATCTGGGCTAATAACTTTGTATTTTTATTTATTTCATGGTCATAACCCATACTGTGCCTTGACAGACCACACTGGATTTTTTCCAAGAATATGATTTCTTGAGACCAATTCAATGTCCCATGAAAATTAATCTGCCTCCTATTCCCCAGGAATGTCTTTAACCCATGCTTTTCAAATATCATTCAGCCTTCCACACAGTGCCTGTGCTTTGGATATTTTCTTCCCACATGATCATATGGAGTATGGCTGCACACACACAAAAAGGCCCATGGATCTCACTCTGGCATTCAAAGCCCTCCGATTTGGTGACTTTTCCTTTTAGATGTTTATCCTCTACAGGGACATGAGCTCGACTCAGATGACCTACACTCGAATTCTGGTTCATATACTTCCTAACTGTGTGACTCTGGGGAAGCTGATTATCATCTCTGAATCTCAGTTTCCTCTGTCACAGAGGGACTGAAAGGATTAAATTACATAGAGTAACTGAGGGGATTACATGAGATAACAGAGAATGCATTTAGCAAAGTACCTGGTCCATATGACGTGTTGTGGTAGAGCGAATGGACTCCCAAAATGTCCACACCCTGATCTCTAGAACCCAAGAAAGAAATAGCATGGATATAGGACACATTAAGGACCTTCAAATGGGGAGATTATTCTGGATTTTGTGGGTGGGCCGAATCTAATTACACAAACCCTTCAAAGCAGAGAGCTTTCTCTGGCTGGAGGCAGAGGAGATTTCTCCGGCTGCGCAGCAGCATGTGAAGCGTGTGCTGGGCAGTGCTGGCAGCTCGGGGTGTGCACCTGGGGGTGGGTTCCGAGGCCAGGAAGTGAGTGGTGCTGACAACTGGCTCAGGGCCTCCCACAGTGGAGCAGGTGCTGGAGGATGTGTGGGAGACTCCTGCCCAGGACCCCATTTTCACCATCCTGGTCCCAGAAGCCTCCCCAGGCTTCTCTGGGAGGGCAGAGGACACTGAGGCCCGGCTGGAGCAGCTCTCCCACCAGAGGCTGGCCTACATGGCCATGAATCTGCAGCTGCAGGAAGTGCACGATGGGCTGGGGCAGAAGTGTGATGACCTGCGGCAGGCTGGTGAGGAGTCAGAGCAGGATGTGGGCCAGTGAAGCAGGTGGCACTGCCAGGGGCCGTGGCCGCCTCCTTGGGCTGCCTTGGCCCACCTGCTTACCTGAGCACATGCCCCCTGGGCAGGGTGGGCCATAGGCTTGAGGGAACCTTCAGTCCTCAAACCACATCTGACCTGGCGCACCTCAGACATGGGCCCCTGGGTCCCCAAAACAGGTTCCAGGCTCTCTGTTCCAGGCCTCTGCATGCCCTGGTACCCGGAGACCACAGGGGACAGAGTCTGTGTGGGGTGTGACAGATGCATGTGCCTCAGCAGGGCACAGGGCCTTCCCTGACAGTCAGGTTTGGGACAGTGTGGATGCAGCTTGCTCTGGAGCCAGGGAGACCAGGTTGGATCCATGTGGGGTCCCTAGCACCTGAGGGCCAGTCCATCCATCCTTCCCTCCCTTCCTCGCCCTGCTTCACCACATTATTCTGATAGACTGAGCTGGCAAAACTCACCACTGCTGTCTCTGCTCATCTGTGTGTGAACTATGGGCTCCCAGAAGTTCCAGAAGAGGATGGGGGTTCTGTCTCTTCCAACACAGTGGCTGTTGCTGTATGGAGAGCAGTTGCCCAGCAGAGCCCAGATGAGATGGGGCCCCTGGTAGGTGCCACCCCTCAGCACCCCAGCACCTTGATCTAAGGTATGGGTACTCTTCCAGCAGGCACTTCCTGGTTCATGGTTGGGATGCATGACAAACCTGTTAGCTGTGGGATCTGATCACATGGGGGCACCTCACATGGGCCCCTATGAGATGATGAGCTGGTCAGTCACCCACCTGGGCCCTCACTGGGCTGCCTCGGTCCTGGCAAGCTTCGACTGTGGGTAGTTGTAGGGGCATGGAATAGGAGAGGACCTTCGAAAGGGTTTTTCAGCCTGAAAGGTAAACCATGGGAAGACCAGAGAAGCAATGGCTTGCAAGAGTTGGTCCAGAGGCCAGCCTGCTCATGGGTGTCCCTACTGAGTCCCTCAAGTGAAATCTCTTCTTGCAACTGGCCACCTGACAGTGACTCTGTGAGCTGTGGTCCCTGGAAGCTCAGGGAAGGATCAGGACCCACCACGGCAGGGCCCTGATACAGGTGACTCTGAGCATCCTGGTAAGCGTTTCTTTTTCCTTGAAGAAGGGGAGCCAGCCTAAGCCTCAGAGACCCCCAAAACTGGAAACCAGACATTGGGTCATGGGAGCATGGGTGTGCAGACAGGGTGAACTTGGCTCCAGTTATAGCAATTGATGCCAAGGCAAGCCTGTCCGGAGTCCCCCTTGCCCTCAGTGCACCCTTCCCAGCTGGTAACAGTTTGCCCTTGGTGCAAAGTGCTTCATGCCTCCCTGCTTGGCCTTGGCTTCCAGGGGCTGCCTGCCTCTGGGGTGCTGTCTACCTTCCAGAGGCCCCCCGGGGTCAGGGAGAGACACTTCCACTGACTTCCCTCCTCTGCCATGGTGGATCCACACCTTGGCTCTGCCTCCAGAGATCTGTCTGAAGGAGTCTCTCAAGCATGTCACAGTTCCTTTGCTCCTGGAGGAAGCCAGACTCTGCAGTCAGCACATGGATGGACCCAGGATGGAGGTGAGCAGGATGGAAGGCACACAAAGTCCCTCTCCCAGCCTCACCCTATCCTCATTCACTTAGAAATGGGGCCACAGGCAGCACGGAGTGTGACTTGAGAGCTGTGTTTATTAAAGGTGCACATAAGAGAGAAGAGAGAGGTAGCAGCAGCAGAAATCAGAGATATTAGAAAGAAGAGGAGGGCTCACCATTGTCGGTTGAAGAAAGGAGTGACCCACAGATGAGGCTACAGAGAGACTTCCAGGAGCTAAAGACAGCAAGGAAACAGGCACCTCAGCCCTAACCACAGAGAACTGAGTCCAACACCCTGGATGAACTTGGAAGTGAGTTCTTGCCCAGAGCCTCCAGAAGGGAGCATGGGTTTGTTTTTAGCTGGGTGTGACCGGTGTGGGACTTGTGCCTCACAGAAACTGAGTGATAATAAATTTGTGTTTTAGTCACTATGTGTGTGGTAATTTATGACAGCAGCAATAGAAAACTAACACATTGCTCAATAATATCGGCCATCACTATTTGCCAATGACACCAGCCTAAGACGATTTTCCAGCTCACCTGCATTCTTCCAGTCTCTAGAAATTTCCTTCCCTTGTGCACCCATCTTCAATCTCACCTCCTCCTTGGGGCCTTTCCTGATCCTTCCGTGAGAATCAATCCCCCGTGAGCTTCCAGAGAACAACAGTAAATGTTCCACTCCTTCCACAGTCTGTTTTCTTTCAGAGCTGCTCACCTACTCATCTGGTGAGTGCTGGAGGAAATGCTGCCACATTCATCTATATTTTGCCCTGCACATTGGTCACAGCCTTCTCTCTGAGGTACATGTGAGAGGAAAGGGAAACTAGCACTCCCTGAGAGTTTTTTCTGTGTTAGGCTCTGGGCATATAAATTATTTTATTTCATTCTTATAAGAACCCTATTGGATAGATATCTTTTTTTTAACTTGAATTTTTTAACTATTTATTTGAAAGAGAGAAGACAGCATGATCAGGGGAGGGAGAGAGAGAGAGAATCCTAAGCAGGCTCTGTGCTGTCAGCACAAAGCCCAATGTGGGGCTCAATCTCATGAACCATGAGATCATGAACTGAGCTTGAAAGCATCCAAGAGTTGGACGCTTAACCAACTGAGCCAACCAGACACCCCTAGATACCTTTTTAAAAATAGATGCCTCAAAGACAAATATCATATGACTTCACTCATATGAGGAATTCAAGATACAAAGCCCATGAACATAAGGGAAGGGAAGCAAAAATAATATAAAAACAGGAAGGAGACAAAACATAAGAGACTCTTAAATATGGAAAACAAACAGAAGGTTACTGGAGGGATTGTGGCGGGGGGGGGGGGGGGGGGGCGGGCGGTGATCGGCTAAACAGGTAAGGGGCATTAAAGAATCTACTCCTGAAATCATTGTTGCACTATATGCTAACCAACTTGGATATAAATTAAAAAATAAATAAATCATTTAAAAAAAAATGTCTCAATGAGACAAACTTGCCTAAAGTCCAAGAGTAATTAAGGAGAAAAGCTACGCTTTGACTTCCAGTGAATTCAGATCTACCTGATTCTAAATTTGTTGTTCTTTCCATTGTCTTATGGTGTTTGGAATAAATACTCCCTTTGCCACTAACACTAGAGCCCCTTGGACACCCCTGTGAGCATCCCTGCAGTGCTTCAGAAAGCTGTTCATGCCCACAGCAACTTTGAGGAAGGCTTTATTTCTGTAATTTTAAAGATTAGAAAATTGAAGCCCAGGGAGTTTAAATGATCTGCCCAAGTGCACCCAGGCCCTGAGAGACACAGCCGGGGCTTGAGCTCTGGATTTCTGACTGCAGAAAAAGTTCAATGCCCTTTCTGCCATTCCACAGGGAGTTGCAGTCGGTGTTTACGAATTAAATGTTGTGCAGTCTCAGCCTTGTTCTCCCTTTCTCTTTTCTAAAATTACTGCAAGGGCAGTATTTCTAGCGTCTCTGAGTCAGATTTCAGTGGTTTGTCTGTCTTGACTATACGAGCCACACCTCCCGATGCTGGGTTAGCTGCAGATTATGTTTGTGTCACCCTGACTTCTTCCAGACTACACACCCAGAGAGGCAATGAAGCAGATTCTGACTCCAGCTTCTGAAGCCTCCGGGCCCCACCTTCTTCTTCCCCAACATAGGCAAATCAGTGCCAATTCCCCTTTGTTTAGGGTCTGGGTCAACCTTTAATCAATGTGACTTTTTATAAGTAAGTCTTGATTTAACCTTTAGTCAATGTGACTTTTTATAAGTCAGTCTTAAATTATTTTCATTTCAAAATAACATATCAACTGTGAAAAAAGAAATTAAACAACACATTTAATCCCACCACCCGAAAAACTAGAGGACATTACTTTGAAATGGAAATGTTCCGAAAGGCAGCTTAGGGATTCTGTATCTAATACTGTAAAAATGAATACATTAAATGCATAATAATATCTGCCTTTGCCTATTTATAGACCTAGTATTTGAAAATCGATGTGGATTGAACACGCTTTATTTTTTTTTAACGTTTGTTTATTTTTGACAGACAGAGAGACAGAGCACAAATGGGGGAGGGGCAGAGAGAGGGGGAGACAGAATCTGAAAAAGGCTCCAGGCTCCGAGCTGTCAGCAAAGAGCCCGATGCGGGGCTTGAACCCACGAATTGCAAGATCATGACCTGAGCTGAAGTCGGATGCTTAACTGACTGAGCCACCCAGGCGCCCTGAATACACTTTCTTTTAAAAAAGAAAAAAACCTTTATTGAATTCTATAATGTTTTTTTTTCTTAAAGTCTCTAGGCTTACTTTTTAAATTTCATCGTTGTTTCATTAATCTTACTAGTTGATGAAATAAGATCTACATTCCTCCTTGAATGTCTATCACCTTTCTGATTCTGACCTCTAGACCTACTTTAGTTTTTCCTTAACTTGTTAATGCAAATACTCGCTCCCTTACTGCTGAGAACATTCATCTAGCTCTGTGGGTTCTGCAAAGTTCCCATTTGCTAAGTGCTCCCCAGCCTGCTTTCCATCAAGAGTTACAACAGCGTTTTCATTACCTCCTAATTCTCTATACTATTGGGCTCTGGATACCTTATGAACAGAAGCAAATAATAATCTGTGTGATGGTATTTTCTGTTAGTTTCACTATTTCTTTATCTGCAAAGTTTGACTTACTGCGGCATTTTCTGTTTCTGTAATTATACATAGCAAACATTTTCTCAAAGCCCTCAGCCTCGTGCTACTGACTCTCATTGTTTGGGAGTCCCTGTCTTTATTTCAGGATGCCTCAATTTAGGTTACTAGGTTTTTCTCATGTTTCTCCTTTTTATAAAGTGTGGGTATTGCTTTTCCTATCCTAACTTCACAGATGTGGTCCTGTTTTAATTACTTAAGAAGTGAAACATTTAATGATATTTTATTTGTAGAGGGTGTGCCTGACCAGTCACAGTACAATCTATTGAATTGATATTTATTGATGATCTGGGTTGAGATTTTTAAATCATTTATAAAGTATTCCATGAATATATACTTACATATGTTAACTTGCTCATCACAACAAATTTGTGATAACTGTCTTCATTTTACAAACAAGGACATGGAGGCACAAAAATATTAGTATTTTACCTGAGGTTATACAGCTAGTAAGGGACACAGCCACAATCTGTACCAAGGCAGTCTGGATGTTAGGTCAAGTGTTGGTTCATGGGACATGTCAGTGGCTTTTTAGGAATACACATGAATTTTCAAGTAAGTATTATTTCAAGAATTAGAGAATATATTTATATTTTTCAAAAACAATTAGTAAATATTGACTCTCTGCCTCCACTATGGTATCTAACACTGAGGGAATTTAAATATAGCTGAGGAGTTCGAAGGTACAGATGTGACACAACTAAACAACAATAGAATTAACATTTGAGTAAAAGATTATATGGAACAGCTTGTCTATGATAATGGGGAAATAACTGTGGGATCTATTTTGTCACAGTATAATGGACTAGCAATGCATGGACTAGCACTCCTTTAATTTTAAAGGAGATAAGAGGAAAACCTTGGTACCATAAATTGATTCAATTAACTCAAACAACACTTATTAGGCACCTACTATGTATCAGGCAGTATTTTTCGTACTGATTGTTAAAGTATGGAATGCATTATTGAGGGAAATTATAAAATCACTTTCTCTTGGAGACCTTAAAGTAGGACAATCTATAATTAGTTATGCCCAGAGGCAGGGAGATGAGCTGGGTGATGATAATTGTACCTAATAATACCAGGCTGACCTGAAAGAGGGACACTTCATGGCCCTCTTTATTGCTGTCCCATTGAGGTTTACAGGGAGGAGAGTCAACAGATCATCTCAAGACCTCACAGAAGTTCAAGGCTAGTGCTGTGTATTTTTCATCATCTAACCCAATCCTTCATCCCTCATTTTCCCCTTATGCCCTTTCTAGAGCCTTCCAGAGCTACACCTATGACTCACAAACTCCCCTATGTCCTCATTGCTCTGACCACTCCCTCTTCTGCTGGCCTCGTGGAAACCTGGCTTTTCCCCTGAGACCACTCTTCTCCCACAGCCCCTCAACACCCTGTGCTCTCTCACTCCAGGTGTATCTCAAGTCTAGGAGATGAAAGGAGTATCCTCTTTGCACCTACTGTAGCTTAAACCATTTCTCCTAGCTTCCTCTCTCAAAAACCACAACTTCTTTGAAGCCCCTGCCTTCGGATTACACACATTCCTGGTAGTTGTCAGATACCTGTCCTTCCATTCAATGGGCACTTATGCTCCTTTTATCATCGAAGGCTTTGCTTCGGGTCTCATTCTCCTATCCTTCCTGTCGTCTTCCAATGCCTTCAACATACACATGAATGGACTACCCAAATCCCTGGTCTCTCTGCTCCTTGTCTTTCTCACCTTCCCCAATCACAAACATCCACTCCCATGGTCCTGCCCTAAACCTTGCTGTGGTTAGCAGTTCCACCCTGATCTCAAACATCCCACTCCCTGATGGCACTTTATCAAAACCTCCAGGCTACCTACCCTGTCCCTTTTCCCTTTTCTACTGTCACCCCCATCCTCATCCTTCTCACCCAGTTTAGACAACCCCTCCCTTGCAGTCGCCCTCAATGCCTTTGCTGAACCAATTTGTTCATTCTCTCTCTCCCTCTCTCTCTCTCTCCATTGTATTCATTTAGAAAAGCTTCAGCAGTCCTTGATCCAAGTTATCTGCCTTTTCTGTGCACACACCCAAGCAGCTGAATATTCTTGGGAAAAGGAAGCATAAAACTCAACCAGTTGGTTTCTCTTTAATTTCATGCCCACAAACCTCAAATGAGCACTGCCTGAAAAATTTACTATGCTTCTCCAGCAAATTCATTTCCCACTTGCCAAGCCGACCAGCTCACACCTTCTTCTTTCTCCTTAAACACTCCCCTGTCCATTCTTACCATTTCCTTCTTCTATTTTTAAGGTTTAAAAAAATTTTTTTAATCACTTCTCAGCCTTTTGGCTAAGATCAAGTGTAAAATTTTATTTTAGAGAGAGAGAGCGAGAGCACATGTGTGAGTTGGGGAGAGGGACAAAGAGAGAGAAAGAGAGAGAGAGAGAGAGAGAGAATCTCAAGCAGGCTCAATACTCAGCACAGAGCCCAATGCGGGGCTTGATCCCACAACCCTGGGATCATGACCTGAGCCTAAATCAAGAATTGGATGCTCAACCGACAGAGCCACCCAGGTGTCCCATTACCATTTTTCTTAATTGGAGACTTGTGCTTCACTCAGAAAACACATACTAGTGGAGAGGAATGGCCTGAGATTGCCACTAAGAAAATGTATACCAATCTTCTTGCCTCCTCTCTTATTAAAATGGAAGAACGGTCCCTTTTGTATCAGTGCTTCACCCCTTTATTTGTGCTCTCCATCCCATCTCTTCGAAACTCTTCAGAACCACACTCCTATTTTTCCCTAGATTAGCAGTTCTCAGAGTGTGGTCTGCAAACCTCTGCAGGTCCCTGAGACTCCCAAACCGGTTCTTTCCAGACGTGCCCCACCCCTTCTCTCATCAGTGGTCAGTTAGGTGAAATCCTGGGAGTCATCTTGACTCTCCCTTCCCCTCAGTCCCTTCAGATCTAGCACTAACTTGTTGTTCTCCTAATCAGCACTTGAACTCTCCTCCCCACCTCTATCGCAGCCACTATCTTCCTTTCCCAAACTGGCATGAAGGTTATCTAACACAGTTCACTGCTTCTGCTCACATCCCGCAAGTCCAACTTCCACACAGCAGCCGGTCAGCTCTTATGACCCCAAGTCAGACCACGTCATTCCCCCCTAAAGAGTCAGTTGATAGCTGTCAATTGCTAAAAGAAAAAACCCACAAGGAGCTGCAAACTTTGGCTCCTGCCTCCCTCCCCCATCTCGCACATTCCATGCAGAGTGGAATGCTCCAAGCCCCTTCCACCTCCCAGCTTAGGCACTTGCTCTCTCTGTTCACCAACTCCCCTGATGATCCACATATTCTTATTCTTTGGGCCCCTGACTCAAATATCTTACTCAGAGAGACCTTCCCTGACAGCCCTATCTTAAGTGGCCTCCTCAGATTACTTTCTGTTGTTTACCTGAATGTTTCCTTCATGGCATTTGTAATAACCCACAATTATTTATTTGTTTCCTTATTTATCATCTGCCTCCCAGCTAGGCTGCGAACTCCATGAGGGCAGGGATCTTATTTTGCTTAGTTGTCCCTGGATTTCCAGCACCCAGAACAATGGCCAGAAAGCAGGTACTTGATCAACATCAAACATTTACGTGCTGGTCCCTTGGCTATGTCCTTTGAATGCATTACCTCATTTAATCATGTTAACAATCTTGTGAAACATGATTACTATTATCTTCATCTGATCAATGAGGAAACGATGGTTGAGAAGAGTTACTTGCTCAGCCACAGAGCTCACACGGAGTCTCTTTGTCAGCTTAGTCTGCCATAACCAAATATCATAGACTGGGTGGCTTAAATAATGAAATTAATTTTCTCACAGTTCTGGAGGCTAAAAGTTCAAGATCAAAGCTCCAACTGGTTTCTGGTGAGTGCTCTCTTCCTGGCTTGCAGACAACCACATTCTCGTTATGTCTTCAAATGACTTTTCCTTCATGCTTCCACATGGAGAGAGAGTGTGAGCTCTCTAGCCTCTCTTCTTCTAAAGACACTAATCCTATTAGATGAGGGCCCCATTCTTATGACCTCATTTAACCTCAAATATTTCCGTAGAGTCTCCATCTCCAAACATAGCCACACCGGAGGTTAGGGCTTCAACATAAGAATTTTGGGGGGACACAAACTTTCAGGCCCTAACACTGACAGAACCAGGATTCAAATCCAGACCTGTCCGATTCTGAAGCTCTTACTCTTAATTCCTGAATCACAGTGCCATGCTGTATCTGGGCCCCTAGCTCTGCCCTTGTACTGAATCTTTCCACGTCAGGCTTCATACGTTGCCAGGTGCTTGTGTGGCTCTCCTCCGGTGCACACTTGCCTTGCAGTTAGGAGCCAAGGATGCAAAGCCTGGCTTTTCACTACCTCTGTGACCTGGAGCCAATATCTTGACAATCCTGGACATGCCTCCATTTCCCCATCAGTGAAAAATGAACAGTAACAGAAGATACTTCTGCAAATTTCCTGCAAGTGGCGAGGAAGAAAAGAAAGCTGTCCTTATGTGAGTCCACTGAATGTTCTGGAGCAAACACTGCATGATTCCAATCTCTTGTTGTTATGAATATTTCCCTGAGTAACATTAACAGCTGCATGGATGGGGTGCAAGAAAGCTGCCTCCACCCCAGCGTGGTGACACAGCCTGTGGGAAGGGCACTTACATGGCTGTGACCCATATTTTCCCCTTCTTCCTCCTGTTGAATCATCAAGCTTTTGTTTGAATTAAGCATTTTTCTATTTGGCTGATTTGTTTAGAAGCTGGGAGGAATTGCCCCAAGGGGATCATTCCAGTAGGTGGCCTGATCCCACTGAGATGGGTGTCACCCTTCTGGATGTTCTCAGGAATGTAATGAATCCACTCAAGATCAATGGACATCTGACGGTGGACTAAACAACAGTAATAATCACAACAACAACAATAACAGTTATGAGAACACTTAGCACCGACTGTATACCTGGCACTCTCATGAGCACTACATGACAGCAGTCCACTTACTCTCCACAGTAACCACACCTAGAAGTGAATGATGCCTCTAGGTAGGTAGTATAGTAATCATTCCCACAGTTAGTAAACAAATGGGCTAGGAGATAAACTGAGGGACCCTGGCTCTAGAGTCTGTGCTCTGAGCCATAACAACACAAGGCCTTTCCTGACACCTGGTGTTCCTCCCTGCCTGTCTTATAGCCCTAAGTGCTGGGAGAGGGGGCCATCCCTGAGGACAGGGAAAGGACACGCCATCCGCTGTGGGAGGGGAGAGACGCAGGGCGTTGCATCTAGGATTAAAAGCAGAAGCCATAAGTCTGTGTGATCTGCAGTCACCACCTAGAAAGGTTATGGTTGGTGGCTCTCCCAGGGCTCCTAGATCACCCTGTTTTCCCTCTCTCAGCACTAAGCAGCCTGCATCATGACCATTAGCTCACTATTTCCTCCTGGATGCAGTGAGTTTCTTCAGGACAGGGATGGCATCTAGGTCCAACAGGGTCCTTCAGCAGCAGGAGGGGGAGGACCTAGTCCATCACCCTGGGCCCTAACCCAGGGGAACAGGCATTTGCGAATGAGTGGATGAAAAGGCCAGGAAACATAATTCATTAGTGCTGGTATAATGGTCTTTGCACATTTGTGATTTCTTTATCTTTTGTTTATTTCCTTTTAGCACAAAGGCCCTCAAACTTGAATCATTTGAGGAGTTTGCTAAGAATGCATGTTCTCAGGCCCCAAACCCCTGAGATTCTGATTCATTGGGTTTGGGTGTTGTTGTTGTTGTTTTTTTTCAAGCATTTTACTGGAATATAACGTGCAACCATAAAAGTAGTATATAAGTAAATATATAACTTGTTGAATTTTCACAATCTGAATATACCTATGCACCCAGCAACTAGATCAAGAAACAGAACGTTATTAGAACAGTTTTGAGAGTTTCTAACAAATAACTCTGATGATTCTCATGAAGGTCCCCTGAGCACTGAGAAACTATGTAGGAGTGATTAGCAGTAAAATGCACGAGCTCATGCCTACCTCTTTGAGGACAAGGACAAGAGAACTGGGAAGGGACCCCCAGGGACACAGTGGGATGCTTGGGGTGGGGGGTATAATAGGTCGACTGAGTCACCAACTGGCCTTCAAGATATAAGAGGAGCAGAGCTCATAAACTCCTAATACCTGAAAAAGGGCCCTGAACATTCAATGGGAGAAAAGTCCATGGATGCCAGGTGCAGGCCTTTAGGTTATGAAACTGCTAAAGCAAACAAGCTTTCAAGGCAAAGGCACAGGGGCCTCATGGACCTTCATCATCGAGCCAGCTGTTTCCAAAAGGATATGTGTCCCTTCTACAACTTGTATCTGAACCAGAGTGAAAAGAGGCCTTCATAAATTAATTCTCAATCTCAATCTCTCTCCCTCTCTCTCTTCCTCTCCCTCTGACACACACACACACACACACACACACACACACACACACACACACAAGACTTGCTTTGCTTTGGAATGTTCTTTCCCATGCTCCAATTAAGGTCTTTCAGTATGGGTCAGACTTATTTTGATTCTTGAAATGCTTCTGTCTTTTTCCTCCTATTTTTCCTTTCTTCAAGATTTTTTGATTCCCGATATTTAGATCTAATGACAAAACTAGAAACTGTGAACCTGGCCATCCAAAAAGTAAAAATATTGAGCTGTGGGAAGAGAAAGCATTATCCAGATTAGCTCTTCATTGCCCATCTGCAGATTCACAGGGGTCTGAAGTCAGCCTGAGCATTACAAAGGGGGGTCAGAAGTTTCTCTCCTGCATCCAACATCCTCCAGAGCCTCCCCTATTAACAAGTACAGATTTAAATGGAGGAACGGGGGCATCATTTTGGCATTGGACCTTAAACAGTTTCTCTGGCTTTCTATTGTTAAATCACTAACAATTTCTCCCACTTTAAGATGATTGAAGTGCTGTATATTCAACACAGGGTTGGATGTTTCTTCTGTTTACTGACAGTGGCTCCTGAATTCTTTTCCCAGAATTTGTTTTCTGTGGGAAAAGAGTTTGAGGCATTTCAAATAACTCTGGAAAGAAGTTGCCGAGGCCTTGCAAGATTCAAGATGATTAAGATGAGTAAGTTCCCTGCATAATTCCTTGTCTTCCAGCCAATCAATAGCCAAAATGACAGTCCCATCCTGTGATCCTACGGAAAGCTCGACCAGAGCCCATTCCCAGAAAAGTCACGCAGAGGGCACCCTTCACAGCCTACTATCCATTCATCCAGTCACTCATTCATTCATTCATTTCTTCAACAGATTGTTACTGAGAATGTACTATGTGTCCGGCAACATGTAGGTACAGGTCGCCAATTGCAAGCTCCTTCTCTGGCTCCTCTTTCTATCTCTTGGTGGCAGCACTCAAATAAAAGAAGGGAATATAGATCACTAAAATCATCTCTTTCCCTTCCAGCTGCCTCCAGTCTTCCCAGTCCCTAGTTGATAAGCCACATAATTGAGTAAAAAGTTATTCTCTCCTAACCAGGGTCTTCTCTCAGCACTGTAAACACCTGTGCTGCTTTCCGGACCATCCTTAATAGCCTAATGAGGGCCAAGAGGCTCCTGGGCTTTGCAAATCAAGCTGACGTATTGCTGTGAGCCCACAGCCTTGCAGGGCTTGGTGGTGGTTACAGGAATGGCCTGCTTCCGCCAGACCAGTGCACTGGTCAGCTTTGCGGAATCAAAACTCAAGTGTTCCGGGGTTCTGGCTGGCTTAGTCGGTTAAGCGTCCAATCAGGTCATGATCTCGCGGTTCATGGGTTCGAGCTCCGCGTCGGGGCCTCTGTGCTGACAGCTCGGAGCCTGGAGCCTGCTTCAGATTGTGTGTCTCCCTCTCTCTCTGCGCCTCCCCCCAACGCCCCTCTCTCAAAGATAAATAAACATTAAAAAAAAAATCAAGTGTTCTGCCAGGATTGTCTTTTCTCATTTTCAAACTTTTGATCTCATTCCAAATGACATGTAACAGCAATTTGCATGAGCAGGATGATGATCATTCTGGAAAGCTGAAAGAGCAGCTTTGTCACATGTTTAAAAATGTGCAGTGTATGTGTGTGTGTTTCTAATAAGTTGATTCAGGCTGCCTTTAACACTTTTCAAATTGACATTTTCTACCTCATAAAAACAGACCCCAAATTTAAAAGTCCCGTAATGGGATTTATCATTTTCTCAATGCAGCTCAGGTGTACGTACCTGACTTTCAAGCAAATCCGCTATGTGAAAACTCAAATCCACCCACTAAGGAGGGGGAAGGGATTCACTTTACAGACTGATGGGGATTCACTTCACAGAAGGATCCTTTTCTTTACCAAAGGGATGTCCATTGGGGTTTCTAAAAGGGGTATGCTTTCCTAGTGTACTTAAACACTTGGTAAATTTTTGATTCAAAAACGCTGCTTAGACATCATACCTACCATGTAGAGAAGACTGCTCAGTTCAAGCAGATGCCCCCATGTTATTTTTAGAGCCATTACCCCATTTCAAATGGAATACAAATGACTTGTCAACATCTGGCTGGCATTCAGTGCCTTGCCTAGATGGTTCTGAAGCAAGGCTTATACTTGCTTCAAGGCTTAGGTCAATAGTTTGTCTTTTGCCCAGCCCTCTCAGACAACTTTCCCCTCTTTCCCATACTTGAAATCCCTCTGGCACATTTGTAACTGCCCAATTTGAATATTGCCCTAGAAATTGTCTTGGTTTTATTCACATTTTATGAGCCAGGTTCTCAAGAAACTTGCCTACAAAAATTGTTGCAGTGGATGAAATGGAATGAGGAGCCATTACTGTTCTCAATTAGTATCTTTTTGTTAGCAAGAATTCATCATGTGAGATGTGATTTTGGTCATGGAGCAATGTCTTATAGTGGTCTACAATTAGGCCGTCTTTGTGAACAAATTATTAGGACACTAATAGAAAATAAATGACCAGATATGGGTCTAAGCCAATCACAAAAAAATCTCTCGGAGCAGAGGGATTGCTTCAGGAATGTGCAATGGAAAGCAGGTCTCAGGGCGTTTTCTGGACCCGATGAGGAAGATAATCTCTCTCTTCTACCACATTTAACCATCAGAAAATAAAAATTAGTAGCTTCTGGAGATTGCCGTAAGGTGAAATCAGCACTGAATCAGCACTGATGATGTCATTTGAGCCCTGGGATCCAACAGTTCCTGAGGAGACATCTTTTTTCAGTACTTTTCAGTTAAGTGAATAGGTAAATTACCTTTATTTAGGCAAGCTTAGGCTATTTGTTATTTGTAAATGAAAGACTGCCAACTCTCCCCTTCCCAACTGGTCTTCGTATCAATTACCAAGAACTATGGTTTCTCCATCCAAAATGTCTTCTATTCATTTGCTTACCCCCATCCCAGTGCTCATAATCTGGTTCAGGTTCTCATGACCTTTTACTTGGACATGGAGACTCTTAGTTTGTCCCTCAGCCTCCACTTTTTCTCCTTGTATCTTCCTATAAGCTGCCTAGTTAATCCTCAACAAGCACAGTTATAATGAAGATACTCACTCCACTGCCCCAAAACTTTCACTGACCCTCCACTGCCTACTGAATTAAAAAAAAACCCTACAGTCTTGGGGTGCCTGGGTGGCTCAGTCTGTTGGGCGTCCATCTTTGGCTCAGGTCACGATCTCACAGTTTGTGGCTTTGAGCCCCACATTGGGCTCTGTGCTGACAGCCTGGAGCCTGCTTTGGATTCTCTCTCTCTCTGCCCCTCCCCAACTCACACTCTGTCCCTCTCTCTCTCTCAAAAATAAATAAACATGAAAAAAATGAATAAATAAATAAACCTACAGTCTTATCCCCATGTGTGTCTCTTTTGCTACTCAGACAGAACACGTCACCTCTGATATTTCTGACCACCAAATGTTGGGGAGGGGAGGGGTGGGGTTTCTGCACACCAAGCAGTTTTCCATGACACCAGATGGGTGTCCTACAATTTAATTCAATTCTGACACTATCTTCCTGGAAATAGTGTCAGATCCCACAGGTGAAGGTCTCAGTCCTACAAAACTGCCACCCTCATTTTGATGCCTACTGCCAGTAGGAGGTCCCCCAAGATTTCCTCAACCCCTTTCTCAAGTTTGATTAATTTGCTGGACAAGCTCACAGAACTCAGGGAGACATTAACTCTTACCAGTGTATTAAAGAATATAATAAGGGATATAAATGAATAGGCATACACATAGCAAGGTCTGGGAGGGTCCTTAGTGAAGTAGCTTCTGTCCTTGTGGAGTTGGGATGTATCATTCTCCAGGTATATGGATGTATTCATTAACCTGAAAGCTCTCTGAACACCATAATTTTGGGATTTTTTGGAGACTTCATCATGCAGGCAAGATCAATTATTAACTCTATTTCCAGCCCTTTTCCTTTCTCAAATGAATAGGGAGTGAGGCTAAAAAATCCCAAACTTATATTTAATTTTTTAAAAAAATGTTTATTGTTTTTGAAAGAGAGAGAGAGAGAGGGAGAGAGAGCAGGGGAGGGGCAGAGAGGGAGGAAGACACAGAATCCAAAGCAGGCTCTAGGCTCTGAGCTGTCAGCACAGAGCCTGACGCTAGGCTCAAACTCACAACCAGCAATATCATCATGACCTGAGCCGAAGTTGGACACTTAACCAACTGAGCCACCCAGGCACCCCTAAAAATCCCAAACTTCTAATCATGCCTTGGTCTTTCTGGCAACCAGCCCTCATCCAGGAGCCATCCTGGAGCCCACCCAGAGTCACCTCTTTAGGACAAGAGACACTCCTACTACTCAGGAAATTACAAGGGTTTTAGGACTCCTGTGTCAGGAACTGAGGTCAAAGACCAAACAGAACAAAAGGTGCTCCCACTGCTCTTATTACTTAGGGAAGTACAAGCATTTTTAGGAGCTGTGTTCCAGGAACTGGAGGCAGAGGCCAATATATATATTTTCTGTTGTCTCACACCTACTGAGTAAAGATCAGATTCTTCAGTCTGACATTCCAACCCCTCTATAATCCAGCTGCAATCGCTACCTTTCCAACTTTAATTTCTACTATAGTTCTATGCTATTTATACTCAAGGATTCTGCATTCTGGTTGGATATCCAAGTCCTTAGAGCAAGTTTTTTTTTATTTTTTTTTTTAAACTTTTTTAACGTTTATTTATTTTTGGGACAGAGAGAGACAGAGCATGAACGGGAGAGGGGCAGAGGGAGAGAGAGAGACACAGAATCGGAAACAGGCTCCAGGCTCTGAGCCATCAGCCCAGAGCCCGACGCAGGGCTCGAACTCACGGACCGCGAGATCGTGACCTGGCTGAAGTCGGACGCTTAACCAACTGCGCCACCCAGGCGCCCCCCTTAGAGCAAGTTTAATGTAGAGCCAAGGCGAGCTCACTATTCCCATTTCTAAATCTTCCAACTCTGGTCAAATGACACCTTGTCCTAAGCCTTCCTAATGCCACATCTGGGAATTATGTCAATTCTCTGAACTCTTACAGCCCCTTATCTATTCAATCCTTAGGACTTTACCCCTCACTTCCTCTTATCTTTCTACATTTTATTATAGCTGCTGGGGATATGTTCTGTCTAGTCTTCTCTCTAGAACTTTTCCATACTGGATAGCTACTCTCCTTCAGATAGGGTCTATTTGGGATTCACTTTTGTGTGCATCCCATCCCCTGCCCCCATGGTAACATTCCACTTATGTGTATTGTATTGGTATAAATAAAGGAATGAGAAAGGCTGTTTAATAGATTCTTAGGAAACTTGCTTTTAATGAATAGAAAAAAATAACTTATAAATAACCTGTCCATATATAAACAAATTCTAGCGGCACCTGGGTGGCTCAGTCGGTTGAGTGTCTGACCTTGGCTCAGGTCATGATCTCGCAGTTCGTGGGTTTGAGACCCATGTTGGGCTCTGTGCTGACAGCTCAGAGCCTGAAGCCTGCCTCAGATTCTGTGTCTCCCTCATTCTCTGTCCTTCCCCCACTTACACTCTGTCTCTCAAAAATAAATAAAAATGTTAAAAAACAACAATAAATTCTATCAGAGTTCATGAGGGTGCTTGACATTTGTTTTTCTTAAATACTAAATTTCACACTTTCCCTGTTTTTGCACTATTAATTTTCCAGTACAAAATTAAAATTTAGTTAAGTCTTTAGCAAAGCCTTAAAAATTCTAAATTATTATCTTGATGATGATCAAGCCCCACATATGAGGGTAATTGAAAAAGTGTCTTCTGGCCAACAGTTCTCTTTGAATAGTGTTAATGGACAAAATAGTATGCATCTAAGTTGTGTGTTGTAGTTTACAAAATGCTTCTATGGACATTATTCCATTCCTGTTTCACAGCCTCTGAGATTAGTAGGATGAGAATCATCAGCTCTGTTTCCCCAACAAGGAAAATATAAGGTCTAATGCTATAACTAAGTAAATGGTAGAACCAGGACTAAAACCCAGGATCCCTGAGCCGTAGTCTAGAACTCTTGCAATTATTCCCTGTTGCTTCCCTCAAACTAACTAAGGCAACTCATTCCCTTGAGAGTGGTTGATTTAAGAAAGGGCTTATGACCATTGATTCTGACCATTACCATATGAAAAGAGGCCTAGGGAGTGGCATACATTTCTCGCTCCCAAAAAGGAGACAAAGGAACAGAAGCCGCCCTTTTTTTGTTCTTCTGAATGTAATTCTATATGACATCTGCTTGTTATTTCTCCCTCCATCTTATCATAATCCTGTAGGCAGAGAAAATGCAGAAGAGGGTAGAGCTAAGAGAAAGAGTGTTGGTCACCAGGAGCCACCTTGCACTTGAACTTCTTGCTACGTGAGATGATTGATCTCCTTATTGGTCAAGCCAGTGTGAGTCAGTTTTCTGTTACTTGTATCTGAAATCATCCCCACAGAAGCAATATGGGAGATGATATATGGATTTGAGGTAGAGAGTCCTGGGTTTGAATTACCTCCCCCACACTTCAAACTAGGAATGTCACTTAACTATCTGTAACTTGAGGGTTATTTGGTCCAATGCTGTAAGAGGTAGGAAGTGTCTGGCACATGGTAGATAATTCATAGCCATTATCGTTGAGATAAACCCTGACCATACCAATGTACTTACACAAAAAAAATTGTTCGAACCCTAATTTTACACAGAACAATTTTAGTGGCTCCCTCATCCTTTCTCTGCCGGCCAGACAGACATTAGGGTAATCACAAAGGTTGATTCCTATCAAGCTTAGATCAAGAAAGCCCAACCTCTGAGTGAACTTCATTTCCCCGGAGCTTTGAGATCATTGGGCAGGGGATGAAAGTGTTGATAATAAAATCGTGATTGGAGCTAGTTTGGGGTGCTTCTACCAAGATTGGAATTTGCCTTGAAGTCAGCAATCAACTCTTCAAAGAGTAGTCTAACAAATCAAAGACTTGTCATTTATTTGTTTTTAATTTTCCTTCAGTAAGGGTTTTACGGATTTAATAGTTCAATTTTATTGCACCCTTACAAAAAGAGAGAGAGGGAGAGACATCGCCATCTCTTGTTCTAAAAGGGAAGGTAGCTTGAGTAACCTCACATTACCAATATGCCATTTATACAACTGGGAGGTCACTGTAGTTTAGGACCGGGCTGGGCCTTCCTGGGTCTTCCCACATTCGAACCGAGTGCCTTTTTCATTTCAACACTAAAACAAAAACTATCATGTCACCTTGGAATGACTGGTGGCACACTGCCAGGAAGAACCAATTTTTATTGGCAGCATAATCCCCAAACTGCTCTGTCACCTGTGATCCCTCTATTTGATGGAGGACACCCACTGCTTACCTGGGCAGTAAGCTCTTGCTCTGGTGTAATCAGCTGTCCAATTAGGGCTTCTGCCAGCCTCGAGTAAAGAGACAAAATATCTGTGTGCCCCAGGAAAAGCCAGAGGACCCCAGCAAGCTCAGGCCCACCAAGAGAGCATGAGGTTTAGGGGTGTTGTGACTTCAGAGCTGCTTACTAGTAAAATTGGCTCATGTCTTGATTTTTCAGGGACGGGGACGATAATGTGAACTCCTTACAGATGCCACAGGATCTACGGCTAAGTGTTCTTCTCACTAATTTTAGTCTGCCGGAAACCCGGATAAAAAGTCACTCCTCTTTGAAGGAAGTCCCTACCTGCAGCTGCTGGTGTCAGTACAGGACTCTCCTCCCAGCGTGACCTTCATTGCTCTGTCAGGGTGACAGGCTCTTCAAAGGCTCTCTCTGAAGAGCCTGTCACCCTCTGAACGTGCCCTTCCTCCAAGAACACAAGCTGCAGCAGAGGGCACCTGTGGGGCCACCAGCTCTGACATCCACTTGCCTTCATGTGGGTAAGTTTCCCACCCTGAACCCCACCCCCAACCCCCAGGCTTCTATGAAAGGGCTTTCCCTAGAATCAGCCTCCCTGGTTCAGGCAGAGAACTAGCCCTCCACAAGGCATTCTGTAGGCTTTGAAGTGCAAAAAACAGTGGTGATTATTCTTGTTGTTACTCTAATCTGTGTACCAAGGGCAGCGGGAGCCAGGTGATCCTAGGTTTGAAATAAAACAGGTTAGTGATCTGAAAGAACAGGAAGGAAATTGCTCTATAGACACAAACCCTCCTGCTTTACCCTCGGGCTGGCCCTCCTGATTGTGCTTTCAAAACATGAGAAATCGCTCATTCGCAGGCTTGGTGGTGGTGGTGAGCTGGTCCTGGTGAGCTGGCATGTTTTCCGTAACCCCTTTTGCACTGAGGGGCAGCAAAACCAGAGGCCAAAGACTGTGCCTAAGGAGTGCCAAACAATCTGCTGAAAACTAAAAATAAGTCTTAAATTTAGCTCTTTGTTGTCTGTTTTCAAGGTCAGATTGACTGAAGATGTCAGTGAAAACAGCTAAACTAGCTTCCCTTTTATCTCCATGCAAAAGGGCTCCCCATCACCTATAAAATACCATCTATTTGGGGCCTTGCTACAATAAGTGGGGTTTTGTGCTAAATGTGTGAAGGCTACAAATTAACCAACACATGATATCTTCCTCAATTAGCTTTTATACTATCCATAGAGTTCTTTGAGTAAATAATAATAATAATACTAAGTAGCTAATCTAACTGGAGAACCAGGCACCATACTATTTTGATGCATTTCCTAATTTAATCCTCACTATAACCCTGTGAGGAAAGGATTGTCACTGCCCTATTTTGCAAATGAGGAAACAGAGGCTTTCCCAGTGTGCTGGCTATTCTCTGCCCACCGCCACCCCACCCCACCCCCAGCAATTCTCCACCCTTCGCTGCCCTGCTCTGTGCCCATGAGGCTGAGCCTTGCTGACACCACAGCCCAGCTCTCCTGTCAGCTGTCTTTGGCAGGCTCCAGAGGTCAGAGAGCAGGAAGAGAAGAGGTCAGGGTGTTTCTTTCCCACTCCACCCTTCCCCTGCGCCAGATCTCTGGCAGTGGTTGCCACTTCCCTGGACCATGCAGCTCTGGCAAGAGGCCCCCTCCAAGGTGCTCACCTTTGGGGGCTCTGCTCCAGCCTTTCCTCCCTTCCACCTCCCATCTGAATAGCAGTGATGGCTTCTCCCTGTTGCTAGACCTTGGGTACCCTCTGGCCTTGTTTCTTCCCTCATCCCTTTTCTCACCTCCGCAAGTAACTACTTCATTAAGTCTCTCCGCTTGAACCAATTAAGGGCAAATTGTGTTCCTGTCAAGACTCTGACTGATACATCCAGCAGAAGTGCAGACCAGAGATTCAAACCCAAAGTATTCAGTGGTTGGGGAGAGGAAAGGTAAACTGAGAATAAAACAAATAAAATTAAAAGAGCCATAAGAAAGTTGTAGAAAGTGTTATGGAAAATCAAAAGTCAACAAAAACACTTTGGAGAGGAATGAGACATTGTGTTAGGACTTTAATACATGAGTAGAACTCAGACAAGGGGATATGAAGAAAAGAGTTTCAAATGCAAACAAAAGCATTGACGCAAAAAAAGCACAAACCACATTTTGGGAACAGAAGTGGTTCAGTACCAGAAGTGGAATAAGCTTCCACAAGAAGTGGATGGTATTCTCAAACTGCAGCCTATAGAATTCTACTGTTCAACGAATGTTCTACCACATTGAAGAGAAGAGTCCATAGTCAAATAAGACTGGGTAACTTTGATATAAAGGAGCTTAAACAGGTTTCTCTACTCAGGGCTTCTCAGAGCATTTGAAAGACCAAGACGTATATTCGATTACCTTTTTTTTTTTCATGGACAGTCTATTTTAACATCTTCCAGAAGTGAGAGATGACATAGAGTTTGGAAAACACATGTTGTCCAATACCCTGGCAGACCAAATCAGAATGCTAGCACCCAGAATTCAGAGCATATTCCAAGGGGTTCTGTAGAAAGTCAGTGGGAATGTTACAAGTCATGAGCAAATGATACCTACAACACCATCATGTAGCCATAGTAGAAGTGGCGAAATGTAACAAGCAGGCCAAGTGGAAATTGAATTTGTTACCTTGACATGCCTTGTAAGGTAAAACTGGTGAAAGGACATCAAACAGAAATTTGGATTTAAATCCTAGGAAACATTGGAGCTCCCACCGTAAAATCTTATACACAATGAGTCCTGCTCCTAGTGACTGGCAAGCCAAATGATTTCTGACCTGATATTTTAAGCAAATTAGAATTTCACTTATTAACTTATTCAATCATTTATTAATAAAAATCAATTGAGCTTACTATGAGTCAGGTTCTCTGCTAGATTATAAAGGAAAACCATAAAGACAAGAAAGAAAAACAAGACAGAGTGTCTGCTGATAAGGAGTTCAGGACCACTTGAAGTTGAACATGAAAATATATATAGTTGACCCTCAACAATGCCAGGGTTATGGGGTGTTGTATTACAGTACTGTACTGTATTTACTGGAAAAAAAAAATCTACACATAAATGAACCCATACAGCTCAAACCAGTGTTGTTTAAAGGTCAGCTGTAGGGGGGCCTGGGTGGCTTGGTCAGTTAAGCAGTTGGTTAAGCATCTGACTTCAGCTCAGGTCGTGATCTTGCAGTTCTTGAGTTCGAGCCTCGCGTTGGGCTCTCTGCTGTCAGCTCAGAGCCTGGAGCCTGCTTAGGATTCTGTGTCCCCTCTCTCTCTCCCCCTCCCCTTCTTGCACTCTGTCTCTCTCTCAAAAATAAACATTAAAAAATTTTTTTAAAATAAAGGTCAGTCGTAGTTAACAGTTTTAGACATAATGTCAATACAATTCTCTGAAAGCATAGAAGATGAATTTACATATACATCAATGAAGGGGTTAGAAGACTTCAGAGAAGGGTTGATATTTGAGCTTGAAGTACAAGTAAAATTTGCCAGAGGAAAAAGGAGACAACTCTTGAAAGACACTGAATTTCAACATCCAGACCCCAGCGCGCCCGGGTGGCTCAGTTGGTTAAGCATCTGACTCTTGATTTCTTGATCGGTCATGATCTTGGGGTTGTGGGATTGAGCCACATGTTGGGCTCCATGCTGACAGCATGAAACCTGCTTAGGATTCTCTCTCTGCCCCTTTATGTGCTCTCTCTTAAAAAAAAAAATCCAGACCCCATATTTAACCGCATAAAACCTTGCTCCTTATAAGACAGAAAAGAGAAAATCCAGTATTTATGGATTGACAGAAACATAAAAACAAAGGAATTTCCCCAAAATGCCCTTGAAAGTTATAGACATTCGGGAGAAAATTTTATAAAACGACTGTAAAGAGAATGACAAAAGATTATTAATGTCTATTTCAAGGCCAACAGCTCTGTTGCTTCTCCTTGAATTAAAGGAAGAAAAAACCCTTATTTTCCTTTTTGTTCTTGTTCATGAAGTCCAGGGTGCAAGTTAGAGCACTGCAGAGAAGCTCAGTGCTGGCCTCTGGAGACTTTTTGAATCTGACCAGAGAAAATGAGAAACACATAGTTATTTCAAAATGTTTCTAATTTTTCAGTTTAGAATAGTGCCCACAGTTTACAGGAAATTGCTAGTGCCAAAGCCTGTTTTTCTTCCTGATAATTTTAAATTGCTATATTCTTTTAAGTAGGATTAGAGTAAAGCTGCTCTGTTCTTTGCTATGCAGCTTTTTTTTTTTTTTTCCTTTTTAAGGGTACCATGTATACCAATGTGGCAATTTAACTCTTTGACTACTTTATATAGCAATCTTTTACATATTATACCTTCACATATTTATATTCGGAGTGTGCTTATATTTCTAAACACTTAGAATGAGTAATTTATACTTAACAAAAACAGGGTTTTTTTTTAAAGTTTTAAGTGCAATGCAAATACATTTGTTTTATCAAACGCTATAAAGATTTTTTCGTTTAGTGGTTCTTTTTGCTAGCTTTTTAAAACAACTATGGTTAATTATAGGTTTGTGGTGGGTTTTATTTTTTTTTTTTTACCATGTAAGATTTTAAATCTACCATCATAAGAAAAAAAAAATCTGGTTTTGCCCTTAAAATCACTGACAAATCTATAGACAAAATCTATTTGTCTATAGACAAATCTATTGACAAATCAACCTAAAATCTATTGACAAATCTATAGGCAATATTACTGGTTCAACAGATGTTTGTGGAATAAATAATTGGTGGAAAAGGAGACAGACAAATACAAACCCTGGCTCCCATTTGAATCTACAATTTTTCCTAAATTCAATTCTAAAAAACTCTTGGTTGCTACAGACCAGAGTTCTGACAGGGAAACTTGAGGGTGGTTGAACAGGAGTCCTGAGATCATTTCTTCTTAGAAGGCCTGCATCAAACTTTTTAGCATTGATGCTATAACAATTTGATTCATTCATTCAACAAATTTTAAAACATTTATCAAACATTCACACTAGTAGTCGTAGCAGTAATTACGATAATAATATTGGTACCAGGTAAGTCCACTTTAGAATTTATTTTGTGCTGAGCCCTGGGCTTCGTACTGATTATGTGAGTCCTCACAATAGCCCTAAATTAGCCCCAGTGCACAGATGAGAAAAATGAGGCACGGAAAGTCAAATCCTTGCCCACGGTCACCCAGAGACTAGATGAATTCTAAAGTGGATCCAGGAGAGTCTCACTCCAGAGTTCCACGTTCTTGGCTACCCTGGGATCCCAAGGTAGGGGTGTCCCACAGGTAATGATATATGTGGGTCAACCTTCCACAAGGATTGCGGTGTTATAGATTCAAAGACTGCAGGAGCAGGGTCATGTAGGCTCTCTTAGTACAGATGACAAATAAGGCTGGTAAGTGAGGTGATTTATCCAAGGTCACACAGACAGGTTTAGAGTGCCCCCTACCCGATCTCCTGTATTGTTTCTCATCTCACCTCTCTTCACTAACTACATGGAGCTGTATACCCTACTTAGCTGAGATATTATCTACCACCGAAAAATCCACGTTATCACCTAAGAAACCACGTGGAAATGATTTTAAGTATGTAAATATAGCTCCTTAGAAATAATCCTCATTGGTAACTTTCGAATGGACTTAAATTTTTGAAGCTGCACATGGGTCTTAGACTCAAAAATTAGCACTAGAAATTGCATTTAGCAGTTTCTTTTTTTTTTTTTTTAATTTTTTTTCAATGTTTATTTATTTTTTTGGGGACAGAGAGAGACAGAGCATGAACGGGGGAGGGGCAGAGAGAGAGGGAGACACAGAATCAGAAGCAGGCTCCAGGCTCTGAGCCAGCAGCCCAGAGCCCGACGCGGGGCTCGAACTCACGGACCGCGAGATCGTGACCTGGCTAAAGTCGGACGCTTAACCGACTGCGCCACCCAGGCGCCCCGCATTTAGCAGTTTCGATTTAGGTTGGCTTTGGGTCTCTCTCCTCCCTGCTACCCTAAGTTTCCAATGATCTTTCAGTCTCATCTAGTCTGCTGCCCTAAGGCCATTTAACAGGACATTACTCAGTGATTTCACAACTGGAACAAAAGGAAGACAGAATCAAAAGGTTGTTTAGAGCTGGAGCTATGGACACTAGCAACTGATTCAACCTCCTTACTGTAAAGCCCGAGAAAAGGCAGGAAAAGGCAGGTTGGGGAAGCAACACAATACAATGAAAAAAGACTCCATCGGTTCCCTGGAGACCGGATTCTTACCAGCAGACACCCTGTATTGCAAAGCCTCAGTTCCTCCTACTGATAAAGTGGGTCTGTGACGGGGGGGCTAATATAATGCTTGAATATGAACTGAGGAAGTTCAGGCATGGGAAAAGAATTAATCGACTGCTACAAAGAATCTTGATTCTCTTGAGGAAGACCTTGACTTTCCTTGAGATCCATCTACTACCACAGAAGCCAATATGGCCAGGGCTTATAATTGGGATGTAAAAAGAAGGAAAAAGAAAAGATGATTCTACCAAGAACAAAGCATAATGCTGGCAATTAGAAATGTGGTTCAGTTTTCCAACCAAGTTATTTTAAAAACTTTTAATGTTTTATTTATTTTTGAGAGAGAGCACAAGCAGGGGAGGGACAGAGAGGGGGGGAACAGAAGATCCGAAGTGGGCTTTGCACTGACAGCTGCAAGCCTGATGTGGGTCTCGAACTCACAAACTGTGAGATCATGACCTGAGCCAATGTTGGACGCTCAACTAACTGAGCCACCCAGGTGCCCCAAACATGTTATTTTAAATACCCCAAAGTTTATCCCTAAAGGTTGCCATGACTTCGGCTGATTTTTTAACGGCAAGAAAGATAATTAAAACTTTAAAAAAATGTGATGAGTCAAAAAGATGGCAAAAGAGTGAGACAGACTGGGCAGAAGTCATAGCTGTGTTACTTAGTAGTATAACAAAACTGGGTATCTTACTCAATCACTCTGGACTTCAGTCTACTCATCTGCAAAATGGGGACAATCCTCATATCTATTTTTCTGTTTGTTGAAGGTTGCATGCAATAAAGTGTACTTTACACTATTTGGCAGATAGTATGCATTGAATAAGCAATAGCTATAATTATGACACTTCAGTGCTAGTTCTGCCCCCTTCATTCACCCACTGAGTTGCTCACTTATACAGTGCAGGAACTCAAAGAGATAAGGCTTGGTAAAGACTTGATCACATCTTCATCTTTTGAGCTCCACCTCAAATTCTATCACTTCTTGGAAGCCAGAGTGGGAATTCATGATTCCCTCTTCCATGTTCTCTAGCTAGAAACTGATCTGGCCTATATCTCACTTGCTCCTGTATCTGATTTTTTGTTTATTTCGATAGCATACCTTCTTTGGGGTGAGGGAGATCTGCTCTCTCTTTCATAGTCACTTTATACAGAGTGGGCACTCAGGAAATATGGGGGCCTTGCCCTGAATGCATTTGTAACACTTGAATTACTATGTGCATGAAAAGTATTTGAGAATTATAATCATGGATTTGAACTGAGTTCTTAAAATGAAGTGAGGACCTTGGTTTTTCTGGTTTCGTTTTTGTTTTGGGGGCTGGAGAGTGGGGCAAATACATAAGGAAAAGCAAATATGTAGGATCAGCATGAGGACATCTACTATTTACACAGGACATTTACCTTGGAGGCCAACGTACTCTACAGATCTGTTGTTGGTATTCTTGTGGCAATTGCCATGATAACCGAAGAGGCATGTAGTATCCCTTCCTTTCACTATCGAAACCCCCAGGAAACAGCACAGTGAGCGGCACTTGTTCAAGCCCTGAGATCCTGTGGGTCATCTGCAGTAAGAGCTTCTTTGGGTAGGGAGCATTAGACCTGAGACTAGCTGTGGGAGTGGAGATAGGAAAGGGATGTGCTCTTGGGTCCTTCTGTGCCTCAGTTTTTCTCTCTGGACGATGGGAATAACTATCTTATTTTCTACCATCCTATCTCCCCAGATTGGTTGCAGTGTAATTTTTATAACTGCCAGGACAAAGGAGCAATGAACGTGGGTTGAGGTTGTGTTAAAAGAGCTGGTTCCGAACCAGAGCTAAGGCACATTCTTTTCATGTAACAGATGTAACACTGGCTAATACTTATTAAGGGCTTACTATGTGTCAGGCAGCGTGCTAAGCAGTTTATGTGTATTAATTCACTCAATTCTTAAAACTACCCTATGAGGTAGTCTCCATTCTACAGAGGAGCCAACTTAGGCACAGAAAGGTTAAGCCAGAGCTACACAGCCAGGAAGCAGCAGAGCCCAGGCTGTTCCGTCTTCCTGTGGCTCTCTCTTTAACTTGGTACCTACCACTATGCTCTGCGTGTAACAGGTGCTCGATAAATATTTGTTGAATTGGAGTAAAACTAATGAAACTCAAGCATGCTTGAGAAGTCCCTTCTTTCTTCTCTTCCTTCCAGTTCTGACCCCAGCTCCTCTATTAAGGAAGGTATTTGGCTTTTAATGCAGTGTCTCCCATTGGGAGCTACAGACCCTTGGAGATCCATAATGCGCGTTTTTCATAGTTTTCACATAAAATGAATATAAACACATTGGCATAACGATCTAATACCAAGAACTGTCTTACAGCTTCAAAGTCTATGTGTGCTACGCCTTGGGGCCAAGAGTTATAACTTTACCCATTATGCTAATAAGAAAGGAATAGCAGAAAGTTAACCTCTAAATGGTATAATAGAGTCAAGTGAAAGCCAAATGTTATAATGACAAAGGATGTGAACAAAGGTATGGTAGCTGCAACTGAGGAAAGATGAGAGAAAACCGTGTCAGTATCTGACACCTGACACAGCATGAGAACTGACAGAGCAGACACAACTCAAATGTACCCATACCTGGGCGGTCAGTACCACACAGATGCTGGTAGTAGTCGAGTAAACATTGCTAATTTAATGTTATTGTTCTGGGAGGGGATTTCATATTTAATTTATAAACTTGTTTTGGCTTTATTCCAGAATTGTTCATAAGCTGTAACATAACATTATATCCAGTTTAATGTTTATATAGGTAACGTTATAAAAGAAACTAAGCCAATACTGGGGAGGCCTGAGAACAATAGCGGAGGATATATCGGTTTCTCTCACGTTTGAGAAACAGAACAGCACTTGCTGGGGGCTTTCCTGTTTAAAATTGCAAACACAAAATCATTAGTGTACCCTTAACACCCTGGTGTGAAATAGCATGTTAGGCCCTCCCTTTCTGAGAGCTTGGACTTTGATGGGAGAAAGGACAGCTAAGAGGCCTGAAAGAAAAAATGTGCAGAGGCAGGTCATTAAAACTCTGTAAACTTCAGTTCCTTATCTCTAAAACTGGTTATCTGCAACTTGGCCGCAACGGTTTATCTGTAAAGCTGGTTCATAGAAGGCACTCAATAAATCGTCATCTCTGTTAAATACTGATGTACTTGGGAGTGAAGAGGAAAGCTCTAGCTCTAGGTTCCTATATGGAGTGGTCACCGGCCTGGCTGGGGGAGACCCGGAACTTGGGCTCCCAGCAGCGACTCAAGGAAGCAGGCCCGCCAGGCGAGGAGGTGGCTCCACCAGCTGGTGCCCCTCTGCAAAGCTGAGGCGGTGGGCTCACCAGCCCGCCCGCCACTCGGAAGCCACCCAGCCCTGCTGTGCCCCGGACCCTACGCACCCACCGAGAGCCGAAAGGGATCCTAGCTTTGCTGGTCCTGCCACCGGGACGCAGCTTGGCGTTCCTCAGAGGAACTGCGTGACAGGGAAGGAAATCGGTCATCCCCTAAAAACTCAAGTGCACAGATTTTCCACAATTCCTCAATTTGCCGAGGTGTTCCCCACGCCCCAGGTGTAGCCCGCGCTCTTAGCGCTAGGCTGGGGTTGGGGGACCACCTTGGGGGGCACCCGGTCTTCGCGAGCAGGCATTTGAGTGCAGGCGGCGAAGGCCCGAGGCTCGCTCCGGAGGCTGCGCCCGAGCCGCGGGGGTGCGCGGTGCCGGAAGGGTGAAGGCGCGCGGCTCCCGGGCCGAGCGGGCCCTCCGCGAGACCGGCGCGGACTGGCGCGGAGAGGCCGGGACCGGCGACAGCCGCCGCGCCGCGTGGGCCCACCTGCGCGGACCGCACGGCGACCCCCGCTTGGGGGAGGGCCGGAGGCGAGGGGCGGGGGCGGAGGCGCGGGCAGGGTGCGGGGGTGGGGGGCGGGCGGCGGCCGCGCGGCTTCCCCGAGGCCGGAGGCGGGGCGGGCGGGCCTCTCGAGGCGCGGGGGGCGGACCCGCCCGCTGCCGGCGCCGCTCGCCCGCCCGCCTGCTCGCACTCGGTCGCGCCGCGGGGCAGGCATGGGAGCCGCACGCGGCCTCCCGGCGCCCACACCTGTTTGAACGGCGCGGCGAGCCGCGGCCCCGGCGGGCTGCTCGGCGCGGTGAGTGCGGGCGCGGGCTGGGGGCACCGCCGGAACGCGCGGGGAGCGCGGCGCCGAGAGCAGCGGGACAAAGGGCCGGTGCGCGCGGCTCGGGGTGACTTGCGGGCTGCGTGCGGGGGGCACCCGAGACCCCGCCGGGCCGCCCTCGGGGCTGGAGGGCTGGGACCCGGGCTGGGAGCTCCGCGGAGACTCCGGGGCTGCGGGGCGCTAGCATTCACGCAGTGTCACCATGCAGCGGGTGGGAAGGACGGATTTGAAAGTGCTATCTTGGATGCTGGGTGGGAGTAGGGTAAGAGCCGGCTCTGGGCAGTTTCGCCTGCAGCTGGGCTGTGACAATACCGCCACCTCCCCCGCAGGCGCACACCCGCACCCACCACCACCTCTTACTTTCCTTGAGTTTTGCATGTGTGTGTATTCCAGCATGATCCGAGAATTAATGTTTAACTCTGGGCACGTGATGATGAACACATCCTAGCCAGCAAAGAAAGGGCAAGCAAACACAGGTTGGGGATTAGGATAGGATCTTTTTTCTGGAGCCTTGGGTGATGACTGCGTGCTTCCCTGTAAACTATCTGTGAACTATCATCGTTGTTGGAGGCAAATGTTTCTTCTACGGCCTGTGGACATTCATCCCGAGTTAACTTTTAGATAAAAGTTTGAAAAGTTTAAAAATTGTTTTAAAAGAGGAGGGAGAATAATGATCTCGATGAGGGAAAACCACCATTCCCCTCCAGAATACAAATTAGGGTTGCTTTCCAACATCTCACGAAAAAGCAGGTGATAAAAATCGTGGGTGTTTTATTGTCCTTTCGGGGACACCCACGGAGACTTTAGAAAAAGAAACAGCCCCTGGCTGGTGGAACGCTCCAGGTTGCTCAGGATCTGTTGTTGGGATGGTCTGGCTTCCCTCAGCCCCTGAAACGGAACATAAGGAGTCCCTACGTGCTCCTCAGGAGCAGATGGGCCAGTGGCCTTGCGGGAAGGGGTTGAATTTATAGTTTGAAGTCAGCTGTGGCCAAAAGCGTAATGCCAATTAATAGAGGGTATTTACTGCACTTGTTTCAGGATCCTCCTGGTGTCCAAGACGTTTTAAACAGGCGGTAGGACTCTGGGTCTCTCCACGAGTCTGACAGGAGTAGATTGGAGGTGGAGTGGGGAGAAGGAATTTAGGAGATGCTACAAAAGCCACTATGTTTACTTGGGAAAGTTTGGTGGTAGGCACACCTGCATTTGAGTAACTTGCTTCACCTGTGTTTTCCCCACTTAAACAGTCAGGAGATAACTTGTCATGCTTTCCTGTGCCTGAACTGAAAAGGAAGCTTCCTAGGTAACTAATAGGGATCCTATTTTTGTAACACTGACAACTTATTCAGTTAGATGGTGAATATGGGTACACTTTTCTGTCTGTAGTTTAAGTGCCAAAGTGCCCATTAGTGGGTCTGAGAACATTACTGGCCCCCGTCTGCAGTGTTTAATAGCCTCAAGTTCTCCTGCATGTTTCTTCTCATTGATCCCTTAGGATTCAGTCCACCAGGCCTTATTCATGCATAACTCCCCCTGACTCTGGGAATTCACATCTCCTGGTCTCACCACTGAATTTTATACACTCTGTTCTTGTTCTGTCACCAGGTTTGTCCCGAGCTCACCAGGGTAGTTCATTTTGCCTAAAATCTGAGAAAAAGTTAAACTTCGTTTGACCACAAGTTATGTTTAGGGTGGCGGGGCTTGTAAACGCCCTGCATTTCTTTCCTGTACAGGCTATAATTCTTAAACCAGTATGTGATTAGGTCTGTTTTCCTTTAACAGGTTCTGTGACTCAGGAAAATGAGAGCAAGCCTGGCTCAGAGGGTTCACAGAGCTTTGTTCGTTTTTAGGTATTTGCTTTAGGAATTAGCATGGTTTCACTGTTCAGTATTCCTGGCCACAGATTCCATGGAAAACCCTTTGTTATCCTTCCAGATGGTGTCCAAAACTTTTATCTCTACAGACTTTCCCACTGTTTGTTTCGACATTACTGTTTATAGTGGTCACAGGAATTCATCTGTTGTACAATAGAGAATGTATGTCCTGAGGATTAGATTTTTTTTTTTTTCTTTTGCCCAGCACTTGTTTGCTGTAGGAGTTAAATCCTTCCCCCAAACTCTTGCCCTCTTGAGGAGACCTGTGTTGTTGCAGTTTTGAAAACTAAGGTGCAGATCTAGGACAGAGAGGTTCCAGTGTCTGGTCTCCAGGCAGATAGATGTTGTTTGTATGTCTCTGATGATGTGCAAGGTCCCTTCACCATAAGATGATTAGTGGACCGTGAAGCAGCAGCATCCTCATAAACTATAAATATTTGTAGACAGTGGACAGCAGGACAGTGGCTGCTATTGAGTGATAAAACACAGAATGTGTAACTCTTATGCAGCAGATAGAGCTGGAATAGTTTCTGTATTACTAAACATGGTAACACACCTTACCTTTTCTTAGTTTCTGTATTACTAAACATGGTAATACACCTTAAGTTTTCATCCTGTTTGTCATTCAGGCGATACATGAGGATACTTAGCTGAGAACTTTGAAAGATAAGGGCACCTGGGTAGCTTAGGTGGTTGAGCGTCAGACTTTTGATCTCAGCTCAAGTCTTGATCCCAGGGTCATGAGTTCAAGCCCTCTGTAGGGCTCCACACTGGGTGTGAAGCCTACTTCAAATAAATAAATATATATATAATCTTTTTAAATGTAAAAAAGATAATTATATATGTGAGGAATCTTTAGCCAATAAAAGCTTATTTCTAGAAATGAAACGTTGTAGGCCTGAATTTTCTTCATCTGGATTTATATATAGTGAGGATAAGATTTGGAAATCTTCATTCTTTTTTTTTTAAGTATGCATATTTTCGTCAGTTCTATTTGGATAAAGTTATTCATTTGTGAAAGCAAGAGAATTTAAAGTTATGTAATCCATCAGTTACCTTTCCAATAATGAGATTATTAATGTTTATTTATTTTTTATTTGAGAGAGAGAGAGCCTGGGAGAGGGGGAGGGGAAAGAAGAGGGGAGAGAGAGAGAGAGAGAGAGAGAGAGAGAATGAATAAATAAATGAATCCCAAGCAGACTCCATGCTCAGCCCGACTCGGGGCTCGATCCTACGACCCCTGGGATCATGACCTGAGCTAAAGCCAAGTCAGAAGCTTAACTGACTGAGCCACTCAGGTGCCCCAAGATATGAATGTTTTTATTCTATCTGTTTCCATCCCAGAGTGTTTGTTTAAATAAACTTAAAGGGGCATAGTGCAGGCTTGCTTTGAGTTTATAAAAATGGAAACAGTAATTGTGTCCTGGGAAATTATTCAGGAAATTATTATCAGGTGAGTTGAGAAATTAATGCAAAACTATCACCCTAATTTTTAAGCATCACGGTTATCGTTGGTGTATTAATAATGGGAAAGGGGTCAGGGTAGGGTGTGAATTCCTAGGGAAAGGGCCTTAGTGGGTGAGGTTTCCCCCTCACACTTTTTTGAGCCAGCACACCCAACCATTCTTCTACTCCATTCTTGAAAGCTGCCCTCTGCTGGAAGCATTTGTTTTCTTGGCCAACTGATGAGGGAAATCTGGTCTCCCAGATAGGCGAGAGATTAACAAGATACATTTTCCTTTTTCCCTCTCCCTCCTTCCTCTTTAATTGTGTGAAAGTAAGCTCCTGAGCAGTAAATGATGGTGCGGACCCTGTGTGTATACAACACGGTGCTTGCCCTGGACTTTTGTGACCCTGGAAAATTATAAAATTAGAGAATCCCGGGCCTGAAATGACCAGCGCTAAAAAGACTAAAGAGATCATCCAGTTCAGGTTGCTATTCAGAATAGTTTCTAAACTACCCTAAACACACATTTGAATAAGGGTGGGGGGAGCAGCTTATAAAGTTTGTAACCTTTAGTACAGGTGTCAGTTTAAACCCATTAGGGAGCCAATTTACAATCAGTTATTTAAATGCTGTTAGATTGTACACCTGAAGCTTACATAATATTTCAATAAAATTGAAAACTTAATCAGTTGGAATAATTTGACCTGAATTAGTCTGCATTAATTTCTAAATCTGAATTAAAGTCTTTTTAATGCAGTTTTATAGTTTTCAGAGTTACAAAGAAAATTTAATCAAGATATGAAACATCAGAACAAGGTCTTATCACAAGTTAATGAGTTTAAGCAATAATATAGGAACATTGGGGACAATATTTCAGACTACTAGAAATTAGTGTTTTTGAGGTACCTAAAAAGTTTATCTCTAAAGGATTAAAGCTTCAACCTACCCTGTTGGTTTAGCAATCCTTTACTTATAGATGGCTGACTTCTCCTTCACTGGCTAAATGATCAGAATTTAAGTTGTAAGGGGTCTGAATTAGTAATATTATTTAATGAATATTGGATATTCTACCTAGAATATTTTGTGAGTTTATTTATTTATTTTGAGAGAGACAGAGACAGCATGATCAGGGAAGGGGGAGAGAGAGGATCCCAAGCAGGCTCTGCACTGCCAGCTGCAGAGCTCCAGCCGGGGCTCCAACACTTGAACTGTGAGATCATGACCTAAGCTGAAACCAAGAGTCCATTGTGTAACAGCTGAGCCACCTAGGTGCCCCATCTACCTAGAATATCAATATTTGATAGAGAATATTCATATCCTAATAATAATCTGCAGTAGACTCTTTAGCATTCTCTCCCAGCGTTCTGTGATTTGTAAATGACCCCAAAGGTCCTTGGCACAGTTGTCTGTCATCTCTCTGAGGAACAAATTTGATCCTGTATGTTGGGAGGCTGCACTGAAGTTGTGGCTACTGAGAGAGCCTAGCTGACTGCCCAGCCCTCACACCCGGGAAAAGACTTGTCTCCATTTCTCCAGACCCACTAGGTTCCAAAACACTTTTTTTTCTGTTTGAAAGACAGACATTTAAAAAAAAAAAGCCATAACATCACTGTGAAATGAGACACGCTTCAAGGACTTTGAAAGCATTTTTTAAACAGGCTTGCTATATAGGCAAAGCACTTCGAAGAGTGAGATTAGAGTTAATTCTGCCTAAGAGGAGGATAATTCATTAAGATAGGGTTCCTAGTCAAATATATTATTTTAAAGTGTGTTTGAACTCGTTTCAGACTCTTTCTTGCCATTCTCTTCCCTGACACCCTTGTCAATGGGTGTTTCTGTGTTGGGTTAAAGACAGATGGCATTGGAGCAGTTCTGCTGCAGTAGATAGTCCAGACTCTGCACTCCCAGGATCCAATTAACACATATTTCCAATTGAGATTCGAAAATGCAGGCTCTAGATGATGAGCATGTGAGACCAACACGTCTGCTGCTCAGTGTCAGCAGGCAACAGCATTCTCCGTGTTAGTCAAAGGGAGGAGGAGGTGGCGTGTAGGGGTCCAAGACATGGCGCTCCTAGTACATATCACACTTGGCAGGTATTCTGGTGTGGGCGGTGTTTAGTTACGCGGACAGCAGCTTACATAGAGGAGAGGCTGTCCAGGACCTGGATATGTTTAAGGACTGGGTCCTCAGCCAGGATTTGGGGATAATCAGACACAGAGCCATTTCCTGAAGTTTCCTTAAGGGTTGTCCTCACCACACCTATCCCACCCCCGAAGTCCCCTTTGGGGAGGATGGCTTTACTAGCATTAGCATCCCCTCCCTCATCTACTTAGAGCCTTTAGTCAGGATCGTATCCACCCCCTCACTCCCCCCACAACAAGCATATGCAAACACCTGTATGTGCACACACATGTGCCCTATGGTTTTAAGGATTTAAAGAAAGAAGTAAATGTATTTCCTCCCTATAGGAGGGCCCAGGGACTCTTCCTATTTGGAAAAAGAGAAAGAATTTCAAACAATCAGGAAGTCCCAAGGAATTGCCTTTTCCAGGAGCTCATTCCTTTTTTAGCCCATTCCTGTTTTCTCTGACAGAAGTGGAATCAGAAAGAAAGAATCAAGCAGAAAGGTCTCAGCAGTGGATGGGGCAAGCTCGCTTAGTGACGTTGGGAGTGTGGATTGTCATGCTCAGCTGGTCTAGATCAGATCAGTGGGATTTTCCAGTTTGATGTGAAAGAAAGCAAAAGTCATCCAAAAGTTGCAGGCAGGTCTGTACTCTCAAAGAGGAAGAGAAGGGGGATGAGAAAATGGTTTCTTTGTCACTCCTGCTAGGTAACAAAGCCTCTGAGACCTAACCCCTGCCTGTCCTTTTGGCAATGCCTCACTGTGAACAAATTACTCCACCTGCCACATCAGCTTCTCCTGAACAGAAGATTCACAGCTAGTCAGAGCCATCGGTGCTTGAATACTTATGAAAGTACTCCCAATCTTGTTTTTTATTGTTGTTTTTCTTTTGGGATGATTGATCCAGATCTTTCAACATACACGTCAGGATAAAATCCAAACTCCTTCATTTAGTATACAGAGCGCTGCATAATATGGCTCTTGTCTGCTGCCCCACCATGCCCTTTCTCCCACCCTTGCTGAGCTAAATACAATAAATGTCTGAAATGACTTCCACTGTTGCATGTCTGTGTCCTTGCATTCTGTTGTCCCCTCTAAGTGTCCCCTTCACTCTGCCTTATGTTATCCACCTTCTCTTTACCTTCAACACCCGTCTCCAGCATCACCTCCCCTGAAATGGCTCCTCTGTTCTTGTAATTCCCCACACCTGGATTTCATGCCCTTTCCCTGAGTTACCACATCATCCACATCCATCTCTGTCATTAGCACTCAGTGCGCATCATTCAAAACTGTGGGGTTTTTTAGCCACGTTAATTCATTCACTCTTCCATTAGTACAAGTATTCATTCAATAAATTTGTTCAATAAGTTTTTGTTGAGCGCTAGCAGAAGCCCGAATTCCAGTGATTCGGATGAGCCAGGAACATAGATACAAACACCTGAAAAGTAACCAGCAGTAAAGCTCACAACGTGATAACAGAGGCAATATTAGAGCTTCAGATCTTTGACAGAGATCCTGATAGTATACAACCAAATCCAAAGGAAGGAGGAATGGCTTGATTGTTAGAGACCTGGCTACTCTGGAACTAAATTTATAGTAGTTAAGTTTGTTTTAAATTCATAGAAAAAAAAAAAGTCTCGTGTCCTCTTTGGAACCACTGAGATGAATCCCAGTAAGTGTTATGCTGTGGAGCTATAACCTTCCTTGATGCCCGGGTCATTCAGTCAGCTGCGTAATTTGAATTTACATGAGCAAGTTGCTCTGAGGATTTTCCAAGCACATGCTGTACCGAGAAGGAGCAGAAAGAAGGAAAGAAAGGCAGGTGGATCAGGGAGGCGGGAGAGGGCAGACATTTAGAATCCAGCCCAAAGAAGGTTCAAAATTACACAGAAACTGGGGCTGGTCAAGCAGCTCATCTGGGGATTAATGACGTTTGCACTCCGCCTCCCAGTTGGCCATCACTGGGGGCATCTTCAACACAGAAGGGAATGAACACCCATTCATTTTGAGCACGAAAAAAACGTTCCCAGGTCAAGACTTTGTGTTGTAAGTGAGACCATTATCTAGGGATTCTTCTCCACACCCTGATTCCTGGGACAGTTCACAGATTTGGAAACAATGACAGGCATGCTGCCGGGCTGTTTCCTTAGTCAGTCGGTGCCGAGCCCCTTGCCCTCCTGACCTGCTTATCTTTGTTCCTACAGAGTGGTGCTCAGCATGGCGGGGATTCCAGGGCTCCTCCTCCTCCTCCTCCTCCTCCTCCTCCTCCTCTGTGCTGTGGGGCAGGTGAGCCCCTATGGTGCCCACTGGAAACCCACTTGGCCTGCTTACCGCCTCCCTGTGGTCTTGCCCCAGTCCACCCTCAACTTAGGCAAGCCAGACTTCGGGGCTGAAGCCAAATTGGAGGTGTCCTCCTCGTGTGGACCCCAGTGTCACAAGGGGACTCCACTGCCCACTTATGAAGAGGCCAAGCAGTACCTGTCTTATGAAACGCTCTATGCCAATGGCAGCCGCACCGAGACCCAGGTGGGCATTTATGTCCTCAGCAGTGGTGGGGGACAAGAGTCTTCAGGAAAGTCTCGGAGGAAGCGGCAGATTTATGGCTATGACAGCAGATTCAGCATTTTTGGGAAGGACTTCTTGCTCAACTATCCCTTCTCAACATCAGTGAAGTTATCTACAGGCTGTACGGGCACCCTGGTGGCAGAGAAGCATGTGCTCACAGCTGCCCATTGCATACACGATGGGAAAAGTTACGTGAAGGGAACCCAGAAACTTCGAGTGGGCTTCCTGAAGCCCAAGTTTAAAGATGGTGGCCGAGGAGCCAACGACTCGAGCTCAGCCATGCCGGAGAAGATGAAGTTTCAGTGGATCCGGGTGAAACGCACCCACGTGCCCAAGGGCTGGATCAAAGGCAATGCCAACGACATCGGTATGGATTATGACTATGCCCTCCTGGAACTGAAAAAACCCCACAAGAGAAAGTTCATGAAGATTGGGGTAAGCCCTCCTGCCAAGCAGCTGCCGGGGGGCAGAATCCACTTCTCTGGTTATGACAATGATCGACCAGGCAATTTGGTGTACCGCTTCTGTGACGTTAAAGATGAGACTTATGACCTGCTCTACCAGCAGTGTGATGCCCAGCCCGGGGCCAGCGGGTCCGGGGTCTATGTGAGGATGTGGAAGCGACAGCAGCAGAAGTGGGAGAGAAAAATTATTGGCATTTTTTCAGGGCACCAGTGGGTAGACATGAATGGTTCTCCGCAGGATTTCAACGTGGCTGTTCGAATCACCCCTCTCAAATATGCCCAGATTTGCTATTGGATTAAAGGGAACTACCTGGATTGTAGGGAGGGGTGACCCAGGGTTCCTTCCTGGCGGCACTTAATGGTCCCCATGTACTTATTTTAGGACAGGCCAAATTTTGTCATTGGTGTGTGTGTGAGTGTGTGTGTGTGTGTGTGTGTGTGTGTGTGTGTAATGTGTCATAATTATCTTTTACCTAATTTTTAAAAATTGCAAGATGACTGGCTTTATTTGAAAACCGGTTTGTGTATCATATAGCATTTAAACAGGTTAAAGGCATTCTTTTGCATAGAAGTGAAAAAAAAACATGCTGATGTTTGGGATGATAGGGAATATTTAGCAATTAAGTTAATCTTTTACTTTCTGAGAACTTTGATTTTTATTTCATCTGAACTTGTTTCAAAGGTTTATATTAAATATGTGGCATATGGGAGATATAAATTCTTAAATTCTTATGTGTTTATGTATGTGTATTTTTTCCTGAGATTCCTCTTGTATTTTTTTTTAATGCCTAATCATTAATGTTTCCAGATGGCAGTGTTCCCTACCACATACAACCCTTAGGAAATTTCACGATACTTAGTCAGGTATACTATTTTTGGATTTGGAGGCATTTACACCGTAGTCCTTGACCAGTAAAATAATTTGTTAACTATATTGGTACACATCTTAAACTACATCTTACAGTAAGTCAGTATCCCCAGCTGCTTTCAGTGTTGAAATCATTTCTCTCCTGAAGACTGTTGCTCTGCTTTTGGGGAAGCCTCACGATGTGGCCCTGTCACTTTTGTGACACAGCAGAGTAGGCAAGATCGTTTATGCCAAGCCCTCCATTTCACAGGATTTTACTCACATTTCTGAACTAGCTATTTTCCAGAAGACAATAATCGGGGCCTAATTAGAACAGGCTGTATCACTTCCCAGCTAACGGTTGTGGTCACACAAAAACAATCATTTCATTTTACCCCTGGAGTATAGCACATCTCATGTTTTATCATTTGGATGGACTGATTTAAAATGAATTAAATTCCAGAGAACAATGGACGTATTGCTTGGCAGATGTCACAACAGAATAACCACTTGTTTGGAGCCTGGCACAGTCCTACAACCTAATCAAAATTATTCTACATAGTTTTCAGTGTGGTTTCAGGGAGCTATGTACTTGTGCAGCTTGGAAGCTTTCCTCTTTTACTTATTTTATAGTAAAAATACTGGGATGGCACTTTGAGAAAAACCCAATAGGACATTTTCCCCACTAGCTTTAAAAGGGCCTCTTTTACTGGGATGCTTTAGGCTACAGGCACAGATGATCAAGTACAGTGGCAAAACTGGAAATTGGGAGAATGAGAAGCAGATCAGAATCACCACTCCAGTCAATGTCTTTATGAATGTCTTATCAATATGATGATCACAGTTTCTAAAGCAAAGAACTTGACTTATTTTATGTTTTCGTTTTATGCATCTTAGCCTGAGCACATCTTCTGAATGGATCAGTGGAGAAAAAAAAGAAAAGCAAATGGATTATAGGGCAGATATTTGCTGGGCTTATACCTTAGGTAACAGCCTGGCTTGTGACTATTTGTGAGGACATTCAGATACAGCACTGATGCTTAGATATTCTCTGTGTGGCTTTTGGTTTGTGTTTCTTGAGCTTTTCGGAAGAATAATCCTGAAAAGACACTGAAGAAAAGTACAGTCATGGTGCTTTCTTCAAGTCACAAAAGAAATATTATGCGTAGCAAAGAGACGTAGGACCCGCCAGGATTCTTCTGAGCTCCAGTACAGTTTGCTTTGGAATCTAGCAGGAATCTAGCCTGAGGAAGAAGACAGTCTGCATCCCTATGTTTGGTATTTGGGGCGGGGGTGGGGGTTGTTTTTGCTTTTGCTTGGTGTGAAAAGAAGTTCACTGAACACATAGAACTAATTAAAAAAAAAAAAAAGATGCTCCTTTTGTAAAGCACCTGATTTGTTGATTTTGATTTTTTGTAAAATTTTGGATTTGGAGGCATTTACACCGTAGCCCTTGACCAGTAAAATAATTTGTTAACTATATTGGTACACATCTTAAACTATATCTTACAGTAAGTCAGTATCCCCAGCTGCTTTCAGTGTTGAAATCATTTCCCTCCTGGAGACTGTTGCTCTGCTTTTGGGGAAGCCTCACAATGTGGCCCTGTCACCTTTGTGACACAACAGAGTAGGCAAGATCGTTTATGCCAAGCCTTCCATTTCACAGGATTTTACTCACATTTCTGAACTAGCTATTTTCCAGAAGACAATAATCGGGGCCTCAGCAAGGGTAGGTAATGGCAGAAAGTCAAAATAATATCAGTGTTTAGTTCACAAACAGGTATAATTTACTAAAGAATAGCACCATATGCTCTGTACAACATAACTCACAGGTGATCAAGTAACCCTAAATGCCCAGCTTTTCAGTGGTGACAAGAAGCATGGTATCAAACCATTGTGGATTTGAAATAAAAGACAAAGAAAGGACTCTCACGATATTATTAATATAATTAGTGTTTTACATGTATTAGTTATACACTGTAAGGGTATATTCCTAGTGAGACGAGTAGAACAACATTCCTAAAATGTGTGCCACGAAAACTCATCCTTCCAGATTTCCTACCGCAAGCAAAAAGGGCACCATCATCAAAGAGGAGGGAGATGCCTCCCAGTACTCCATCTCCTTATCAGGGATTGTATTGCCTATTTGCACTTTGAACACTCTAAGAAGTCCTGTAGTAAAGAGACCTGTTCATGTTTTAAAATCAGCATGTCAATAAAGATCTTCCATTACTCAACCCTCGTTTTCTCACATAATGCCCATGAGCAATTTAGTGTTCTAATAACTACATCTTGGGGATCACCATAACAGCCCTTGCTCAAGGTGATGGTGTGGAAAGTATGATGAGACCCTAGTGGCATCAGGTATTGGTGTGTTTGGGGTTTAACCAGAACCCTGTATCCAGATTCGGAAATGCTCCGAGGGTAAAGCGGGAGAGGATAAACTTGCAAATCACGTGACGCGGAGAGTCAGAAAGTTATAGCAGAATTAGGGATACTTTTTTCCCATAGACTTTATTCAGAATTTTGAATTTTAGAAAGGAGCTAGTCCAAAAAAGAAGAAAAGAAAAGAAAAATAGGGCTAAAGAGGTAAAGAAAGAAAGAGGTAAAGTAGTGAAGTGTTATACATAGTTTTTTCTTTTTTGGGGGGGGGGCAAAAATGAATTTAAAAAAACTGGAAAGTAAATTGGAACATCAAGATCATGCTCTTCTCTTTCTGTGACTCTGTCTACCTACTCAGTATGAGCACAAGTCCCCAGTGATGCTTGGGTCAATATTTAAGGTAGTGACTGCTCTCCAAAGCCTACCGGAGTCTTTGGGCCAGATCTTGTTGAGGATACCAAGCCCACACTGGAATGAACAGCTTCTATTCCATCTACCATGTGCTACTGAAGGGCAAACGGCAGCCATCCAGGGTGATGGGGGTGGGAATGAGGGGTTCTGCCTGCGTCCTCAGCACTGCCTCTCTAAGGGCTGCTTAAGGGGCCTCAGCCAGTGAGTCTAGCAGTTGGGCCCTGCACTGGTCTGCCTCTCCTTGCTTGGTCTGAGTTCTCCTTTCATGTCTGGCCCTTTTCTTAGTCATTGTCGTGAACCAGCTCAAGGATGCCTTGAAGTTGCCTTTGTCAATTGATTTCTATGGATATTTGGGAAAGTGGCCATTCAGTTTCTCATCCAGAATGGAGCTCTTTGATGATTGAAAAGGAATTCTGTGAATAATGAGGCTAAGGCAGCAGGCATTTCCCAGCTATGCCTGGGGAAATCCAGCATGTCTGCTCACTCTAACTTGGTAAGCCCTTCAAAGCACTGTATGGAAGGAGTGCAGACCGACAGCCATCCTCAGTAATCTCGGAGGGACTGGGGCGGCAGCTCCCCGCGTGTCTCGTCTCTGTGTTTCCGCTGTGGTTCCTACTGCGTGCCTTCTTTGCTTGGATCAGTACTCTGAGGGCCTCCAATAGGGGAAGGGCATTTAAAAATCCTTTGGGGACGCGTGGGTGGCTCAGTTGGTTGAGCGTCCAACTTTGGCTCAGGTCATGATCTCACAGCTCGTGAGTTCAAGCCTGGGCATCGGGCTCTGGTGCTGACAGCTCAGAGCCTGAAGCCTGCTTCGGAGTCTGTGTCTCCTTCTCTCTCTGCCCCTCCCCCACTCATGCTCTCTCTCTGTCTCTCTCTCTCTCAAAAATACATAAAGATTAAAAAAAATCCTTTGGATGAGATGGTGTCTAGAGTAGCTAGGTGGTAAACATGGGCCATTCCTAGCAGATAACACATCTGTTTTTAGTCTGCTGTTGGCCCAGAGAAAGAAAGAAACCAGCTTTCAGGATAAGAATAAACAAGGGTAAGAGCTAGAACTGCAGACTGGTGTGGGAACATAATGGCCTTGGAGTTGGGCAGACTGATTCCATAGTTGCCTTTTGGCGAATAAATTTCAATGCAATTTAAGGCTTAAAACCCTCCTCTCTGATTCAAAGATCCTCTCTCTTCTAGGTCCAGCTCCTTCAGTGGGCTGGGGTGGAGCAGAGGAAGAGGGAAAGGGCAAATATCTGTGTCCTCTCCTCAGTGGTTGCTGCTTTTCAGGTAACACAAGCTCTTCAATCCTCCTTAGCTCTTACCTCTAGTGATATAACCTTCTGCCTCCTGCTGTTGGCCTAGACTTACCTGGCAGACAGCCCTCTGGAGTGGTGAACTAGCAAAATACCCCAAGCCCAGGCTTGCTACACATGAGTTACTCACTGGAGATCAGCGTGTATGGGGAGAATGTTCCAGGCTGAGGGAGCTGGAGTGTGAGGGCCCCTAGCAGGAACAAATTTGGTCTGTTCAAGAGGTGAAATGAGTGAAAAGGATTAAAAAGTACAAACTGCCAGCTATAAAATAAGTAAGTCATGGGGATGTAATTACAGCATGGTGACCATAATTAAAAATACTGTATTGCATATTTGAAAATTGCTGAGAGAGTGGATACTAAAAGTTCTCACCACAGGAAAAACATTTTGTTGTAACTACGTATGGTGCCAGATATTAACTAGACTTGTGATCATTTCACAACAAATACAGATATATAATTATTATGTCATATACCTGAAACTAATACATCAATTATACCTCAATTTAAAAAAAGAAAAAGAGGGGTGCCTGGGTGGCTCCATTGGTTGAGAATCCACCTCTTGGTTTTCGCTCAGGTCAGGGTCACATGGTTTGTGGGTTCGAGCCCCACGTTGGGCTCTGTGCTGACAGTTGGAGCCTGCTTAGAATTCTGTCTCTCCCTCTCTCTCTGCCCCTCCCTGATCCCTGCACACACACACACACACACACACACACACACACACTCTCTCTCTCTCTCTCTCTCTCTCTCTCAAAATAAACATTAAAAAAAAACAGAAAAAGAATGACACTCGGGTTTGGGGTCCAAGTATCCAGCTAGGTTCCAGGTGCCACTTGCTGAGATGGGGATGACTGGGGGAAAGGACTTGGTTTGGGATCAGGGGAATAAAAATCAAGACTTTTTGTGTTGGTCATGTCAGGTTTGAAAGAATAGACACGCGACTGGAGATGTCAGGTAAGCATTGCAATTGTTGCTTGTGAAGCTCATTAGAAGGATCTTGAATCCGCATGTGGCATTTAAAGCCACAGAGTAAGATAACATCACCAGGAGAGAGAATCGGGAGGATGTGTCGTGAGAAGAGGGCTGAGGACAGAATCCTGGTCCACCAACATTTAGAGGTTGGGTTTGTGGAGGAGGAGGAGGAGGAGAAGGAGGCAGCCCAGAAGCTGGGAAAAAGAAGCCAATGAGGTCAGAGGAAACCCAGGAAAATGTGGTCTCACAGAAGCCAAGAGAAAAGAGTCTAAAGCCCAGTGGGTGAGGAGGGAGGGCAAAGGGCTGGGTTGTATTTAGAAATCTCCCTCTGCCTGCAGTGGGCCAGGCAGCAGCGTGAAGGGCAGGAGACCAGGGAGGGGTCACCTCATCCTCCAAGCAGAACATGACCTTATGCATCTCTGGGCTCCCCACTGTGTGGGCACAGGATGTGCTTCCTCAGTGTCTGACATGACTGATTAACTGAACCCTCCCGTGGAACCTTGAGACAGCTCTGCCTGTAGGAGGTGCAAGGATCCAGGGCCACGCCCTCCCTGGGGGAGTCTGTGCTTGGAGGGGCCAGGAAAACATGGGCTCAGGGAGGCCAAGGGGTGGCTGTCCCCTCCTGCCCAGACTGGTGTTTGCTGAGGGCGGAAAGTGCAGGATGACTCTTCAGTGTGGTATTTGTGTGTGTATGTGTGTGTTTCAAGTGTGTAAAAACACCGAGTTTCTCTTAGTCTTGATTTATGACTGCCCCCTATCTTCAGACTTTAAAAGGACTAAGGCACTCTCTTCCATAAAGAGTTTTGAGAAGCGTCGAGTTCCAGTCCAGTGAAGCAACACTGAAGCGCTTCTACCGGACAGAAAGAGGAGAGCTCGGAAAATGAAATAAACAGAGCAAGTGGCTGAGATTGGAGCCGCAGCCATGGGAACAGTGCTGGCTCCACTAAATTGTCTCCTTTAAGACACCTTCTCGAAAAGGCCAACCCTCCCCACCCCCTGCCTTGGACCTCCTTCCTTCCTTTCCCTGCTTCACTGTCTCTGCTTAGCACTAACCACTATATCACATGCTCTTATGTATATTTCTCTTGTTTTTAGAATGTAGTTTCATGAAGGCAGGGATTTATATCTGTCTTACCCCCATACTTAGACCAGTGCCCGGCACACATGCTCTCAATACATAGTTTTTCAAATGAATGATCAAACAATCCCAGTAGCTTTGTAGAAACTGTAATGCCATGCCTTGGGGTTACTGGGCTTTGGATATTCCTTGCACCCAAACATATCCCAGAATAAAACTCTTGTGATGTCTTGTACGTGTTCTCTTCTAGCATGTATTACATTGCTGCTATTTATGTGTTTGTCTCTCCTACTAGACTATAAATCTTATAAAAGTAGGGGCTGAGCCCTGTTCTTTCCTGTATCTTCCATTGCCTGGCTCCTGGTCCTGCACAGGAAATATTTGGTGAGAAAATAAATGGATGTCTGTTATGACTTAGCCTGTGGCCCAAAGACTCCTTCCTCTCCCACGCTTCATAAGTAATCCGGCAACATGTCCCGCGGATGTCTATGCTACCCATCTCCTGTCTAGCTCCTCTGCCACTACTCTGATTCTGTCCCCCCATCCTCTCTTCTTTATACCATTATAGCAGACTCCAAGCTGGATCTTGAGCTCTCCTCTAGCTGCCCAAGGTATGTTTTCAAGGAAAGACCTGATCAGGTCACTCACTTATGTGTCCTATTGGCTAGCTTTTGGCCCTTAGAGGATAGCGCTTAGTTTTCTTAGCCTCAGATCTACCACCTAATCCAAGATGGTGGTCATGTTTATCCTTCATTGCCCCCCGGTCATACAGCCTGCTGTCCATCAGTCTACACCAAATCCATCCATGTTTTCAAGCTTCTCTCATTGCCCAAGCACTCCTCCTCTGCCTAGGTTGCCTTTCCCCCATCTCTTCAATTATTGAATCATTCACTTATTCATTCAGCAATAAGCCCTTCTTGGTGCCACTCTGCTCACCCTGGAGCTGCAGAGACAAATGAGACACACCCCTGTGCTCGAGATGTTCATGTGTCTTCTTCTTTGGAAGTCACTGTAGTCATGGCTCTTATTTTACCTCCAACAGTGGTAAAGCTCAGTGACTGTTCTCTGTATAAGGATATTTTTAGTGTCAGTGAAATGGAATTGCCATGTTGTAAATGGAACTAATTGAATGTTCCTCTCACATTTTAATAAATCTTTGAGTTAGATTGTCCTGCCTGGTTTCTTTCCTAGGATTTATTAATATTTGGTCTACATCCAATTTCCTGATTTTGAAAATGCCATGTTTGGTGAACTAATAGCTTAAGCATGACTAATGTCTTCCGTGGATAAGCCGTCTTAGACACAAGGACATTGTCCTTTAAAAGTGACACGTTTAACCACTCCAGGATAGTTGCCAGACTGGCCAAACATAGAGTTAAAAGAGCCCATGGAAATGCCACCATCTTTTTCTATCATCATAGGAAAAATGTGTTTGTTGATCGACTATATTGTAATATGAAGAAGAATTCATTCAATTCCATTATTACATTTTTATTGACCAGCTTCTTACTCCTCATTAAGTTCTTCAGGCTGTTTTTGTCCCATATTCTCTTCAGTTTCATTCATCTGCGATATTAAAAATGGTAAAATTTATAGAGATTAATCTAGAAAAAATTTTGACTTGAAAATCCAATTATTTATAATACCCACTGTGTAAAAAGGATAAAACCTATGAGGATCACATTTGAGTCTATGAATCTGGACTTTAACCCTTGCGAATTGATTTATTTTCAGTCCATATTTTTGCAAATGGCCCATTTTTGCTTGGAAGTATAGTTTTTTGGAGTAAGAGCCTTTGATTTGATTTTTAAAATTGCTTTCTTACTGTGAGTTTTTTTTCCCCCTCAACATTTTCTATTCCATTTATAGTAGAAATGTAGTGTTTCTTTTAGATGCCATTAAAAAACCTTTCCTTTTGAAATATTATTGATCTGTCTAGAGAATCAAATTAGTGAGCTGGCTTTTTAAAGCTCTTTAGATGGTTACAGTTGAAAAGATGAAAAACAAAGCAAGAAATTCTGTGACTACAGATAAAACTATAGGACTTTTCTAAGCAGCTGACAGGCATTTTTGAGACAAAACTCTATAGTTTTATTGAAGTGCCAATATTTCTGGCTCACTGATTGTCACTATATTCTAGAAGGGAGACAAAGAGTCTTGCCTGGTAGACCTGAACACCAATTAGAGTTCCTTTTTGTAGAGGGTATCACTGTTCAACTCTCCTGTCTGCCTCTGGTCCGTTGACTTTTTATAGCCAGTGAACAGACATCCAAGGACCCTTCAATTTCCTCATGAATTTGTCCTTATGATGAATTTACACTGAGTTAAGGCAAGTATCAAGTCATTCATTCATAGAATCAACAAGCGTTTATGGACTGCCAGAAACTTATCAAAATACTTTCCACATGTTCGTTCATTTACTTCTCTCTACAAACCTGTGAAGTAGGCATTGATTTTTTTCCCCCTCCATTTCAGAGATTGGAAATTCAGGGGAAATTGCAGCATATAGAAGTAATTTGACAAAAATACACAGCGAAAATTGGGATTCATATCCTACCAGTCTGCCTCCAAAGTTTATGCTCTTTTTCTACTTAAAGCATGGTGCCATGGAACTATTGAGAATTTAGCCACTAACCATGCTTCCTGGTTGGGGGAGGGGATGTCAGAGAATGTAGCACAGAGCAAGAGATGTTTGATCCTTGATGAGGCTCTTGTTAAATCCCTGTGAGCAACTGGTTAGCATATACTGAGTTATCTGGAAAGAAGTTGCATTAAAAACAATGTGCACATAGTTGCAAAGCCACGTTACACACCTAAGAAGTTGTAACATCAATACAAGTATAATACAAATCATGTATGATTCTACTCATTTTATATGTTAATGAAGTGCTCAGATTTCCTTTACACTCGTCACATATTATGTGTGTTGTTAATGTAAATCTATTTAAAATGATCAACACTTGGAAGTTTCTCAAGTGCCTTGGAGAAGGGATCTAAATTTTAATGTTTACTTGTTTTTGAGAGAGAGAAAGAGAGCCAGAACGTGAGACGGTGAGGAGCAGAGAGGGAGGGAGACACAGAATTCGAAACAGGGTCCAGCTGTCAGCAGAGATCCCGTCGTGGGGCCTGAATATACAAACTGCAAGATCGTGACCTGAACCAAAGTCAGATGCTCATCCGACTGAGCCACCCAGGCACCCCAGAGATTGAAAAGTTTAATATACACTGTTGTTCTGATTCTGTTGTTTGTCATGATAACATGATTCTAAACAACTCTTTATTTGATCATTGTTCCTGACAATTTAGGAACTACTTTCCTCCCAAGTCAAAATACACCCCCTCCAAATAACAGTTTGAAATGTCACCTTGCTCTACACATTGAGGCTAAACAACATCAGATTTCTTCAAGAACCTGAAAAATACATTTAAAAAACCCCTCTCTTCCCAACAGAACGTTGCTTTGCCAACTGGGCTGCCGTTTGCTCATTCGTGGATCGCCCCCTGGTGGCTTACTTGAGTTATGACTATTTCTCCGGTACTTCTAGGGATCTCCGGGTTGCTTTGGATGTTTTTAGCTTTGTCCCTTCCACACTGTCTGACATTTGCCCAGAGGGACCTCCAAAGGCAGCATCTTGAAATAAAAAGTGAATAATCTGCAAAGTGATCAAGACACGCTGTTGCCGATGATAGGGATTAATCCTTCCTTCAAGTCTGTACTCTTGCTTTTCCTCTTTGTATCATGATACCATGTTTTTACTTGTCCATCCCTCACTCTCTTCCCTTTGTCAACACCCCACTGGACTGGTTCCAGGTCATCTAAGGATGAGACAAGGACTAGGCAATGCTGTGCCTTGAAAGTGCCCATGAAGCCCATCGATTGCTGCTGGGCAGGAGTCCCATACACCCACCCACATAAACAAGTCACCTCTCTAGAGGCCTCTGTCACTCTCAGACTTCCCGGCTCCTTCTGGGCAGCTAGGGTTATGACATGCTGGCCCAGCCACTTGAGTATCATCCAAATAGCACGAGAAACATTTGTGTTGTGGTTTTGCCAATTCTAGGCGGGGCCCAGCCAGCATGAGGGATCTGACCCTGTGCAGATCGCTGGGTCCCAGTCTCTTGCACCAATTAGACCAGAACCAGGACCCTCAGTGCAACACATCATTACTCTGAACAATCTTCTTTAATAGCAATAAGCCAATCAATGGCTCGATTTAGTAAGTAAGAATGCCAGTACATTTTTTAAGTATTTAAAATATTTTTAAGAAAAAAACCACTTGGCTTTTGTCTGAACTTTTAAAAAAATGTTAATTTATTTTGAGAGAGAGAGAGAGAGATAGCAAGCAGAGGAGGGGCAGAGAGAGAGAGAGAGAGAGGGAGAGAGAATCCCAAGCAGGCTCCACAGATGTCAGTGCAGAGCCCAACATGGGGCTGGAATCCACGAACCAAGAGATCATGACCTAAGCCCAAACCAAGAATCGGACGCTTAAATGACTGAGCCATCAGGCACCCCTAGTCTGAATTTTAAAAGAAGGCTTGATACCACACATGAAATGAGGATTGAAAAAGAGAGGATCCTTATTTATATGAAAAAATAATATCTGTAAAATGGGACTAGTCATTTCTTCTCAGGACAGTTGTGACAATTAGAAATAGTGAATGCAAAGGGACCAGTGAATTGGCCAGCACATTAAAGTGGGCCATTCATTCATTCAGAATATATTTATTGAGTACCTATTCTATGCAAGTTTAGGTAAAACTGAAAGTATGTGTGCCCTGTAAAGCTTACACGGAGATTTCTTATCCCGTACCTCAAAAACGCAACTTAGGGAGGAAATGGCCACCATCTTTTAGGGACTTGTGGTATTGTCCTGGAGAGGGAATGCCATGTTCTACATGGTTGTAGAAAGCAGAACCAATGGATGGACTTTTAAGAGAAACTGTTTTCACTCAATGAAAGGAAGACCCTGGTTGTACTCAGTGCTGACCATAAATGGGATGGGTCTGCCTCTGGAAGCAGAGAGTGGGTAGGCTGGAGGGTGTTCTGTCAGTGGAAGTATTATATAAGGAATTTAGGACCTAGTTAGTGTCAGGGATCTCTGCAGTGTGGACAAGGTGGGAATCCACGTTGCCTTCTACCTCTTAGTACCAATCTGGGGCTGGGGTGGAAAGGCACTGCCTTTGCCAGAAAGTCAGGTGTAAATGCAGATGAATTCTGGATACAGATGAACTGGAGCCATAATTCCTGTCACCTTCTGTCTCCAGGAATCAAGCACCTTGAGTCTGGATCACCCTGGGTCTGGATCTGACCAGGCTGAGGGTGGGGAAGACCCTATCAGGAAATGGGGCAATTTGCTGTGCTAAAAGAGTCGGAAGGCCATTTCTGGCAACTGGACACACACATAAAAGCAAAGGGCAATAATGATCACACCCACAAGTTATTCAGAGCCTATTTCTCTTACTTCAGCATTTCTAATCTTTAAAAGCATCCTGAAAAGTAGGGGCAGTTAATTCCATTTTTCATTATGATATAAATCTCACCTGTTTCTAAGAAACCACATCTCTCCTTTCAGCTCTTACATTGAGCTAGTGGGTGCACAGTATGAGCAGTGAACTGAGACCCTGGTTTGGGCGCCAGTCCTGCCAGGGTGTTGATTTAAATGCATGTGGCTCCTTGACCTTGTCTGTGATATAAAGTATCACTAATCCAATAAACCCAGAAAGGAGCCTTTGCAGAGTGGGATAGTGGGAAGTCATCACCTCCCTCTGTAGGCAAAGGCAAATGGGGCTGAGATTACAGTTAGGTATCTACATGAACAGAACAATTCTGCAAACCGATCAGCATAACCAACAAGTTTCCAAAACAGGAGAAAGTGCAAGCCTCTTTCCAGTCTCTATGGATCGTGGCCCACATTCTTGTAGGGAGGAACAGCTCCATGGCATTACTGAATCTGGAATCTAAATATTTACTCTAGCAGATTATAGGAAGGCTGTTAGGTCATGAATGATGTCCTGATTTTGTGTTCTCATGTACAGGCCAGTCCTTATGTTTATTGAAATGGAGGAGTGTGTGTCTCTATCACTCTTTATTCTTTAAAATGTTTCTTCCAAACTTCTCTCTGTGTCTATTCATCATTGTTTCTTAATTTGGTCTCTAGATTTTATGGGATACTTTATAATTTGACACCTCTTTTGCTCCCCTCTCATAACAGCCCTGGTCATCACCTTCATAATCATATTTTCTTACAACTATGCTTTGCTCTTCACAGTTAATAAAACACATATTCATGATCTCATGCATCCCCTCAAAGCCCCCTGAGGCCGATAAAGCATTTGCTCTTTTACACATTTTACAGGTGAAAAAACCCCAAGCAAAGAAGTTAAATCATTTGCTCCAGGCTGCTAAGCTCAGTATTTGAGATTCAAATTGAACCCAACTCTCCTACTGCTGAACTCTTTGCTTTAGCCAACACCCAACATCAACAAAATCTCAACATTTGAACTGTGACAAACCTTATTTGAGACTTGGATTCTTCCTTGATAAAACTTAGAAAAAAATAAAAATAAAATTTTTTTAATGTTTATTTAGTTTTGAGAAAGAGAGAGGGAGAGTGAGAGAAAGCACAGGAGCGGGGAAGGGGCAGAGAGAGAGGGAGACACAGAATCTGAAGCAGGATCCAGGCTCTGAGCTGTCAGTACAGAGCCCGATGTGGGGCTCAAACTCACGATCCGTGAAATCATGACCTGTGCTGAAGTCTGACACTTAACCAACTGAGCCACCCAGGTGCCTACCCCTCGCCCGCGCAAATTTTTTGAAACAAATCAATTGTGTGACTTATAAGTCAAAGTGTGTATATTAAAAGAAAGTCACTTATTTGGACTCTCAATAAACTTTTTATGGTGCAAAATGCCCCCCCCAACACACACATCCACATACAATCTCCCAAGATGGATTACCATTACGTGGTAGATGCTCAGAATTTTTGTTGAAGGGATGGATGGATGGATGGATGGATGGATGGATGGATGGAGTGGGTAGGTGGGTGGATGGATGGAGGGGTAGGTGGGTGGGTGAGTAAATGGATGGATGGATGAGTGAATGGATAGGTGGGTGGGTGGATAGATGGGTGGGTGGGTTAGTGGATGGATGGATGGAGGGATGGATGGATAGGTAGGTGGATAGATAAGTGGGTTGGTAGATGCATGGATATGGGACTGGCTGTCTTCTGGGTCCTGGAGATGCAACATTGAGGAAAATAGGCAGGTACCCTGATCTGCATCACTCACAGTCAAGTGGAGAGGCAGACCTCCTACATGCAGTCTCAGTTATGTCTGATGAGTGTAATAATGTCAGATGTTAAGTTTATTCTAGTCTTGGCATCATGATGCGCCTCTTTGAGGAAACACTGTTTATTCTGTGACCTAAAGGCTGAGTGTGAGTTGTATAGAGGAAGTGCCCCGGGCAAGGGGGGATGTGCATGAACAAAGGCACACAAGGAATAAGTGCCTGGGGGTTCCAGACATGGGGAGCATTCACAGCACTCAGATGTAGGTGTCAGGAGGAACAGTGGAGTATGAGGCCACATCATAGAAGGTCTTGAATGCCAAGTTAGGCTTGTTTAGGATTGATCATGTAGAAAGCAGGAGTCACCAATGTTGTTTGACCAGGGAAGTAGCACAATCATGTCTCCTTGAGATGATAAAATCCACATAATATGGCCTGCTAAAGATTTTCACACACTTGACCTCATGTAAGCCATAGTATAACCAACAGCATGTGGTTAATATTTTTTCATAGTTCTTAATAATAGCTACTATTGACTAAGGATCTAATATTTGCCTGGCACAGAACTAGAGCTTCAACATATGTAATCTCTCATAAATCATTTCTTTGCAGTATTTGTACCTCGATTTTAGATGAGAAAATTGAAACAAATGTTGGGTGACTCATCTGGGGCCACAGCTAATGACAACAGCTGGCACACAAAGTGAGCAGGGCTGTTCTATCCACTAGGCCCATAGGTGCAGTGCCCGAGGCTCCCCAAGCCTTCTAGAGAACTATAAACACATTTGACCCTGTGAAACAAGATTCAAAATACAATGATTCTAAAAACTGTAGGGAATTTGCAAAAACAAAAAGAATAAAAATCTTAAGATCTATTAGAGGTAACATATCAACTTTGTTCAATTAGCTTTATTAATCTTTTGTCTCACTTATTTGTTAAAATTTTCATTACAGTTGAAAACAATTTAAGGTTAGAATTTCTCACATCACAAGATTTCCAGAGAATGCACTAAGATTCCCAGATATTACAGCGATCCCAAAGTAAATAAGTACCATAACCAAATAATTTCAAAAGCATAACTATAAAAAGACTTTCAGAAAGCTCATAGCATTTGTACGTGCATTTAAATATATCTGATATCAGCCACCAATAGCAAGAGTGCCTGGCTTCTGCCATCATTTAAAACAACCTCTGCCTGGTGGACTCAGCCTAGCTGTGGGCTTCTCGTTCCAGAGAACCACTGGGTTTTAATATTCAAATGTTAAGATATTTGTGAGATGACGTTTGAGCGCAGGTAACTAAAGGGAGAGATGAAAGGAGGGAAAGAGGGAGAGAGAGAAAGAGAGAGGAAAAACATTTTTAAAAGCTTGACTTTGGCATGGCTCCTGCCCTCAGTAACACCATATGTCTCTGCCAAGTCGAAAGAAATGGGCTGCTAAGATATGGGTTTGTTCTCAAATAGGTATGACAAATACATAATTTACTTTTCTTAGCTCTAGTGCAGGACACCCTGGCCATTCAGACACCTCATAGGCACTGGCATTAATCCAGGACCTAAATAGCAGCCCCATTTGCAATCCTGGGGAGGGTGTTGCACAGGATGATTTATTTTGCTCAGTTCCTTCTCTGTGGCCGAGAGCAGGGAAGCAGGGCTATAGTGGAAAGAACAAAAGAAATGATCAACTCTCTGCAACCTGCAGATGAAAGAAGGCAAATGAAGTGACAGCTAATGCCACGCAGAATCCCAGATTGGCTCCGTGTCATGGATGGAAGGGGAACAGTCATAATGGACATGATCAGAGCAATAGGCAAAATTTTAATAGGACTGTAATGTATAGTATATGGAAGATCACTTATTTTGGTAGAGAATATCCTTGTTCCTAGGAAAAGTGTTCTAAGGCATTCAAGGGGGAATTAGGACTGATTGTTACACTCATGATAATAACAAAAATGATGACTACAATGGTTCTTGTAAGAAGTGGACACCCTCTTGCTGGAGACAGGGGATATGGTGAACATCTCTGTTTGTGTCTAGGGATCCTACCCCCAGAACCTTCTATATCCACAACTGCCAGAGAGCAAAGACTTAGCAAGTCCTAAATCCTGTCATGATGTAACTTGCTGATGAGGAGAGTGGGTGGGGAGGTTCCAGAACTTGAGTAGTGGCCAGAAATTCAGACATGCAAGCTAGTAAAATAGGTCACTTAGCCCTACCAAGGCAGGACCTGTCAGTGGTAGGGACTTTTCTGAGAGTAGAAGGACAGGACAGGTCATCTTAGGCAGCACCCTTTGTGAGGAGACAACAATCTCACTCTGCTTAAAGGAGTGGGGCATAAGGCACATGACCTTCAACATCACTAATGGCCATTGTGATGGTTAATTTTATGTGTCAACTTGACTGGGCTGAGGGATGCCCAGGTAACTGGTAAAATACTGTTTCTGGTGTGTCCGTGAGGGCGTTTCTAGAAGAGAATCACACTTCAGTTGGTAGAATGACCAACGTGAGTGGGCATCGTCCAATCTGTTGAGTGCCTTAATAGAACAAAAAGGTGGAAGGAGGGTGGATTTGGTCTCTGCTTGAGCTGGGACATCCATCTTCTCCTTCTCTCAGACATCAGCTCTATGGTTCTGGGGACTTTGGGTTTCTGCTGAACTACACCACCAACTGTCCTGGGCCTCCGGCTTGCCAATGGCAGATCATGGTGCTTCTCAGCCTCTAAATTACATATCTGATTCCTCAAAATAAATCTCTTTTGATATATTTATATACCTTTTTGGAACTATTTCTCTGGAGAACCCCGACCAATACAGTGAGGCATTGTGCTAAGCACTTCACACGCTTATCACTTAATCTTTACAAGCCCCATTTTACAGGTGAGGCGACAGAGACTCAGAGCACCGAAGCAATTCACCCAAGTTCACACGACCGGTGGTGGTAGAATAGTGTTCTAACCCAGCTCTGTCAACTCCTACATCCAGTGACTCGAAGCAAAGTGAAGCACAAGAAGTAGCCAAATGTATATTTGAGAAGTGGCCTCCAAGTACCATGATCAGGACCCAGAAAGTTCTTGGAAAAAAAACAGCTGTGACTTTGAAGGCCGTCTAGAACTGAGGCTAGCAAACCGGGTCCACCATATTTGTGTCCCTTTGGGAGAAAACCAACCCCAAATGCTGGTGAGACTCCTGTGGGGTCACTGGTCGGAGGACGCCAAAGCCAACACAGTAAATAAGAGTTCAGGTGAGCCCTTTTGCTCACCTGAGCAAAAGACAACGAGGTCTCACTCTCCCACCCCACCTGTCCTCTGAGAGATGGTGAGGTTCACCCACCTGCAAGCCCCCAGCCAGAGACCCAAGGATGTCAACCATGAGAAAGTGCTCCATAGCCTGACTGTAGGGCCAGCCCCTAACTCACTCATCCATCTGTTCGTTAATATATTCACCACACATTTATAAAGTGCCCATTCTGTGCCAGACAATGGCATAGATGCTCGCATGAAATATAGCAATACCTAAATCAAGACCTTTGGGTATGTTTAGGGATGGGGGGAATAATTACAGAACCACTAAGTAAGAGTCAGATTTAATTGAGCCTGTGATAATAATAACCACACTTGATTAAGAGTATACTGTTGGCAAGCATTTTGCTAATAACAGCTATAGATCATTGTATAATGCTATAATTATACATATATAAAATATATATTATATAATTTAAACCTCTTTACAGTACTCCAAGTGAGATGCAGAACTTATAGCTTCCTGAGAGAGCCTGAGTTATTTGCCCCAGGCTGCATAACTGCTAAACAACAAAACTAAGATTTAAAAGTAGTTCACTCCAAAGCCCCGGGCCTAGCTCTGTACATATGGGGCTGAGAGAAGGTGTAGAGAAGGTTGAGAGCATGATTTCTGGAGATAAATTACCAGGGTTTGAATGTCAGCTCTGCCAGTTTCAGTTTGTGTGATTTCAGGCAAATTACCAACCTCCCTGTGCCTCAGTTTCTTCAAGTGTAAATAGAGGGCAACAGCACTTATCTGCCCCATGAGCCTGTTGTGAGGTTGAAATGAGTTAACAAATGCAAGACATTTTAAAAGTGCTATATAAGGGTTTTCTTTGTATGGAGAACCCATAATCTGAAAAGGAAACCTCAGAAGCTAAGCAGGGCAGAGGACAGAGCTAAAACAGAAATCAGAATAAATAGGGCAGTAAAATCAGACAGGCATCAGGAAGTGGGGATATGGGCCATGAATGCTGGGCAGTTAAATTCAGATCAGGAAGGACAAGGCAAGTAAGGAAAAGGAGTGTGAGCTAACACTGGTTTTAAGGCAATGACCTATATTAAACTTGTCAGAGAATATGTGCACGTTTTTAGAAACTTGTTTCCAGCATTCTGGATATGTTCAAAAAGAGCATGTTTGGAAGAAAGAACCCCATTTGGGCAAAATGAAGTCATCCTGTTCTGTATGCAAAGTTCCTTCCTGTTCCCCATGATGGATTAACTGGACATGGACACAATGTCTGGAACAGTTGTTTGAAGACACTAGGTAGTAGGCAGCCCAGGAGGGTGACCTCTCAAAAAGGGAGACGGATGAGATGCGTTCTGTGATCATGCTTCTTTCAGCCTGGAGGTACTCTCCAGACCATCGTGCCAGAGGCGGGCACCCAAGCAGAGCGGGGCCATCTTGTTGAGCCGGGGAGCTGGAGGTCACAGAAGCTGAGGAGGCTGGAATTGTGGGGCAGATACCAGAACTCTGGATGATGTGTAGAGTCATCCAAGTTTGCTGTAAGCTGATATGACATCATCGCCATGTTATATTGTTAAATGAAAAAGCACAGGGCAAAAGAGTATATATTGTATGCTGCTTTTTGTGTAAGACATAAGGGAAAATAAAGCATACATGTATCTACTTACATTTTTTTCTGAGGAAAAAAATCATGGGAAAAAGCACCAGAAATCTAAAAAAGATCCCCTTGAACCTGTTGTTAAAAACTAAGCCAGTCCTGTAGTTGAAAACTAAGGGGAGGGGGGGGGGAAGGTACAAGATAGCCTGGGATATGTTGTTGGACCAGAAAGTAAGGATGTGCTCAAAATAATGATAATGATGATGATGTTGTTCTTGTCATTGTTGTTGTTGTTGTTGTTGTTGTTGTTGTTGTTGTTGTTGTTGATAGAGGCAGACCAAAAGGATACAGGAGTTATAAACCTTTACTCATCTTACCTGTTATGATCCTCAAAACTGGAACACTCTGAGGATCATAAGAACTAAGGATAGGAAAGACACAATTAATTCATTGAATAAAATAGTTATGGATTCATGAGTTCATGGAAAGAAATTCCCTGGGTTTGAATGTCAGCTCTGACAGTTTTAGGTTGTGTGCTTTCAGGCAAATTACTCATGAATCCATGAGTTCACGCTGATAATAAATAGATAATAAATCAATTAATAAACAGGGGAGAAAGGAGAGCTCTTCCTTATAGTATGAACAGAGTGCCATTTGATTGGTGTGGAAGGAGGAGTGGGGTTGGGGAAAAACAAAATCACCATTTTACAAACATCATAGAAAAGTGTAGTTCAAGGAAGATCATCAGTAGACCCCAAATCTAGGAGGGAAAGTTTTCTGAGATGCCAAATATTTGTATGATTACAGTGTGCCTCCCTCAGACTGCTAATCAGTTGCAAGGGGAAGAATCATAATCGCACAGTGGAGAAACTGAAAGCATCATGACCAGGTCATCAATATTAGCCTCGCCAGTGAGGGACAAGCAGATGTGTGTGTCTCCAGATGTGACACCCAGAGGGAAGGAACATGTTATCTAAGAAGTAATCCTGCAGCAGATGTATAATCGGAAGCTAATCTTGAGGAAATATTAGATGGAAGTTTCTGTAAAACAACTGGACTGTATTCTTTAAAAATGACAATATGGGGGCGCCTGGGTGGCTCAATCAGTTAAACGTCCAATTCTTGATTTTGGCTCAGGTCATGATCTCATGGTTTGTGAATTCGAGCCCCAAGTCAGCTCTGCCCTGACAGCATGGGCCCTGCTTGAGATTCTCTCTTTTCCTCTTTCTCTGCCTCTCCCTTGCTCATGCTCTATCTCTTTCTCTCTCTCAAAATAAATACAATTTAAAAAAATTTTAAATGTAAATATCAAGACAGAGACTGAGGAATTTTCTTATGTTAAAAGACATTAAAGACAATTGAATGCAATACTAGATCCCAAACTAGAGGGAAAGAAATGCTAGGAATGATGTTATTGGGACAATTGACATAGATGGAGTCTAAACTATAGACTCAATTTTAGAAATGGAGTAAACACCATAGAAAGTATTATATACATGTTAAGTTTCCTGCATATGATAACTGCACTGTGGTTATGTTAGAGAACGTCATCATTCTTAGGAAGTACTCCCGTCAGTGTGGAGGGGGACATGATGTAGCAAATGGTTTCAAATGGCTCAGAAAAATAAAGTGTGTACATGCACGTGTGTGTGTGTGTGTGTGTGTGTGTGTGTGTGTGTGTGTTTGTGTGTGTGTGTAGAGACAGAGAAAGTCAGGTAGAGACAGAGCATATTAAATGTAGAAAAAAATTAAAATTTATTAATCTGAAGAGTATGTGGGGGTTCTCTGAACTATTCTGGCAACTTTTCTGTAAATTTGAAAGAATTTCAAAATAAAAAGTTAAAAATAATAGAGGCAGTACTCTTGCCTCAAGACAGAAGAAATCTGTGGTCGCTGGTGCAGTTTATGCACCGGAGACCACTCTTTGTGGGTCAAGCCACATGAGAGCATGTGACAACATTCTGGCTTGGCTGTCTTCTTCCTGTCCTGCTTTACTCCCTCCTTTACAGGATTTTCCTAAAATACATCATGTGCACCCAGATCCTTGTCTCAGGCTCTATTTCTAAGGATTCCAACTTAAAACACCTATTCTGACCAACCCTATCCATCCTTCATTCTTATTTCCCTTTATTCTGGGGAAGGCTGAATAACAGCCCCCTCAGCACGTCTGTATCCTAATTCATAATTCCTGGAAGCTGTGACTATGAGCTTATATGGCAAAGGGACTTGGCAGATGTGATTAAGTTAAGGGTTTTGAAGTGGGAGGTATTATCCTGGTCTCTCTGGGTGGACCTCATCTAATGACAGGAGTACCTGTAAAGAGGGAGGCGGGAGGTAAGGAGAAAGCAATGTGATGACAGAAGCAGGCACTGGAGTGCCAGGCTTTGAAGGTGGAGGAAGGGGCCAAGGAATGCAGGCAGCCACGGAAGCAGAAAATGGCAAGCGAATGAATTCTCCTCTCGGAGCCTCCAGAAGGAACCAGTCCTACTGACATCTTGACCTTGTAGCCCAGTGAAACTTGAAACTGATATACAACTTCTGACCTCTAAAACTGTGAGGGAATAAATGTGTGTTGTTTTAAATTTTTTTTTTTAACCTTTATTTATTTTTGGGACAGAGAGAGACAGAGCATGAACGGGGGAGGGGCAGAGAGAGAGGGAGACACAGAATCGGAAACAGGCTCCAGGCTCTGAGCCATCAGCCCAGAGCCTGACGCGGGGCTCGAACTCACAGACCGCGAGATCGTGACCTGGCTGAAGTCGGACGCTTAACCGACTGCGCCACCCAGGCGCCCCAAATGTGTGTTGTTTTAAGCCACCAAATTTGTGATAATTTGTGACAGCGGCCATAGAAAACAGGAATGCTCCCCTACCTTTTCCTTTTTCTGTTGCACATATCATCTTGTGGTGTGCTGATCATTTACTTGTTACGATTTTACTGTCTTGTCTTTCTCCTCCCCCTAGAATGGAAGCTCCACAAGGACAAGGACTTATGTCTGTTTTTCTCATGGTTCTATGTAAACACCTAGACCAGTGTCTAGAATATAGCAGGTGCTCAGTTAAATCTCCTGAATATCTGCTATTCATGCTTTCCTCATCACCCTCCTCTCCGACTCTCCAAACTCTGGCCATTCTTTCAGGTTCAACTAAACCCATGGGCTCCATAAAGACTTCACTGACCTTTTTAGGTCACAACTGTCTCTCCCTCCTCTGAATTCCAAGAGTATACGCTCCCTGTTCCTTTTATCCACACTTAATCCTAGTGGCTGGCATGTGGTGTGAGCATAGACCCTGAAGTCAGACGACTTGGTTCCAGATCCTGGCTCCATCACTCACTCACTGTGGGACATGGTCAGAGGTAAATGTACGAGTTAAACAGATCATGGGGGTGAAATGCCTGGCACATAGTGGATGTTCAATAAATGGTAGTCCCCATAGTGAGCACCCAATAAATGTTGCTAAGAATATAATTTCCGAGTTCTGTTTTGATATTTTTTTAAACTCTTCTCCCTTCCTATAACTTTTTCCTCACTAAATCAGGAGTCTCTAGAAGAGAGAACATTGGCTCCAAACACCCTAGTACCCTCATAGCACCCAGCGGGATATAAGAAATGCACCAGATGCTCATAAGAGCCAATGGTAGGCTTCCTGATCACCTAGCCTGGTGTCAGGGTAGGGACCAGGCGGTTGCACGGATCTGGGTAACTCAGCCCTCTGTGTACATGTCTCCGGATGGGGACACCTGGGGAGCTGTGAACATTTGCGGTCACAGGATATTTCTCATATGGCAGAATCCTAACTTGCAGAATTTAAAGCCTCACAGCGACTCCAAATGCTTACAACACAAAGTCCCTTTTCTATTTATCCTCCACTTATCCAGATTTTCCCAGACCTGTTTTCTCTTTCACAAAACCCCTTCATAGACTTCAAATACTTCAGCATTCCCCCAGCCCCAAATATTTTTAAAATTTTGACTTTCTAACGAGTAACGTAGAAGAAAGATAAAGCCACCAGCTGTGGGCAGAAGAATTAAAATCCAAATTCCGGTCTGTAGTAAGGGGGCAAGCTTGAGTCGTAATTCTGTATTGCAGAGCAATGCTTGGCCCACAAGAATCGTGTGCTTTCCAAATACCTGTGTGGATGTTACACCTGAGATCGCTTTGGAGCTTGTGTCCATGACTCATGTTTAAAATGCATAATCATAACACGAGTAGCTGTCGTTTAGGGAGATTTGACTCAGTGCCTCACACTGTGCAGTGTATTTTGCATAAATCATCTAATTTTCCCCCACAGCAGTTCCATGAGGTATGCGTTCCTGTCCTCATTCTGCAGATGAGATCACCAAGGCTGAGACATTAAAAATCTGGCCTTGAGTCTGTGGTCATAGCCATTACACATGCTGCACAGCCTCTAGCGGTGATTATTTTGACTTGTTTTTTTATTTTCTCCAAAACCTGGTGGTCCTGGCCTGATACGGGACCTGGCAAAGGTAGATACTAAGAGGGTGGCGGAGCCAGCACTGGGAATCAGGCACCTGCAATAGGCCCAGTCCTAGAGGTGAGAGGCAGGGTCACAGCAGGGAGCCAAGCTAACACTGAGGTTCCAAAAGCAGGTCTGGAGTCGAAACCCAGAGAAGGTGCCATGCAGCCATGCCTGAGAAACATGGCAGGGGGTGCCACCAGATCTGGCCAATGATGTCAGTCTCTCTGGGGCTGCTTCTACCAATCACCTGCTCTCATGGTGGCTCCTGCCCTGTGGTGACCCTAAAGGCACCTCTTGTTGTCTGGCAACGTGTAATATTTTCCAGGTTGTATTAGTTTCATGTTGTTGCTATAACAAATTGCTCCATGCTTAGTCCCTTACACAACACACATTCATTATCTTACCGTTCTGTAGATCAGAAGCCCAAAAATGGGTCGTAGAGACTAAATCAAGGTGTCAGTAGGGCTGTGTTCCTTCTGGAGGCTTTAGAGGAGAATCCATTCCCTTACCTTTTCCAGCTTCTAGAGACTGGCCTCATTCATGGCCCTACTTTTTGTCTTCAAAGCCATCAGGTAGCATCTTCCAGTCTCTCTGATTCTGCACATTGCCCTCATTTACTATGAGTCTCCTGCCTCCATCTTTTAAGAACTCTTATGATTATGTTGGGCTGTCAGATAATCCAGGATGTTTCTCCCATCTCAAGATCCTTGAGCAGCTATATCTGTGAAGTCCTTTTGCCGCATGAGATAAGGATCAGGGTGTGACCGTCTTCAGTGGTGGTGGAAAGGGTCAGAGCATTATTCTGCCTCCTGCACAAGGGAAGTAGCAGGAGCTTGGTGGATATTTTTCATCCTGGAACTGACCCTCCTGCTCTAAGGAGGCATCATGATGCAGTGAGAAGGCCACAGGCTTTGAAGCCAGACAGATGTGAGATTCGATTTCCAACTCTACTGTTTTTTGTAGTCGTGGGCAAGTTACTTCTTTGAGTCTCAGTGCCCACTTGCAGGAATGGCTACAGCACTTACCTCCTAGGGTTCTTGTGTGGCTTGGAGAAAATGCATGCAAAGTGCATAACTTGATGAATAAGCGGCCATCATAATTGGCACTCTGATGTTTAAGCACGTTTTGTGAGTGTAGCGATGGGCACGCTAACTCCTAATGCTCTGAGGCAAAAATAGTTCCTACTTGGGCCTCTGTAGGAATGCCAATAAAGCCTTTCTATACCAGAAGACAGGTGGGTGGCGCCGCAGGAAAGAAGAGGTGAGCTGTTTTACGGGGCTCAGGAGATAGACTCTTGTCATCAGTTAGCAGGTCTGCACTCCTCCACTTGCTGGCAGCCAATTCCTGGTTTTGATTCCTCTGAGAACTCCATGAACAGTGCTGGCAGCTCATGTTCCTCCTCCTACCCACCTAATGATGCCAAGGTGTTCTCATGTTGAGTGGGAAAAGTGGGACCAAGCTGAGAAGACAGCTGGTCGCAAATTCACTTTCCATGCATGGAATTAATGGAAAATGTCATTGGATCACACATCATCCATTGAATTAAAGTCACAAATGCTGCCTACAGAAGCCCATGTGGTATTGAATAAACAAATTCGTGGCTGGAAACATGGTCCTCAATCCTCTCCTCACCTCCTACATGGCCTTCCAGGTGTAAATTGAGCTGGAATATTTCAAAGTTTGAAAACCAGGCTCATGTTTTTCTGTGTATTTCTCTTGCATTTAAAAACAGAGTTCCGCGGTGCCTGGATAGCTCAGTCAGTTAAGCGTCCAATTCTTGATTTTAGCTTAGGTCGTGATCTAATAGTTCGTGGGTTTGAGCCCTGCGTCAGCTCTGTGCTAAAAGCACGGAGCCTGCTTGAGATTCTCTCTCTCCCCCTCTCTCTCTGCCCCTCCCCCGCTTGTTCTCTCTCCTCTCCTCTCCTCTCCTCTCTCTCTCTCTCTCTCTCTCAAAATAAATAAATAAACTTTAGAAAACCCAGAGCTCCAAAGGGGTGAGATCCAGCTCTTCAAAGTGGCAAACTCTTTTATAGCCCCTTCCTTGATCATGTAATATAACCTATAAAGCCTCCAGCATATGGCTTAGCACCTCCCAGATTTGCCACTATGTTTCCCACACCAGATGGTGAGCAACTGAGGGCAAGGACCACCTCTGTTTCATCTTTGTATTCTCTTAGAGCCCAACACAGTGTTTGGAGCATAGTAAGTCTTCGATAAATATTGCATACTGAGTTAATGCGTGAATGGTACTCACAGAGGTTAATGGACTTGTTTAAGGTCACTTGACTAGTGAGCAGCGTGGCAGGGATGGAATCTGAGCCCCCCGCCTCTGGTCCTGGACTTTTCCCTGAAATGCTGAATAAAGAAAAAGTCAGCCATTGAAAAGTGGTTGCCCCTGCCTAGGCCTGGAGTTCTTCTTCTCCATCCAACCAGAGATTATCAAAGGAGAGGGACAAACTCATCCATTCTTTGTAAAAGCCAACTCCTTTGCTTTCTCTTTGATTCTGTTGCCGGTGCTCATGCTCGCTCTCTGTCCTCCTACCTCTCTTTCCCCATCCCCACTCTTCTCTCCCCTCCTTCTCTTCTTCTTATTCTCCTCCTTTTTCTTCATCTCCTCTCTCCCTCCTTTCTCCTTCCTTCTCTCTCTCTCTCACTTTCCCTGGCTCTCTACTTCCTTGCCTCTTACATTTCTCTATATACTTACACATATACATACACACACTCATGCACACACACACACACACACACACACACACACACACACATTCGTATAGGTATACATATACAATTCCCAGGGGAGGAGCATCAAGGGATTAAAAAATATGACCTGCCAAGATTTCATATGTCTCCCCCAATTAAGCAGAGCATGATATGGCTCCATCCAACCAGCAGAGGGCGGGCTCGGATGCACCGAGTTTTCTGGGGCTGCTGACAAGAGTCTTCATCTGGTCAGCCTTGGCTTTGCAGAGATGATGAATTTATTTATTTATTTATTTATTTATTTATTTATTTATTTATTTATTTATTACAAAAGGGAAGAAAACCCACCTGAGCTCAAGTCTTTTCCAAATCACCCCACCTGTGTCAATGTCACCTGTCCTGTTTATTGGAGGGCTATCGACAATGTAGCTGCTCTGTAGTTGGTGAATAATAGAAGGGGGTGTTTGCGTGAATCGAGGTCCTTTTTCTGTGTACAGAATTCTGAAGACTGAAGCCTAAGCAGTGACGTGGTTAACTAGCTGGTACCAAGGAAAGAAAGCTGTGATTATATCTTTAATTTTGGAAATTTGCACTGGAAAGGACCTTAGAAATCATCAATTTACTGAGGATTTGGAAAGTTTGCCTGACATTACACAGCAGATGAGAGGCTACATTGAGCACACTCACCTAACTGCTAAATTGTAGACGATCTGAATTATATTATTGTCCTTTAAAGAGTGTGGAGTTTTATTTCAGTAGGCAGTTAAGTTACTAGCAGATACCTTGATCCTGCTGAGACTTGGTTTTGCATTTTGTTATGAGTCTAGAGTTGCCCTTCCTTCAAGACATGATCCTTATTCCTAAAGCATGGCCTTTTTGATGTCTCAGTGAGATTCCCTGAGTTTTCATGAGATCACTTCACCCAGAATGGTTGAAAGTACATCTCCAAGCACTGTATGATCTCCAGAGTCTTTTCTTATCTCTCAGCCCTTAGGATATTCTTCTCTCCCAGGCCTTTGGGGGTCTTCTACATGTAGGCAAACTGGTATTCACTCAGAGACCTAAGAGATTCTCTATGCACATTTCTGAAACTCCTTTTCTGCACAGTGTCCTCTTCCCCAGTGCCCTGCCCCACAAACCCCAGCTACCTCAAGGGTCTACACTCCAATATCTGTTTCTTGCATTCAGAGAAAATGTGGGCTGCCTCAACCCAGCAGGACCCCAGCGGGGATTCCATGTAATAATTATGTAAAGCATCCTGTAAAACAATAGAGTAAATCCTACATAATGTGTCATTAATATTTGTTATTTTGTAAATACTTAGGTAATGTTCAGAGAGTATAATATAATATATAATTGAGTGGACCATATATAAAAATCAGAAAATATCTCCCAATACAAATACCATTTTTTCTGGGTTGTCTAACGTTCTTGAAAATCGAGTGGTTCAACTAGGAATAATGGAGAATTTCAGTCCATCCCACGCCCAGCATGTTCCTGACTCTAACATTCTCTCATTGGTATTATTTATAAACATGTCTATTCTCCACACCCACCCCTCTCTTCTTATCTTAGACTGTTAAGCTCCTTTGAGTGCAGAGGACAGTTTTATTCATATTTGTGGTTCCTACAGACAGTGGCACAGTGCATAGTAGGTTCATTGAAATATTATTTTTTAAATGGAATAAAAAGGCAATTTTTCCACAAGAGAATAAAAACTGGAGTTATATATATACCACACCAAAAAAACCTGTTGTAAAAGTGAAAATGCAATCACCCCATTACTGATTCCATACTGAACAGCTATCGGTGGTAGAAAGACATTGGGGAAACAGAGACCTGTTTTCGGATCCTAGCTCTCTGCTGTTTACCAAGTAAATGACCTTGAATAAGTTCCTAGTATCTTGTGCTTCAGTTTCCTTATTTATAGGAAAGGAATAGACTACCTTACAGGGTCTGTTGTGAAGATTATAAGGAAATAGTCTATCTAAGGAAACTCAGTTCCCACCATTCAACTGATTCAATCGCCTATTAATTAACTCTGGATTTTTATGGACACCAGAAATTTTGGCGGATATTACAAGGTAGATCAGAGACAATTATGGACCTTCACCTATGATATTGTCTAGCCAACTCTCTCTCTTCTTTTGGGAATAGCTTCCCGCTGCCACCCCCACCCTGCCAATTGCCACTATGTGATTTGCACAGGAAACTTCACGTTGTTACAGTCTCTACCTCGGGCCAGAAATGATTGATCCAGAGATAAGCACCTAAACCCAGCAAGGTCAGTCAGAGTCTTTCCTTCAATGTTTTATACCATAGAGAGAAAGGATTATGGGCACACAGAAGCAGAAAAGAGCCCTGGAGAGAGGGAGATGTGGAGTCATTCATGTTCCTGGAGCTCAGCCGTATTGTAGCTCTGCCTATGATTTGGTTACTCAGAGCTTCTTCCACTCATGTGAGTTTCCTGTGATATTCCATGTCCTATGAGAATAAGTTCTGAGACGATATTAGAAGAGCAAACCATTGTTGAGGGAAAATATGGAGGGAGACAGAGGAGTCTGAGAGAGCTGTCAGACCAAAGTGCAGGTGTAAGCTTGGTGAAGAGAAGAAAGGAGAGAGGGTTGGTGGAATAGTCTTGGACTACAGTGCAGCTCGAATGAAGTTCAGCCAGTCCACTAGGGAATCCTCCTCCATCTGTCAGAGGAGCCCCCAGCCCTTTAGAAACAGCCCACCTGCAAGTCTGCCATACCAGTCACTGGCTGGAAGGAGCTTGTACAGAGTTGTCTGGTTAATACAGGACACCCGGTTAAGTTTGAATTTCACATCAACAATGAATTGTTTTTAGTATAAATATGTCCCTGATACAGGGCACCTTGTATTTTTATTTGCTCAATCTGGCACTGCTAAGCTTGTGAGGAGCTTGGGCTCAGTGTGAACCCAGGGATGGACCTCAGAGTGCAGCAGTGGGACCATTGGTCAGTTGCATTCCCAAGGTTGACCTGCAAGGCTCATGACTGGCAAGGTACTCCAATACCTTTCTAACAGGTTCCATTTTTCCTAAGCTAGTTTGAATTGTGCTTTTGTCACTTGCAATTCCAAGAGTTCAGGTTGATTGCTATAGTTATCTATCAATGTATAACAAATCATCCTCAGTTTTGTGGTATAAAACAAAAACCATTTTATTATGCTTGTGGATGCCATGGGACATGAATCAGGACAGATTACAGAGGACATAGTTCATTTCTGCTCCACAATGTCTGAGGCCTCATCTGGGATCCAAATAGCCAAAGATGACACAAGTAGCTGTAGGACTGAATCATCTGGAGGCTTCTCCTACATCTAGTGCCCCAAAGGCTGGTTCAGCTGGGACTGCCAACCAGAATGCCTACACATGTCTCTACATGGCTTGGAATCCCTCACAATATGGCTGCCTCAGGGTAGTTGGACTTTTTACATGATGGCTTAGGGCTCCAAGCATGATTGTCCTGGTAAATAAGACAGAAACTGCGCAACATTTTATGACTTTGCCTCAGAAGTCATATAGCCTTGCTTCTGCTGTATTCTGTTTGGTCCAAGCAGTCACAAGCCACCTGGAGTCAAGAAGAGGGGACCTGGGTCTCACCTTCTGGTGTGAAAGGATTTATAGTCATTGGTTTTAAAGTGCCATGCTAATTAGTTGACCAAGCTGAGACCATCATTTTTAGAAAAACTCCTCTTGCCTCTTAATGTCTGCCAGAGACCCTCTGGAAGGAGCCCTGGCTCTTTCACAAAGTCAGAACACAAATGCTTACTGAGTCCCTGGCCTAAAATTCTTTCCCAAACATCTGTTCAGACCATCCTTGGCAGCACTGACATGACCACTAACTTTTTCTGCACTATTTCTTGGCTACATCTTTTTTTTTTTTTTTTAATTTTTTTTTTCAACGTTTATTTATTTTTGGGACAGAGAGAGACAGAGCATGAACGGGGGAGGGGCAGAGAGAGAGGGAGACACAGAATCGGAAACAGGCTCCAGGCTCTGAGCCATCAGCCCAGAGCCCGACGCGGGGCTCGAACTCACGGACCGCGAGATCGTGACCTGGCTGAAGTCGGATGCTTAACCGACTGCGCCACCCAGGCGCCCCACTTGGCTACATCTTTAATTAAAAATGTAAGCAACTGCCTAACATAGCGGACCGTCAGAACAAGCTTATTTTCTTTATAGACAGAACCCTCCAGCTCCATCAATTGTTCTCTGTCATTCGGCATAAAGCTATGGATAGAGGCTACAACAGCTGTGAGGATGTGCAGCAGGGAAGTGAGAATAGCCCTTTTCATCCTCAGAGAGCTTGGGGCAGATCAACTGTCATTCTCATGGTCAAGTCCTAAAGAGTTTTGAAAACCCAGATGTTGGTAGTAAGGAAATGGGTGATTGAGAAGCATTTCTTCACTGTTATGATGTGTGCATGGTTTCATAATTACAAATAAAATAAAACATATGGAAGATGCAGATTTTTATTTTCACGTCTACCTAGGTAGATAGACTTTGGTGAGTCACTCCCCCTCTCCAAGCCTCGGTTTCCCCAATGCACAAGGCAGGTAATAGTCCTGAGTGATTTGGCATAAGGGTCAAAATAAACATGAACCAAAACAGTTGAACATTGTTTAATTTTGACTACTAAATCTGAGGAGGCATCTACATAAACTTAGCATTGTTCCAGCCAGCATCTTTCAAATCTCAGCTCAAAATCTGCCTCCTTTGGAAAGTGTTCCTTGTTCCCTCGGACAAACTTATGCTCACAATATACTGGATCTACATCTCTAGTGAGGCAGCTCTTGTATTGCATTGTGCACATCAGGATGTTTGTGTTCCAATTAGAAAGTAGTTTCTTGATGGTAGAGTACATATTTTATCCCTGTATTTCCAGTGCTCACGCCTGGCCCAAAACAGGTACTCTGACTGAATCTCCCATTGTTTAGTCCCCTACCGCATACTGTATAACAGCATTAAATTTCTCTCCCTACCAGATGACTCAAGAATGTTTATTATTGACTTACCTATTTCATCCCAAGTACTTCATAGGCAAAAATAACAAAACAACAGACCTGAAACCTATTCTGGCACTGTCGCTGAATAATGTTATTTACACCATAAAACCCCCTTTGTCTAATTCTGATTCTATAAATTAGATTATGTCTCCTGTTCACTTCCTGTGATGGTTAATTTTATGCGCCAGTGTGGCTGGGCTGCTGTGCCGAGATTCATCTTTAAATCAGTGGACTTGGAGTAAAGCAGATAGTACTCCATAATGTGGGTGGGCCTAACTGAATCAGTTGAAGACCTTAATAGAACAAAAACTGACCTCCCCGAACAAGGAAATGTTGCCAGCAGATGGCCTTGGGACTTGTACTGCAACACTGACTCCTCCCTGGGTCTCCAGTCCGATGGCCTGCCCTGCAGATATTGGACTTATGAGCCTCCATAATCACATGAGCCAATTCCTTAAGATGAATAACTGTCTCTTTCTCTGTACACACACACACACACACACACACACACACACACACACACCTTATTGGCTCTTTTTTTTCTGGAGAACCCTGACTAACACATAAGAATCTTTTCCATTGCCATATGCATTATCTCTTTTACACTGCTAAAAGATGATAGATTATTTTCATGGAAGAATTCAGAAAAGAGACCCATTGGCTTCTCTGCAAGCAGAGCAATTTATTGTATTCTTGCTGGCAACATGGCAGGTGTGGGATATCTGGTGGTGAATAATGATGGTAATGATGACAATGACAGCAGCTTACATTTACTGAGTGCTTCCTCTTTGACAGGCATTGTACTAAGTGTTTCTGCATTATCAGTCTGTGAAGTAGGTGTATTTGAGAGTGTCACTCCATGGTGATGACTTTCCAAAAACTGCCCTCAGCTGGGAAGAGCTATCTCATCTCAGGTTATGCTCCCTTTGGGGAGAGACAACCTCCTTCCAATAATGGCACAACACAGAAGGCCCAAGCTCCCTCCCTAGACTTCAAGACAACTCTGAAGGGCCATCCAGCTCCAAACTGTCCTGTAGGATTGGCTGAAGACTTTAAGACTGTACTGCAGCCTGGCTTCTCTCTCTCCCAGCCCTGCTTCCTTCCCCCGTCCATGTCTGGGAATCCTAATAAACCTCCAGCCTGCTAATCTCCATCTCACAATCTGCTTCTCAAAGAACCCAACCTGCAACAATACTGTTGTGAGGAAAAAAATGAGAGTCCACATAAAGTGCTTTGCCCAAGGCCTGACAGAGAGCAAGTATTAAAACATTTGGATTGTTCTTATTAACCACCTAAAAAGGTGGGTACTATTGTCATTCCCTTTATACAGATGAAGAAATTGAACTGAGGTTAAATAACACCTGAGGTCACTTATAAAGTAAAATTCAAGATGGATTTCAAGGCCAGGTATGACTGAATCCAAATCTGTGCTCATCTTTACTAGGCTATCCTGTCTTCTTTAACATGATCGTTCTGGAGCCTCTCCAAATGCAACATCTGGAGGAAGGTGTGTGGCAGGTGGGCATTGGGCTGTGGAAGCAAAGTTCAGGGCCATCCTGGGTTGGTAGTGAACTACAGTCAAGTGCCAACTACATCCAAGATGTGAAACAGCAAATGGGAAACAACCAGAAGGCGACAGGAAAACAGGAAAAACCAGAGGGAGAAAACCAGGGCTGTCCCAAGAGGAAGATTCATAGCACTAGAGGCAAATGTGAGGAAGCAGATGAGAAGGTTCAGGAAATCCTCCCTGCAAGGACTTACAACACATCTTTATGAAATACCTGAAAAAATCAAGTATCCTGATACCCACTGGAAGAAAAAAAAAAGCTCAAACCTGAACCAGAATCAAATTCAATTCCCCACATAATAGTTAACGGGCATCTACCTACATGATTAATCCTTGTCTTCAAGGAGCTCACAGTCTGGGGGACATGGGCACACACACTAATCAATTAAATTCATACAATGTAGCCGAATGAGGAGTTAGTAGAGAGAGCTGCCACAGAAAGTGTGCTTAATTCTACCCAGGAGAACCCTGTAAAAGGAGGGCTTTACAGAGGAGGTGACATTTGAATAGGGCTTTGAAGGATAACAGAGCTCCTGCAGTCAAGGACAATTTGAAAAGACTAGCCTATTTTCTAAGGGGAAGAAAGGACACACACCTTTATTTGTTTTTGGAGAGCACACCACAAGGAATAATCACTGCATTGTCTTGTAATAGATCATAGGCACGTGGTGTTTTCCATATTTCAACAACTAGGAGAAAATGCTCCTGGACCATCATTGTAAATCCAAGCACTTCATCCTATGAAAGCCTTGTCATGGGTGCAGAGGAAATGGTCCTTTGAATTTATGTGTCATAAAAGTCCAGCAGGAGCAACATGTGCTTGGGGAAGGCAGCCTAGATTTAGTGGAGCCAACACGGAGGAAGCAGATGTTCTGCTATATTCTGCAACAGATTGTTGACCATTCCTGAAAGACTGCTAGATTATTCCTAAGCCGTGTCCCCCCAGAGACTTAGAGGAGAGTCCTGTCTATAAGCCCTGGTAGCAGTGCTTGTGTCTAGACCACAGGAATTCTATCCTCAGGCTCTGACACACAGGCATTTGAAACCAAACCGAGAAGGTTGCTTCACGCTGACAGCACGGTTACCAACCAGGTGCTTTGAAGCCAGATGATCCACTGAACTGCTTCAGAAGGAAGAGTTTTCCAGTTCCCAGTACTGCCTAACAGATGGCAGCTTTGCACTGGGGAGACATTTGCTGCCAGGATGAAGTAATGTCTTTTAGCAGTTACGGTCTTGTTACTTTTAATGTGTGTTGATGTGACGCATGGATGCACCTTAGAGAGACCCGGCAACGTGTGGTGGGGATGTGCCTCCTCCTGGTCCTTGGGAGGGGAAGTTTTAAGGAATTAAAAGGAAATGAAAATGATACTTTCAGCCCCTTTCTGTCCATAGGCAGCTCTGTTTAAGTTGGTCTTTGGTAAGTAAGTCCTTCGATTGCTAAAATTTGGTGTGGACAGCAGGCACCCCTGGAGCCTCATGTTTTTTCTACAGGAGTGGTGGATGTCAGCAGACGGTCACAGGGAACTCTTTCCTCACCATTCAGGCCTGGGCCTTCTGAGACCCAGGAAGCAGGGCTGTTTGAGTCCTTTCTGCCCGGAACTCTGAGGAAGAGGCTGAACAGCCAGACAGCTTCACCTGCCACTCTGAGACTTAATCATTCAGACATGTTAAACCCTGGATGTGACCCTCAGGTGACAGAAATCTCCCTCCCCTCTTTGAGTTTTTCTCTCATTTGTAGTGGTCCTGCCCATTGGAATCATCTGGAGATCTTTTTAAAAATACCTACATCGAGGTCCCCACCCCAGAGATCCACATTAATTGGTCTGGGGTGGAGCCTGGGAAATTCTCAATTTTTCAAAAGCCCCCCCTCACCCCCCCCACCCCCCGCCTAAATGAGTCTAATAGGAAGCTTTGCTGAGAAGCATTACCCTGAAATGTCATATTTCTGCATAAAGCATGATTTTTTTCATTCAGTTCTATACCAGAATATAACACCACCAACAAAAAAGTAGTGCAAATAATAATTGCTTAAAGTATCCTGCCTAACAATTTATAGTTTACCATCCTCAAAATGGCCTAGGCTCAGTGAAGAAAAGTTGCCAACCCGGAGTAAGCAGGTCATATGCAGCAGAGCATGGTCTAAAACATCCAGGTTTTCTAATTATTTGAGTTCAGCCCCTTTCAGCGTTTCACCCTGACTCCTAAATTACCAAGGCTGTTTTCAGTTATCAGACTATTTGAGGACCGTGAGACATTTACAGCTGGACCTCCACCACCGGCCTGAATTGGAACATTGAGGTAATTATCTGAGTAATTCAGGCTATGCAGTTTATTTTTCCTGAATTACCTGGATAATTACCTCAAGCCTAATAAGATGGAAAGAAGCCAGAGCCACATTCTGATGGTTTTATTGCCCCCTCTACAATGCATTCTTATTTAAAAAGTCCTGATTTAGAGGATTAAACTGTTGAAGCTTGCATCTTCCTCATTTGCCACAGGATGCCCCATTAATCATCTGGTGAAGATAGCAGCTTATAATTGTTCAAGGATCCTGTGGCTGTTGACGGCTCCTCCAGGCTGAGGAACACAGCTGTCCTGGATTCCTGACGTGTTCTCCAAGTCTCTGGGAGTCATCACCTCAGCTAATGAGGTGACAAAGAGGAAGGCTCTGGGTGTTGAATTTTCGTTTCTGCTTATCATTCCTTCCTTGAACTATGGAACCAAACATGCTGCAGTACTTCCTATTTTCCTGGGCTGGACTAGGCCGGATCTGTAACCTGGAGTGCTTTATCCATGTGGCAAGGCTTCGCCTTTCACATCAAGGCTCGTGGCCAGAAACCACAGAAGCTATTCCAGCTAAAGGGACAAGAGCTCCCTTGCTTCTGCTGCTGTCACTATCTTCCTCATTGAAATGACCAAACATCTCAGAGTAAGAGGTGTCTATCCTGTTTCCCGAGGAGAGTTCTTCCTTCTAGGCACTTGGTCCCTCCAGTGCCTTGTTTCACCAATCATTCCCTTATCTCCTCAAGTTTTGCTCTCTATTGGCTCCTTCCTTTCTGCAGGATAGGGTTAAGTCTTCTCCAGCCCTGCAAAGTAGGAAGCAAGGAAGCAAATGAGATTGGGTGGGACCAGGCCATAACCAGCAGTGGATGGGAGTGACAGTGTTAGGATATGGAAAGAAAAAAATAGAAGCCAGAAAATGGAACTAGGTCAGAGACACTCATATCAATACAGTAATACAGATCCGAGAAAGACCATGGTGCACTGGGAAAACATGGGTTTGGAATTGAATCCTGGCTCCTTCACTTTCTGGCTTTATGACAATCTTTAAAACAATGATATTATTAAAACCCGCCTCTTGAAGTGTTATGCAATTAAAATGATTTACTGCATATAAAATTGCTTAAAGGAATTTTTATACTACATAATTGTTACTATGGCAAAAAGGGAAGGACTGGCCAGCAATGTAAATGCTTCTCTGGAATCAGAGGTAGTGGGGATCTTCTAGGCCTGTCCATTAAACTTTTGAAACTTCTTTTCATGATAAGAAAAGCATTTTACATAGTGTTCGAGAACACATGTATTCATAAAAATATCATTAAATACAAATTCAACTGAGTAAGTTTTAAAGATATAATTGGCTTTATTTATCAGGTCATGAGTTGAGCTGCATCCCATCCAGCAAGTAGAGGGGAGTGCCAAAGGGCTACAGAACAGGAAAGGTTTTTAAGGCAGAGAGGTAGTGGAAAAAAGGAAACTATTAGCAAACAATCCACTGAAAATTCACATCTACCCTGAAGCTTAGAATATTTGGAATATTCTAAATAGCTTCTTTGGAAAGAGGGCCTTTGCAGATATAATTCAGGCAAGGATCAAGATGGGATCCTGCTGGGTTATGGTGGACCCTGAGTCCAATGAGTGTGTCCTTACGGGAGATAGAAAAGGGCACATAGAGAAAGTGGTGTGAAGATGGAAGCAGAGATTGAAGGACTGCTACTATAAGCTGACAGAATCTAGGAATGAATCCCCTCTAGAGCTTTCTATGGGACCTTGGCCCTGAACACCACGACTTCAGATATGTAGTCTCCAGAACCCTGAGAGAATACATTTCTGTCATTTTAAGCCATCTGGTTGGTGCTAATTTGTTACAGCAGCGCTAGGAAACTCATACAGGTGCTTACAGGTATCTGAATCCGAAGCTTTGCAAAACATTCTCACTATGTGTGATGCACTTTGATAATTTCTTTTAATGCTGGTTGTGACCCACTAAAATAAATGTCATGACCCACTGATGGGTTGTCACCCACAACTGGAAAAAAATTATTCTACCTTGTCTTTCATTGAGGATGAATGTTGAGTGAGAAAGGATATTTGGATTTGTGATTAAAAGTCAATGCTGGATCCTCATTAAATAAACACGAACAAAAAGTCGGTGGAGGTAGAAGGGAGAGTCAATGGTGATTAACAAGGAAATAATTGAAGTAGGACAGTAAGAGCTGTTAATTAGAATAGAGGTTTAATCATTATAACAAAGGCCCAAAGTAGCAGTTGATTAAACAGTGTCCTCCTGTTTTTTAAAGAATAATTCTTTTAAATAAATTCTTTTACCTTTTAAATAAAAGGTAAAAGCTCAACTCTCATACCAATATAAACTGAATTTATATCAAAGATTTTAACTCATTAACTCATTTAACTCATTAACTCACTAACTGATAACCAGTAAGATATGGCTACCAGTTCAATGGAGAGTTCAAAGTATCACACTGACATAGGTCAATCAGGAATGCTGAAATGGATTTACAAATAGATACAAAACTGGCTTTTTTCTGTGGGGCAGGAGTGGGGAGCAGGACAAGGGAAATCGGCAATATCCCCACTGGTCATAATTTGTTTGCATGTGGAAGAGAAACAGTCATTTGCACCACTGTCTGTTACCTCTGACTTTCAGAGCTGTAAAATAGTTCAAAGACAATGAATGGTAGAGGTAACCTGGCTGGGTAAGATCCTCATGACACCCATAAAACTTTTTGTTGCTCATTTAAAATTCTTTCAGTTTTTCCTGAGACTCTTTTATATAATAATGCGAGTGTAACTATTCTAGCACCACTATGGAGTTCCCAGGGCTGGGGGACCAGCTCCTTCTCTTATTTATCTCTCCTCCATCCATAGCGTGACACTTTCTTCTGCATGGGCCAACATGGCTCACCAATGGCACAACCACATTCCTTTCAACAAGAAGCAGGGAAAGTAGTACCCTTTCCTTACGGGTATGACCTAGAAGTTGCGTACGTCACTTCTGATCCTATTCTGTTGGCCAGAACTTAGTCATAGGTTCATTCCTTGCTTCCAGGGAGGCTGGCAAATGTAGGCTTTATTCCATGTGGTCATGCGCCTAGCTAAAATTTGAGGGCTCTCTTCCTAAAGAACACAGAGAGAACAGATATTAGAGGACAATTAGTAATCTCAACTAAAGGACCTAAACCAGAAACATGAGTTTAATTATTACTAAATAATAAAGAAATGAAGACAGAAGACCTTGATTACTCTTTGAATTGGCAAGAAAGGAAGAAGGAGACTAGGAACAAGAAGGGAAAGTCAGATGGAAGGGGAAAAGGACTGATCTTTCCTGGTCTCGAACTCCAAAGCTCACCGTACAAATGGCATCTCTCCTATGGAGCCTTGCCTAATCCCCAGGGCTAAAAATCTCATTATCTCCTAAGTTCCCATATCCCTTGATGTATGCGAATTTTCCTGATCGCTGACTATTTCTGTATGTGTCTTATCTCTCCTGTAGGTTTTAAGTACCTCATTTATCTTTTCAGCCCTCACAGCTTCTGGTACAATGCCTTGCCCACAGCTGACATCTTTCTCATTTATCACCTTCCTCCTTATTGGTCTGTCTTCAGTATGAAGCAAAAGAAGAGTCTAGTATTTCCCTTCCCCTTTCTACAGCGCAGAGAGTTAACAATAGTCTTTGAATAGTACTCATTACATCTTTCACTCAGCATGAATGTGAGAAATGACTGTTCACAGATTTCAGTGATACAGGCATGTTGTTCAGGAGTGAAGTGTTGCTAATATGAAGAAGGAATGGATGATATTTCTTGCTTCTTATGATGCATGTTTCTGTATGTTAATGATTTGTTGTGTAGCTATTAAGATACTAGAATTGATAAATGAGTACAGGGTCCTTTTGCAACAAAACTCGTTATTGTTTGAAAAAACAAGTCAGACTTCAGATCCTGAGATTGAAAATCATGGCTTTAAATCAGATTCCATCTTGATATACAGTAACACGTAAGATGTAATCAAAGAATTAAATGCCTATTCTACCAAGGACAGTCTAGCCTATTAGAAAGTAAGAGGAATTTTGAACACCACAGCAAGAATATAAATCCTGATCCTGCTACTTACTGGCACACGTGACCTTGGGCAAGTCACTTAACTTCTCTGGGTGTCTCCTTCCTCATCCATCAAATGAGGAAAATAAATCCACCTTACAGGGCTATTATGACACATAAGGCTATTGTATATACAGTGTCTGTTACCAATTCAGTGGCATTTATTATTATTCTAACACTAAACTGAGAGTGTTTGGATGTTTTGACTGCATTCACCTTTAAATCAAATGTATGGTATTGCTATGTGGCACAGCTACAGTTAGCAGAAAGTACATCATGTTTATGTCCATTATGGGCTATTTACAAAGATGAATTAACCAATGCCTCTGCTCAGTCCATCAATCATTTCAGTCAAATTATCAGAAGTACACAGTAATTTGTATAATAGTTCATCTTCCTGTGGAGTGGGTAAGTGGGGACTGGCTCATGGTAGTAACTATACAGCTTTTAAACTCTGCTTGTATTTCTTGTTTACTTTGGATGAGGGATCTTTTTGGACTCCTTAAAACCTTAAGTAAGTCTCTGAGCCCCCAGTTAAAATGACTGATTAAGTTGTACAGAAAATCTTTCCTTTTTCCACATGTAATTATAGGGCAGATATTTCAGAATGTATATAAGCCATGGTATTTTAACAACTTTGCTGAGCCTCAAGGTGTGGTTTCAGATACTGCCCATTCCTTCCACTCGTGGGTAGAAAAATGAGGAAGGCAGAGAGGAATGACTTACTCAGCCTTCCTCTTCTTTAGTAAGGCACTGACCCTTGTCAGAGAGAACACATATACACACGCACACAAACAAGGACTCCCATTTACCTTATTTTCACATTTAAATTATAGTATCCGGCCATTCATCTTTGTCACAGTCCGCCAAACAGTTTTGCAAGAACATGTTTCATAAACAAGCTCTCCTTTCAGCATCGGCCAGGAAGGTTAAGGTTTAGATCCTGTGTGATAGAAACCCTTTTTGTAATTCTCCCCCAAACATCTGTTCAGTCGTTCATCATTAACATCTGTCACCCATTTCTAGGCTCAACCCAGACAAAGCTATGTTTTTCTAACACACTCCATTCCAAATTGTTACCAAGTGATTCCTACTCAGACTAATATTACACAGGGATTGAGAAGATGTCTTACTGGATCAAATTCGTTCTCTACTAATATAGCATCTACCCTGCAGCCTTGGCGAAAACCCAGTGGTTCAGAGAAAGGGAAATTCCTCATAACATGCTAACACTTTCCTGCCTCAAATTGTTAGTTACTCTGAAACTTTTAATTCTCTTTTACCCTTTGGGGTTAGCAAACATTATCCTCTACATCCTATACATTTATGTATCTAACTTCGGCCCATCAGGCCCATCAGGCCCCTCATTTACCATATTCAAGCCCCAGTGGAGTTGCTTTGCAAACTAACTGAAATAAGGACATATGGAATGTTTTCTTTCTTTTTTTTTTTTTTTAATTTTTTTTTCAACGTTTTTTTCTTTATTTTTGGGACAGAGAGAGACAGAGCATGAATGGGGGAGGGGCAGAGAGAGAGGGAGACACAGAATCGGAACAGGCTCCAGGCTCTGAGCCATCAGCCCAGAGCCTGACGCGGGGCTCGAACCCACGGACTGCGAGATCGTGACCTGGCTGAAGTCGGACGCTTAACCGACTGCGCCACCCAGGCGCCCCTGGAATGTTTTCTAATACTTGACCCTATTATCTGCATAAACAGACAAGAAATGTTGGTTCATTTGGAAAGATAGCGGAGTGCTTAAAAGCATACAGAGACTTGAACTGAGATCTTGGAAATGTCACCTCTAAGTCAGGTAACTTTGGTCGCTTTGGTTAATGACTCTGGTCCCTCATCTACAATGGGGAAAATGGGTACCTCATAGGATTATATGAGTTAGAAGGGACATTGCATGTAAGGTGCTTGATACAGTGCCTGGCACATATCAGCAACTCAGTCAATAGTAACTCTTGCTATCATCACCATCATCATCATCATCACCATCACCATCACCATCAAGAAGTAGAAAAAGACCAGAATGGCTTTACCTTGCTCTCTTACTCTCAGCGTGCCCTTTTCCTTCCTGTTTAACCAGCATTTATTGAATGCCTTCTATGGGCTCAAATAGGTGCCAAATATCAACATGAATGAGATAAATTCTTTGTCTTCAAGAAACTCTCTCCTTCGTAGAGGAGACAGGCTGATGCTCTTTTTCAGATCCAACTGTGGTAAGTGCTACACGGTTACAAGTAAAGCTCCCCACAGATTATTTGAAGACATTTTAACACCATATCTCTGTTTTTCTTATTAGAAGACTTTAATTGGGGCTCAACTTACACAGCAAGTTAGGAATTTAAACCCCAGGGCAGACCTTTCATTTCAATGGGAACCTAATGGTTATAATTTAAATCAATGTTTATAATGTCAATAGTGCAGTGAGAAAGAGGAGAAGGGTTTCACCTCTGTTTCCATGCATGTTAAAAAAAATGGTAATAATAAAGAAGGCCCCCAAACTAAACCAGAGGAGAAACTGAGTTATTCTTTTTTATTTCCTTAAATACAGTATAGAAAAGATTTGAGCAAGATACCATGACCCATTAAAGCCAATTTGATGTAATAAGATTGCTAAATATTGATACCAATCTCTACCTATCTACCAGTATCTATCTATCTATCTATCTATCTATCTATCTATCTATCTTTTCTTTATTAGAGATCAGAGAGTCCCTTGGACTCCATTTTCCATTGAATGTAGTCATAGGGAAAAATTCCCTGTGGGAATTCCATCCTGGCCAGAGGTATGGGCCCCTTTCCCACATTTCTGAGGAAAAGGCAAGTGGAGCTGAGAACCTTCCAGATCTGTATCCTTCTGCTGTTGTCCCTTCACAGGTCCATGCCCTGGGGGCCTAAGTCTTGTGTGGGAGATAAGTATGTCACACTGAAGACGTGACATATATGCTGCCACTAACAGAATCTGAGTTCCTCAGAAGAGAGAGACGGGGCAGGCAAAGACCTTCCAGGCAGAGGGAACTGCTTGGGAGAAGAGGGGCAGGGCTCCTGATAGCGGGTCTGTTGGGGGAGATGGAGAATAGGAGCAGGAAGCAGGGAGGAATGGGCCAGGAGCAGGTCTCCAAGCAGACCACACATTTTGTGTTTACTAAGACAACTTCCTAGGAACAGGAATATTCTGGAGACCCCTCAAATTATGTGCACTGAGGCCCACATGGGCCACACAATGCCACATGTCTTCATGGACGTTTCGCAGTGTACAACTTACTAACTCGGGCTTTATCATCCATTGATATGTTTCTATCCTCCTTTAACAGATTACCGAATTGAAACTTAACAGCTGGGTGTCTTTGGGTATTTTACTTAACTTCTCTGAACCTTTATTTCCTCACTTTTAAATGGAGAAAACAACGCCCACACCTCCGAATGCCCACGAACATTTGGGTACATTGTCTGGTGCTAGCAGGCACTCATCCATGTTAATTCCTTTGTGGCCCAGAGTTATCCACTAGGGAGTGATAAGAAATCAAACCCAGGAGGGTGCCTTGGTGGCTCAGTTGGTTAAGAGTCTAACTTCAGCTCAGGTCATGATCTCATACTTTGTGAGTTCGAGCGCCACGTCGGGCTCTGTGCTGATAGCTCAGAGCCTGGAGCCTGCTTCAGATTTCGTGTCTCCCTTTCTCTCTGCCCCTCCCCCTGTGCGCTCTCCCTCTCTCTCTCTCTCTCTCTCTCTCTCAAAAATAAATAAAACATTTAAAAATATTATTTAGAAAAAAAAAGAAATCAAACCCAGGTATCCTGACCAGTAGGTCACATGTGCTCTGAGGCATCATTCTACTTCCATGGACACCCTGCAGACAAAGTACACTCTGTAAGTCCCAGCTGAACGGCCACCATGTTTACAGTGTGAAGCTGGGAGGTATTTGTCCCTCACCCTTCCACCCCCACCTACTTCAACAAATCCTGACCCTGCCAGCACATTCCTGTACTGGTGCCTACCCCAACTCCCACACCCCTGCCTATGGCGGCTGAGAGGAGAACCAAGTTAACTCTAACAAGTCAGGAAAAAAATATTACCCCAAGGGAGGCCTCAGCCATGAAGTCAATTAGGAGGGGAAGCTAATGACAAGTGACACTAAAAAGACGGGATTTTTCAAGATGTTTTTACTTGTCTTTTAAAAAAAAAATTACAAAGGCAAATCAGATAACCAAAGAATGCGTGGTCTGTGAGGGAGAAAAGTAGGAAATTGAGTTAGAAAAGGAAGGGGCTGACTAAACACCACTTGAAAATAGAGATGTTTCTAAATCAACAGGCCCTAAGGACATGTTCTCCTGAGACGCTTGCAACCTAGTATACTCCTTTCGCTGAAAATCAACCTCAGAGTGGAATCTTGTTCTTTAACTTGGTGACATCTTTAAAACTTGATTTATGGTTTCCCCTCAAAGCCTTCCTGTGCTGCAGTCACAGACCTGTGGTTTCAGGGTGTGGAGGCTGTACTCGTCTCCCAGGCAGGACATGTGGCAGGGCAGGCAAGAGGGAAGGGGATGTGTACGTGTGCCCAGCATGCACATGCCCAGTCTCTGGGCTCACCTCACCTTAGAGCTTGGCAAACAAGCCACCCAGGACACAATGTGGGTAAACCAGATGCATGACTCAGGCTCTGTAATGTGTTTTTCTTACATCTACATCTGATCCATGCACACACAGAATTCACAGATTGTTTAACGTAAGCAGATCACACTGCTTCCCTGCTTTCAGCCCATCTGTGACACCCTTTGCCACTCCAAATGCAATACACAGTCTTTAGGGGCTACAAGGCCATGCATGGTGGCTCTGAACCACCTTCCCACACTCAGTTTGCATCACTCTGCCCCACCACGACTATGTCACGGCCACATTTGCCTCCTGACAGTTTGCAGGTGATGTCCTCTTCTTTCCTGCACAGTCTGTGCTTATGCTGTTCCCTCTGCCTGGCCACCTTCACCTGACTCTGGCTTGCTGGTCCCCATTCCTTCAAATCATAGCATTACTGTGTCTCTCCTAAAGAGGCCTTCCCTGTCTGCCTCTCCAAATGAGGCCCACCCCTGTGTGCGCTCACTATAGCCTAGTCTCTTCCTTTGTGGCACTTATTAAAATGTGTGGGGTTATCTGTTTAATGTCTGTCACCCCACCTCTGAGAGATGGAGGCCTCAACTACAGCTATTTTATGTGTACTGGGTATCGACAGCCCTGCGACAGCTCCTGGCTCAGTGCAGTGTGTGACAAATGTTCAGAAAGTGGATGGATGGCTGGTTTGAAGAGAACTTCCAGATTATCTACTCCTACAGCTGATGGCTTCTGACCAAAGTCAGCTCACAACAGAATATCAAATTATTAAAAGTGCCCATAACCAAAATTGAATTAGGCAAAATGGTAGATTGGTGGACTGTCTTCTCCTTCTAGCCAGAGAACTCTGATAAAGGGAGGTCACTGGGATGCAAAGTTATAAAGAACTCTGAGAGATGGGTGCCTGTGTGGCTCAGTTGATTGAGCATCTGACTCTTGGTCTCAGCTCAGGTCTTGATCTTGGGGTCGTGCGTTCAGACTCCACATTGGGCTCTGTGCTGGGCATGAAGCCTACTTAAAAAAAGAAAGATAGAGAGAGAGAGAGAGGGAAGAAACAAACTTTGAGAAAAATAAGGCCCATTTTTCAAAACCAGAAAGCCTCTAATCAGCAGTTTTCTGGGAGAGCTGGCCACTCAAGTTTCTAGTCATACAGTCATTCACGTAATTGCCAAAATGTCAGAATTTAAAGTTGTTATTTGAAAAAGAAGCAGCTGCACCTCCAGGGGACCTGGACCCTACAGTCCCTTGCTCACATGGGGTAGTATTTTCCAGTGTTATCCTGAAAGGCCCAGCTGTTCCCATAACTAAAGGCAACTTCCAGTCATTCCTTTGGTTTTCCACTGATTATAAAATATTATTATAAGGGCATAGCATGTCAAGTCACGGTCATTTATGAAAACCAGGAGACTGCCAGGGAAAAGTAGATAAAGAGAGAAACTCATGACTCATGTCTGTCACCCTCTACTGAACCAGGACTGAATTCACGGCCAGAAGCTGGATGTGGCTTGCTCTCCTTGTGTACTTGGAGCCCGGAACAGTGCTGGGCACAGAGTAGATCATCAGCTCAGGTCTACCTGTGCTCAGACCCTGTGGGGACATTCTCTGCAACCTCTGGAACTGCTTCACTTTTCTCCCAACTTCTGCTGTATTGAGACTTAGCCTGTCCTGTAACCTACAGTGATATCTCCCAGCTGGAGTCTTCTCTCCTTTTGGACAAGGCATTTGTACTCAATTTTGCACTTCCTAACGACTATAATTCAGACTATCTCATTCTCATCTTTGGCTGAGTTGGATAAGAGTCTTCATTCAAGCTTCAGCCAGTTCAGGCCCACCTACCTCCCCTCAGCCCAAGTCCCTCTATGAAATTTGAAAGAGTGAATCTCCCGGAAATGGAATACATTGCTTAGCTGCCACCAGCTGATAAGTAACAGGCGTGGTGTCAAAGGCCCAGCTATTAAACCACCTCCAGATATGAATGACCGAAGATAAAGCATTAGTGCACACAATGCCACTACCTCTGTTTTTTCTAGAAAGGCAGTAAAAATACAAACCAAAAACACAATAGCGTCAAGGCAAAGATTGGTGCTTACTTTTTCTGATCTTAACAAATTCCAAACTTCCTCTCTCAACCACTTTATGCTTTCAGTCCTGAGTTGGAAATTTCTTCCCTTCCTCCTAAGGATAAAAGACATATGTGATAGTTGTTAAGAGCTTGGACTTTGGCTTCTGGGAGACCAATCTGGAAATTCTGGGTCCCCCTCTGAGTAGTGTAGGAAAGCTATTTAAACACTATAAGCCTTGGTTTACTTATCATCAGGATACAGAAAATAAGAGCTCAGGGAAAGATTGCTCACTGGTTGTCTGGGACCTCACCTCCCCTAAATGAATATTACCAAAGGTTAGATATCTTATCTTCAAAACAGCTCTTCCTGCTACCACGTGATCCACCTCCAGCATCTTCTAGATATATGTCCTCCTCCTTCCTCCCTCTCCCTCTCCCCCCACCATGGATTAAGAGATGAGATGTCTAATGTTAGTTTGCACAACTGCAGTTAAGGTGTAAAAGGAGGCGCCTGGGTGGCTCAGTTGGCTGAACGTCAGACTTGGTTTTGGCTCAGGTTATGTCCCAGGTTTGTGGGATGGAGCCCCACATTGGACTCTGCACTGAGTGTGGATCCTGCTTAAGATTCTCTCTCTCTCTCTCTCTCTCTCTCTCTCTCTCTCTCTCTCCCTCTCTCTCTCTCTCCTTCTGTTCCTCTCCTCCACTCACGTGCTCTCTCTCTCTAAAAAAAGGTAAAAGATATGTTATCCACCAAAATACAGTCAAGAATCACCCCAGTTTTTGTTTTATAAGCTATATGTCTCAAGGTAACTGCAGTCAGCTGTAATGGTTTACACCACACCATCTATGTTGCAGGATGGAGCCTTTCACACATGCCCACCATGGGCGCCAGCCTGGCTCAGTCAGTAGAACATGCAACTCTTGATCTCGGGGTTGTGGGTTCAAGCCCCGTGTTGGGTATAGATATTACTTAAAAATAAAGTCTTTAAGGAAGCACAGGGATGGCTCAGTCAGTTGAGTGTCCAGCTTCGGCTCAGGTCATGATCTCATGGATCTTGGGTTTGAGCCCTGTGTGGGGCTCTATGCTCAGAGCTTGGAGCCTGCTTTAGATTCGGTGTCTCCCTATCTCTGTGCTTCTCCCCAGCTCATGCTCTGTCTCTGTCTCTGTCTCTCTCAAATATAAATAAACATTAAAATTTTTTTTAATCTTTAAAAAAACAAGAACAAAAACCAAAGATGCCCACTAGTCATTTACAACTGGAGTAGATATACCACCATACCAAGTTATATTATTGTAATTTTTAGTGGGTAATCTTTTAAAATACATTTAAAACAATTAAAATGCTTACTCCCAGATCCATTGGTAAATGATGTATTTTTTCTACCTCCCTCATTCCCTTGAAGTGAGGATTAAGAGATAAACCTTGTAGGGGAGGCTCTGACTCTTGATTTCGGCTCAGGTCATGATCCCAGGGTCATGGGATTGAGCCCCATGATGGGCTCTGTGCTGAACGTGGAGCCTGCTTGGGATTCTCTCTCTCTCCCTCTCTCTCCCTCTCCCTTTCTCTCTCTCTCCCTTTCCCTTTCTCTCTCTCTCTCTCCCCCCTCTTCCCCTCCCCACTCCTCTAAAAATTGAAAAAAGAGAGAGAGAAATCATATAAACCACTAGGTGTATGACCTGGTACAGGCAGGGCAAACAGTAATGTAGAATGTGCTGAAGCGGGACTGCTTGAATTGGTAGCTTTTGCTTCCAAAGACCTTTTCTAGCAGCAGCAGAGAAAAGCAAATTGGGCTTAAATAATGTAGATCAGGAAGAGCAAATAGATTTCAACACGCCTTCTAGCCCTGCTGGATGGTGGCTACCTGAGTACCTGTGAGGGGAAGATGCCTTCTGAAGCTGTGCTTGTCCCAGCCAGAGTTCCGTGATCCGCTCACACTATCTGCCACAGACCTGAGTTGAAGGAGTGACAACACGTCTGCTGCACATTTGCTGTCCTTGATGTTGTCATAAACACACAGTACTGAAAGTCAGATTCAGTCCTGGATTCTAGTCCTGCTCCACCTAGACACAGAAACTCAAGTAAATCATCCAACTCTAGACTCGTTTCCTTATCTTCTACAGTCCCATCCTGCACTTTGAATCCTAGTGACCATAAAATACCTGTAGTTCTCCCCACATATTAGTCTCGTTTATGTCTCCTTGGCTCAGTTAAGGTAGTTCTGTTTTGTTATTCACATAAAACTGTTGTGAATGAAAACATCTTGTAATAAATGCAATATGTAATAGATACACCATTATATATAGTTTTGTGATATAGATCGATAGATAATTTTACACATGTCTAGACAGAAAGACTGTTCCCTGCATTAACCTCAATGCATGGCAGAGTACTTTGCACATTCTATGTGTACGATAAGTGTTTATTGAATAAATTAATGATTAGGAAAATGGAAAGAATCAAAATATCAGCAGTGATATTAGGTCAATTGTCATTTTTATATTTTTCTATAAAGAACATGTAATTTTTTTGTTGTGGTGGTAAAAACACTAAACATGAGATTTACCCTCTTGACACATGCTTAAGTGCACAATAAGGTACTGTTAACTATGGCTCAATGCTATATAGCAGATCTCTAGAACTTTTTCCTCTTGCATTATTGACATTTTATACCAGTGGAACAGCCACTCCCCATTTCCCCTTAACCCCAGCCCCTGAGAGTTACAATTCTACTCTCCGCTCCTATGAATTTGACTATTGTAGATACCTCATATAAGCATTTGTCCTTCTGTGACTGCTTATTTCATTTAGTATAATATCCTCAAGGTTCATCCATGTTATTACATATAGTAAGATTTCCTTTCTTTTTGCACTGTATGTGTATACCACATTTACTTTATCCATTCGTCCATCAGAGGACACTTAGGTTGTTTCCACACCTTGGCTATTGTGAACGGTGCTGCGAGGGGCACCTGGGTACCTCAGTTGGTTGAGTATTCGACTCTTGATTTCGGCTCAGGTCATGATCCCAGGGTTGTGAGATCGAGCCCCATGATGGGCTCTGTACTGAGCGGCGTGGAGCCCGCTTAAGATTTTCTCTCTCTGGGGCGCCTGGGTGGCGCAGTCGGTTAAGCGTCCGACTTCAGCCAGGTCACGATCTCGCGGTCCGTGAGTTCGAGCCCCGCGTCGGGCTCTGGGCTGATGGCTCAGAGCCTGGAGCCTGTTTCCAATTCTGTGTCTCCCTCTCTCTCTGCCCCTCCCCCGTTCATGCTCTGTCTCTCTCTGTCCCAAAAATAAATAAACGTTGAAAAAAAAAAATTAAAAAAAAAAAAAAAAAAGATTTTCTCTCTCTGACCCTCCCCCACTTGTGGGTGCTAGCTCTTTTTCTCTCTTAAAAAAAAAAATAATGCTGCGATGAACATGGGAGTGCAGATTATCTCTTTGAGATCCGGATTTCAGTCCTTTTGGATAAGCCCCCAGAAGTAGGATTGCTAGATCACATAGAAGTTCTCATTTTAATTTTTTGAGGAACCTCCTTACCATCTCCCATTGTGGTGCATATCATACATTCTTACCAGCAGTGTGCAAGGAGAACTTGTATTTTTTTAAATTTTTTTTTTCAACGTTTATTTATTTTTGGGACAGAGAGAGACAGAGCATGAACGGGGGAGGGGCAGAGAGAGAGGGAGACACAGAATTGGAAACAGGCTCCAGGCTCCGAGCCATCAGCCCAGAGCCTGACGCAGGGCTCGAACTCACGGACCGCGAGATCGTGACCTGGCTGAAGTCGGACGCTTAACCGACTGCGCCACCCAGGCGCCCCAGAACTTGTATTTTTAATCAACAAAATCTTTGTGTATCTATCATTTTGTTGACCTTTAGGAAAATAGTATGTCAAAACTAACAAGAGTTATGAAGACATTCATAGTCTCAAGCCAGTTTCCTCTTACAGATTGACCCTGGGGAGGGACAGGAGGAAATAAGTCCCAGGAGCACACTGCTTGCCCTACCCCCATTCCTGGGGACTCTGGCCCAACCACACACAAAAGCCAACAGCAGGGATAGCTTCAAGCCCCGCAGTAGTCAGGCTAAGTGATAGTACTTTAACACCGTGGAATGCTGTACACCTGTTTAAAAGTAATAATTACAGAAACTTTATAGTCTGTGAATCTGTAGAAACATGGAAACCATTTAAAATGTAATGTTAAGTAAAAAATATCAAAAGTGAAAGTATTGTTAGGGTGGTGGGGTTTAGATAATTTCTTGTTATTTTCATTTTCAAAAACTTTAATGGTTTAGATCCTTGCTCATCAGAGGGTGGTCCACCTGAGCATGAGCAGTATCAGCCAATCTCACCCTGGAGCTTGTTAGAAATGCAGAATTTGGGGCCTTACCCCAGATCTACTGAGCCAGAATTTGTATTTTAACAAGATCCCCAAGTGATTTATATGTGCATTACTGTTTATGTTATCTTTGTTTCTTAAGTTTATTTATTTAATTTTTGAGAGAGAGAGAGAGAGCAAGCATGAGCGGGGTAGGGGCAGAGAGAGAGAGAGAGAGAAAGAGAGAGAGAGAGAGAGAGAGAGAGAGAGAGAGAGAATATCCCAAGCATGTTCCACGCTGACCACACAGAGCCCAACTTAGGGCTCAAACTTGAGAACCTTGAGATCATGACCTGAACCGAAACCAGGAGTTGGACACTCAACCGACGGAGCCACCCAGGTGCCCTGGTTTATATTATCTTTTTAAGGGGAAAAGATACTGTTGAGTGAGTGTCTTCACTTGGTCTTCAAACAATCCTGAGTGGTTAGCACAGGGGTGGTTATCTTCATTCTACAGATGAAAAGGCAAGGCTAGAGCTAAGTGATTACCCAGGGCCACACACTGTATAATGTCTGGATTAACTCTCAAGCCAGTCTCCTGATTCTGGGCTGAATCCATGCCAGCCACAGCCTGCCTGCCTTTGTGTTTATGTGCCAGACCTTCCCACATATGGCCTGAGGTGGACCACCCACTGTTACCTGCCTTAGGCTCATAGCACAGCCAGGAGACCACAGGGGCCCCGATTACAGGAAGAAGAGGTTCCTGTAGGACATTTCTCTCTCTCCTATAAGACCCTGATGACTATATGCTGACCAACCTGGGAGGGCGTGGCTTGGTGTTTGTGAACTACCATGGGATTGTATGGATGGGTGTGAGCAAGGGAGAGGGCCACCATACATCATCAGTTTGAAGCCCCCTGGCTCTCATCGAGTCCAACCCCATCCACCTTTGGAGGGAGAAACAAGCCCAGAGAGGGAAAGTGACTTGACCCAAGCCACAGAGGAGAGGCTTCCCAGAAACTGGGAGCATCTGCAAAGACACTGGCAGGGGAGGAACAGTCCTCCTCTTTGCGGGTCAGGAAAGGAGCAGGGGTGTCCAGAGCACTCCTTGCAGAAAAGGCCTGTAGCGGCCTCCCCCTGTGTCGTGTGTTGTGTTAGCCATGCACCTGCTCTGATCAAAAGTTCCTTCTGCCCCTCCTCCCTGATGAATGTCCACTCTGCCCATCAGGTGTGGTGCATCTCAGGTGCTGAAACAGAATCATAGTCATTTAAAGGGTAAGTTTAAAGAACTCAAAGGAAGGTTTCAGGTAAGGGCTGCTAAAAAGCACAAGGTTACTAGCTATCCACGATGTGCTATGCACTGTGCTACTCATCTATTCTCTTTCCAAAATAGAATTTGAAGACAGGCTTTTTCAAAAGAGAAATACACGTTCAATTAAAATTTTCACCAAAAAATTCAACTGTTTTGAATGAGTCTTCAAAAGAATTCTGTACAACCCACAGGAAAGAGGAGATCATTAAAATCCACGATTATTTAGAGATAATTGGAACAGTAATTAATGTTGCCTGAGCTCAGATTGCTCCTGTAAGGTCTCCCGCAGAAACTGCATGACAAGGCAAGGTTCTGTGGCACAATATTTCATCAGGAGCTAACAGCAGTATCTCATTAGACAAAGGGAGATGATAGATGATGGGAGATCACTTTTCATTACAGCCCTTCTCTGACTGTAATAATACCTCGTGCCTTCTCTAAATGACAGACGAGTAAATTCATACTCTATCTAAATAACACCAAAACACTGAGTCAATTCAGGGCTTTAAAAAATCAGTCAGAAATGGTTTGGCTTCATAGATCCATCCACAAAACCTAGATTGTACCTGTGTACCTGTGTAGGATATAGTTTAGCATTGACTATAAATAAGGTGTCTAAATGCAAAATATGTATATCTTTACTACTGACGACTTGGAGGTAATTTCTAGAGTATCAAGGATGAGCTAAATTCTTTTCAATTAAAAAAAAAAAGACTTCCTGTCAGTGGCCACTTTTAGCATTCTAAATATTCTCTCTCTTGTTCAATGTTGTCCAGCAACACTGACTTTTATTTTCCTGAAATTCCCAACTTGAGTATTATATTACACATCTATTTGTTTCTTTTCTTCTCATGTGACTCACATACTAGAGTGAGGGCAAGGACTTTTTTTTAAAAGCTGTGCTCCCAGGATCAAGGGTAGTGTCTGGTGCATAACTGGTACTCAGTGAATAATTATTAAATAGGGAATCATCATAGCTTTGTTCTCCTCTATCTTCTAAATGTCTTGTTCATTACTTCTGTAATAAGAAATCAAAATAGTGAATTATTTTAGAAGTAACAGAATCCCAAAGTGCCTGATATGGATCATCACATGATGAGTTCTGAAGTTGCTCCCTTCTACCTTAGACTCCACCCTCTCCAATTTACAGCTGCTATGGTTGTTACCCTAAATGCTTTTCTCTGGTTCTTCTATCCAGGAAGACTGCATGCTGCTATCTGAGTTTTAGCTGCCCCACTTAGCACTGACTGGGGTTTGCTCTCAGGTGAAAATCCTTTAAAAACAGATTTTATTCTTCCAAGTCTGACCCTTGTCCACTGTCTACTTTTTGTTCCCCTCTAGTGCCTTCAAGTCATTGGTTTTTATTTTTATGTTTACAGTTGATAGTTGTTATTCATGGAGGGATGTCTTACAGGAACAAGTCCACCATTATCAGAAGTGGCAACTCAGATTTCCGTGTTTTAGAAAGTACTCTATGGGAGTGTGGAGAATGGGTTGGAGGTGACTCAGGGTAGAGAGACCAGTCAGGATGCTCTGGTAGAAGGCCCAGGGAACAGGTGATGAGGGTACATGAGCAGCAGCAAGTAGATGAAAAGGAAAGATGTGCGAGAGTCCCAGGCTCGTCAGGAAAATGGCCAGCAATGGAGTCTGGCCAAAAATGTTGAGTTTCCAGTTAGAGATGTAGGTTATGGTGAGAGTTGATGTGATGGTCTTGGGTGGTGTCTTCTTCGGAGAGAGTAGGAAGCATAAGGGAAGTGGACCAGGAGTGGACCCTGGAGAAGATGCAAATGGCATCGAGGGGCTAAGAAGAGCTGGAGAAGGACGAGAAGCAGGAACATGGCGGTGGTCATGCTGAGAGCAGAGCTGCAAAAGGAGTGTTTTGGTTAATAACAGCAAGTACCTTAAATGTGCACAATAAGCTGAGGTCCAAAAAGGTCACGTTCTGGTTTGGCAGTCGGAAAGTCATACTGACTTTGGTGGGAGCAGTTTCAGTGGAGGATGAAGAAGCCAGGTTGGATGGGGTTAAAAAGTGAATGGAAAGTGAGGAGATGCAGGCTGTTCTGTATCTATAGATGCATTTCACTTGTTTCCCCCTGTTCTTTCGCCACACATAAATTTCACAATTGTGTACCACATAATTTCTGAAAAGTGTAATTGTGTTAAGCCATTTTTTGTTCCCATATTTACATAAATATCCTTGGAAAAAAGTGTTATCGATTATGCGTTCAAAAGCATTTAGAAGAAAACAATTGGCAAACAGATTATAATGTGGTAGACTCTGTGAATAGTGTCCATGAATAATTTTCTCCTCAAAAGATTTTATAGTTTTGTTAATTCATACTTCCAGTCCTTTGGGATCCCAAGCTGCTGATTACTAACTATATTGCTCTAATCTTCCTGAGCCTCAGTTCCAGGCAGAGATACTAATGATAGCAACAACAGTAGCAGCTAAGCATTTATATAATGCTTACTATTTGCCAGATACTCTTCTATGTTCTTCACATATCATACATAGGTTAATTCTTCTCTGACAACTCAGTGAGGTAGTATTACTCTCCCCACTTAGGATGAGAAAACTGAGGGGTGCCTGGGTGGCTCAGTTGGTTAAGGGTCTGACTTTGGCTCAGGTCATGATCTCACAGTCCGTGGATTTGAGCCCCGTGTTACGCTCTGTGCTGACAGCTCAGAGCCTGGAGCCTGCTTTGAATTCTGTGTTTCCCTCTCTCTCTGCCCCTCCCCTGCTCACGCTCTGTCTCTCTCTCTCTCTCTCTCTCAAAATAATAAACATTAAAAAAAATTTAAATGAGAAAACTGAGGTACAGAGAATTAAGATACTTGCCCAAGTTCATAGAACTAATAAGTGGCAGAGGCAGGATTTGAAAACACAACAAGGACCTCATTAAATGGAAACTGATATTGGTATTATCACCATTCATTCACTCAACAAATATTTATTGAGCACATATTCAGAGACAAGCATTGTACAAGGACCTGGGTATATAGTGGAGAATAAAAATCTGGACTTTTCTGTAAAAGATTCTAACCTTACCAAGCAGATAAGCAATTAATGAGTGAGCAAACAAACAAATATGTAATTGCGACTTGCCATAGATGAATGTTGTTTGATGAAGAAAATAAACAAGAATAATGGGGGATTGCTTAAGCCTGGGTGTTAAGGAAGGCCTTTCTAAGGGAAGGCATTAAAACTGACATCTGGTTAACGAAAGGGGTCTGGCCATGGGAAGCATTAGGAAAGAGAATACCAGGCAGAAGGATCTGCATTGTGAAGGCTCCAAACATGTAAGACTCAAGGGGCCACTTTGGCAAGGGAAAATTGAGGTAAGCAAAGTAAAAAAAAAATTAGAAATGGGGCAGGTGGCCATATCATGCTAGGTCTTGCAGGCCACAGTAAGGAGTTTGGATTTTGCTCAAAATATAATGCAAAGTCTTCAAAAGGTTTGAAGCGGGGAATTAGCATGATTCAGGGTATATTTTTAAAAGATCACTCTTGCTTTGATATGGAGAATATATCAGGGAAGGGGAAGGAGTTGGAAGGAGAAGATCGATTAGGAAGCTGAGCTGTAGAAGTTCAAGTGAGAAATGACTAGATCTGGGGTGGTGGCTGGATAGGTGGGGTGTCCCAGGGCAAGGGAGCAAGAGTCACTTGGCTGCAGGCTGAAGTTGTGCCAGTGGGAAGCTAGTAGAATCTTGAGGAAGTGATGCCCAGGGAGATGGTTGGAATAAGAGGTGAGGCCAAGATGACTTCAAATGCTGCATAAGAAGTGTCAAAGACAGCTTCCCTTTTCTCCTGAAGACAGTTGGTATCTAGAAACTCTCCAGCAGACTTCCATTAAATCTCACTGACCTCCCCTTGCTGGAAGTCAGAAACAGGAGTACCCTACAATGGGGTAAAGATCTCTGTAATGGTCTTAGACCAATCCTGGTTCAACCCCTGCTCTGGACACATTGTCCCTGAACAAAACCAAGGTCCTGTGAACTGTGCAGGAGGCAGGGAATGGCTACCAGCTAGATGGCCAAAGCCAAGGATTCTGCTATGGACATGGCAAGTTTCAAAATGTCTGAGAAGGGATGTCAATTAGACTGTTGGCTGTATGAGTCTGGAATTCACAAAAGAGGTTTGAGCTTGATGTATTTTTTTTTAAGTTCAGCGTCCTGTTTAAAATGTGCTGAGCTACTGAGGCCATCTCTGATCTTGGAAATTGTAGAGAATATAAATGGGAATCTAAATGGGGCATGAGTAACCATGAGGGCTTTAGTGAGTATATCAGGATTCAGGTGTACAGTGTAGAGACGTGATGAGCCTCACAGCCTGTCTGTCTGAGGACAGCTGAGGACGAGAAAGGCTGAGAACACATGGCACAGCAGTTAGGAATCATCAATCTCATCAGCCCAGCTGCCTGGGAACTTTCATATGGAGAGGATTTAGTTGGAAAGTCTTGAATCTTATTGAGGGACCAGGGTATCCACAGGGATGTGAAGTGAGTGAGACAGGATTAAGATTTTGGACAAAGGGAAGTACAAGAACATTCTTCTATCATAGGCAATGATGCGCTGGGAAGACAGAAAGCTCCAAGCGCAACCAGGGTGTGATAATGGGTGAGGCTGGCTCAGGAGTTAGAAAGACCTGGTTCAAACCTGACTCTGACCTTGGGACAGTTCCTTACCCTCTTTGAATCCTAGTTCCTTCATTTCTAAAACACTGCAATGCCTACTTGGGAGGTTCAAGATGAGGGAATAAGATAATATAAAAAAAGAGACCAGTGGTGTCTCTCAATGAAGCAAGTATCTGCTGAGAGTAGTTATAATAGGGGCACCTGGCTGGCTCAGTCAGTAGAGCATGCAACTCTTGATCTGAGGGTTGGTTTTAAGTCCAAGCCCCACGTTGGATATAGAGATTACTTAAAAGTAAAATCTTAAAAAAAAAAAAAAAAAGGGTTGTGGGGCACCTGGGTGGCTCAGTCGGTTAATCGTCTGACTTCGGCTCATGTCATGATCTTGTGGTTCATGGGTTCGAGCCCCATGTCAGGCTCCTGACTCAGAGCCAGGAGCCTGCTTCAGATTCTGTGTCTCTCTCCCCTGCTCACGCTGTCTCTTTCTCTCAAAAATAAATAAATGTTAAAAAATTAACAACAACAACAAAAACATGTAACTTTAAAATAAAGAGAAAGTTGTAATAATATAATAACCAAAACTCAGGGGTGGGGAGGGAATTTAAATGTCCAACAATAGATTGATCAACCAAACCCAGAGCAACTGCATAACAGAATGTTATATATCATTTTTAATTATGTTTTAAAGAATGTAATTAATGGGGTAATATCTACCATATAAAGTTATGTGACCAGAGCAAGATATAAGCACATATAAATATTATTTTTAAAAAGAAAGTACTTATATCAAAATGTTAACAGTAGTTGTTTGGACCAGGAAATTATAGATTTGGTTTTGTTTTTACCAAAAAATCATACAATTTTTTTTTTGTCATTTTCTTAGATTTCTGTGTGAGAATGAATTACATTTACAGAACATAGGAATTAGAGATAATAAATGGTGGATGTTTTAATGCCATTGTGGTTGTTACCCTTATTAGTATATTGTTCTTGTTTGCTGTTCCTCAAATCCACCTCTGGCTTAGCCCCTGGGAAAATGGCAACCATCCAGTGGAACCCAAAAGTGTGTACCTAGAGGAATTAAAAGGATTTTTCTTCATTTAATTTGTGTGGTTTTGACTGGGTGTGCCTCATCCTGACAGGAAGTATGTGTCACCAGGAAAGAATTTAATTCTTTGTAGCATAAAGATGGTTGGTGAAGAGAGAGAAAACACCCGTGCGTGTTTCTCACAGATTCTGCTTGATTGTATCAGACCAACTCTCCAACATAGCTGATACCACTCAGCCAGGGACCGGCCTGCTGTGACTCGGTAGGGATGTGCTGTAGGGTCCTTCCAGAGAAGGCAGTCATTTAGCCGCCAGGCTCTAAACCTGGCTTTGTCCCTTGGAAGAGTCACCATCCGTCCCTAAGCCTCAGTTTCTCAGCTATAAAAAAGCTTTTGTATCTGCCACGCCTCTCCCCCTAAAAAAGTGGGTCCCTTTGGGACCATGTTTGGGCAGGGACCATTTTTCATTCCTAGTCCAGTGTCTGGGCTCAACTGATGTCTGTTGACTACGTGGCCACGTTGCTTTAAGTGACTTTTAAAATATCTTATCTAGTGTCCGCAATGAAATTTGTCAGCAGGGCCCTCCAGGGTATATTTATTGTTTTATTTTTTGAAAAAAAATTTTTCAAACAAATAGGAAATGTTAAGATAAACCTGGATAGTGGTACATGAATGGACCTACATCATATCCATATTAATCTCTGATCCATGGTTTCCTCATCTGCAAAATGGTATCTACCTTATTGAGTTGTTTTCTGCCTTGAATGGCAAATGCTTAGCGCATTGTGTTCTCATTAAATGCTCATTTCTTTCCACAAAGGGAGTGAAAGTTCTCATTAGTTGATCTTTTAATTCTAATGCTAACATTGGACTTCTTGATTTGAAGGACCTGACCACAGTCATCCTAGCTGCATCCATAGTGCCTGTATTGTGTAGTGACACAGATTTTTCAATGGAGAATAAATTGGCTCCTGTTATGACAGACCATAACATTGACCTCAGACTATATCCTATCCAGTGTTGGAGGTCTGCCCATTCATTTACCAGATACCCACCATACGCTAGACATTGTACAGACACTGAAAATTCAGGGATGACAAAACAGAATCCCTGACCACAAAGAACTCATTGTCCAGGACAAGAGACAGAGGAGGAAACAAATATAATGCAGTGAATACTAGAGTCAGGGAAAGACTCTGATTGGACTCTTGATTTCGGCTCAGATCATGATCTCACAGTTTGTGATTTTGAGCCCTGTGTCTGGCTCTGTTCTTACATTGCAGAGCCTGCTTGGGATTCTCTCTCCCTCTCTCTCTGCCCCTTGCCACCCCTCTCTCTCTCTCTCTCCCAAAATAAATAAATAAACTTTTTTTAAAAAGTGCTTAAAAAAAAAGAGCCTCTCTGCTGAAAATAAAAAGACATCACTGTCGGGGCACCTGGATGGCTCAGTTGGTTAAACGTCAACTTTTGGTTTCAGCTCAGCTCATGATCTCATGGTTCATGGGATCGAGACCCTTGTCAGGCTCCACACTGACAGTATAGAACCTGCTTGGAATTCTCTCTCTCTCCCCCCTCTCTCTCTGTCCCTCCCCTGCTCCTGCATGTTTGTTCTCTCTCTCTCTCTCTCTCAAAATAAATAAATTTTTAAAAAAGGAATCACCTTGACAAAGAATAATCTCGTTTGTGTAGGAAATAAAGCTAAATCTGTGGATGAGACATACAGAAATGAACATAATGCAGAGCAAAAGTTCAGGAAGGGAACACACTGTTGTCAAAGTGTTTACTTGGAGGGAGAAGGTGATAAGGTGGTGAGAGGGATGGACTCTTGGTAGTCCATATATTTCTGTGTCATTTGAAGTTTTTCACATTGAGGATGAGTCGTATATTGCTTATGCTATAATTGCATTATATATGCACAGAAAATAGAAGGTAAAGGAGAGTCTTCCCTCAGATGTCCACGTGGTTTGCTCCCTCATCTGCCTCAGGTCCTTGTTCAAATGTTTCTTCCTAAATATCCTACTTTCAATTGCCACCTCACCGCCAGTAAAAACCCCCTCCTCTTTTCTGGCTTGTCTTCATAGTGCTTCCCACAGTCCAACATTGTATATATTCCTCCCCCCCTGCCTTTTTTTTAGTTGCTTAGTGTCTCCCCCAGCTGGAATGTAAGCTCTGGGAGAGGCCAGATGGATAGCTGTTGTTTGCCCGGAACCCAGTACCTCCCATACAGGCAGGTGCTCTGCAGACCAACTGCCTGAACCTATCTAGGCAGCAGTGTGTTCCCAGCAATTATTTCTGAATGGAAGGATTATGGAACTTACCTTTTCTTCTTTCGGCTACTTGGTTTCTGAATGTTTGTAATGAGCTCATATTAATTTTATTACCTAAGAAAACAATAATTAATTAAATTAAATTAATTAAATAATTAATTAATTTAAAAAAACCCGAACAGTTACTTGAGAGGCAAGAAAAGGAGACTAGTAGAAGCCACACTGGGAGCAGAAAATGCCAGTGGCCGAGGAACATGAGAACAACCTCATGAGACACCTTGGGGGGGGGGGGGACAAAGTCCCTCCCTCACAGCTCTTGGGCTACCTCGTCCTTTCCAGACCCTGAGACAAATGCCTGGTTTTGAGCTCCCTGGCTCACAAAGCATCTTCTACTCTATAGCTTCCCATTCCCCAAACAGCAGGGCCCAGAAACCTATCTTTGTCCTTCTATCCAACAAATGTTTTTATCTAGTTCTGACTTAGGTTTCAGCAATTCTTTGCTGAAGCAATTTGGCTTCTTGTTTTCCTTGGGAACCAGACTCCCTTTATGTAGAAGCCATAGAGAGAATGAAATCCACTACCTGATACTTTTCTATTCAGCTATTCAAACCACACCACAGATGGAGGCCCTGCGTGCCACACTGTCATGGTCAGAGATGGCATCTGAACTGGACACTTTGAATATGGCACATGTAAAGGTGAAAGCCGAGGGGTTTTTTTCTTCATTCTTTTTTCCTTCTCCATTTTTTTTTCTCTATTCTATTTCCAATCTAATGCCGTTGTCTTGAGTGAATCATTGTAGAGACAGCTGGGGCCTCATCTCCAGATGTCACTCCAGGAGCCATGGGGCGGGGGGGTGGTTCTGTTGGCCCCAAAGTTAAGGGACTTGGGTTTTATTCATTGCTCTGTCACTAACTTGCTATATGATCTCAGTTAAAATCATGTTCCCTCTCTGTGCCTCAGTTTCTTCATCTGCAAAGTAAGTGCTTTTAAAGGCTTTCTAAAGTCTCTGCCCAAATCAGTTTTTGTTAAACTGAGGATCAACAGTGACACCTTGTGGTGCCCCTTGAGCTTTGGTTTTTCTAGCCCAGGGACTGATGGCATTCATCCACAGAAGCCATGTTCCTGTCACCTCCCTCATCCCCACCCCACACTAAAGGCCTGTGCTTCTGTGGTGAAGTTTGAGACATGATGTGAATGGGAGGGTCTCAGCCCCAGGTGTCTTGTGGGCTGGAAGGGACCTGAGAACAGCAAACAGGGTAGGGCTGGAGATTTGGTGGTTTTGCAGGGCTCCCCCAAAGTTGTGAAATAATCAAACTCCAAATTGCTCTGTACTTTCATTTTTCCATTCATATGATGAAGTTGCCACTGAAACTGCTTTCAAACTCATGGTTAGTCTATTCATTCATTTACTTATTCATTTGTCAAATATTTAATGAGTGTCTTCTAAGCACCAAGTTCTGAGGACCTACCTGTGTTAATGATACAAATTTGAAAAGACACAATCCATAGCCTTGAAGGACATCGTTTTTGTCTGATGGAGAAGAGAGACAGAAAAACCTTCCATTACCATGCACTAGATAAGCCTTGAGGAAGACAGTGTGCACACAGAATGGTATGGGGGCTCAAGACAGACATCTACGTGAGCCTGGAAGCAATGTTTGACAGAGGATGGGACACTTAAATCTGGCTCTTACAGAATGGGTAGAAATTTGCCAGAGGAGCACTCCAGGAAGAAGGAACAGGGTGTATATGGACTCAAAAACATCGTCTCTATGCCCTATCCGAAGATCAAAAACCAAAACTTTCTTGGCCAACCCAAGGGATTCCCTGTCTAGATAGATATCATTATATTTCTCAGCTCCCTGTTTTGGCCAAACTTTCCTAAAGAGAAAACTTTTTGTTCTGTCCTCACATACCTACATCCTATTGAAACTTCACCCAAACTTAGCTGCCACCCCTAAATGAATAGCCACTGTCACCATGACACCATATCCAAAGGACCCTTTTGTACTGTTGGCTTACTTTCTCTCTCAGCAGCCATTTGGCCATAGCATGGCACATTCCATGCTGAAGTTCACTGTCTGTTCCTTGCCTTCTCCCTCTCCCTTGTCAGTTCCTCCTACTGCATCCATCATGAGCTGTCAGTATTCCTAGGTGTTCAGTCCTGAACCTTTTTGTCTTCTACCTTGGGAATTTCATCCATTCCCATGGTTTTAAATATCATGTAGCAGCTTCTAAATTTGCCTAGTCACACATGACTCGTGAAAGCCAGACTTCTCAACTACTAGGGTCTCACCTTGTGGTATCTGAAGGTTGGGTGGCTTTCCCTGGCATTTTTCTTCTTTGTGTCTGCCTCCTGAAAATCCCCCGTGTAGTTAGGTGGTAAATCCATCTTTACTTTCTTCAAACTTATATGTTTAGTGGTAAGTACAGTGCCTAGTGGGTAACTAAAAAAGTATCTGTTGACTGAATGAAATACAAGTAAACACATTATTTCAAATAACAGAATAAACCTGTAGTTTTGATTTTTTTTTTTTATTTAAATATCCTTCAGGGGCACCTGGGTGGCTCAGTTGGTTAAGTGTCCAACTTCGGCTCAGGCCGTGATCTCATGGTTTGTGAGTTCGAGCCCCACATTATGCTCTCTGTTGTCAGTGCAGAGCCTGCTTCAGAAACTCTGTTCCCCCTCTCTCTCTTCCCCTCCCCAACTCACTTTCGCTCTCGCTTGCTCTCGCTCGCTCTCTCTCGCTCTCTCTCTCTCAAAAATAAATTAAAACATTAAAAAAAATCTCTCTTCAATCCATTTCAAGCTCAGCCAGGTAAGCCTCACAGGGTGCAGATGCTCTATGCTTCAAAATGTGATCTAAGTTTGAATGGTTTCTTGATGCAAAATATCACTCTTTTCTAGGAATTGGTTCCCCCTCCACAAACGCGCGCGCGCACACACACACACACACACACACACACCACTGTCTACTCTCCTCTAATGGGAGATTTCCCCCATTAAATCACACTGACAATCTTGATCAGAATATTGTATTCTCTGTGATTATTCTGAGTTTACAAGCTTCTTTATCTGTGACCCTCAGGGCAGTTGACATTCTTTCAGGAAATACGGTAGCTGTAGCAGGCCATGTCCCAGCTTGCTGGGTATTCACATTCTGGGTGTTCTTTTTTTTTTTTTTTTTTTTTTTTTACCAGCATACACAATTCCCAAGTGATCAGTACAGGAGCCAGAGGCAGAGCAGTCCAGGCTATGGGAAAGAGAAAGCCATTCCTGGCCTGTCTTCTTGGCATCCTGGCAAAGAAAAGCTGTGGGCAGCATGCTCAGTTTAAAGAAATGAGGTAAATCCACCTTGAGATGAACTTGAGGCTGAGAGCCTTTTCAGCATGAGGCCTCTGAGACACAGAGTGGTTCTCAGCAGCAAGGAGGAACTGAGAAACAGAACATCATCATCTCTTCTTTTGCTGAAAGAGCCTCAGGCAGGGGGAACTTTGGTCAACCGGGATGGAAGGTTGTTATTAAAATATACTTCCAGTCACTTAATTCAAGAAGCTTTGGGAATGTTTACAAATAAGTCAAAATAGTAAGGGCCAAGGAGCATTCATCTCTCTTATATCTCCACGGGGTGACCATGGCCAAGTTAAACATGCCTGCTTTCTGAGATTGAGCCCTAGGTTCACCTATGATAAACTGTATGACTCGTGGACTTAACTTCTCTGAGCCTTTATGTCCTCTTCTTTGAAATGGATGAAATAATGTCCCCACACGGTCACTATGGGAAGTAAATTAGACAATACCTGTTGAGTGTAGAGCACAGTGCTTAGGACATAATAGGAGATCAGTACAAATAAATTCTTTTCTATCCTCTGATACCTAAGCAGAGGAAAATGCCCTGGATATATTGATATTTTCCCAGGAGGATTTTCTTCTTGACTTGCCCAACCAAACATATGGGTGAGTAATCTAGCTGCCTAGATGAGGAATGACTCCCAGGCTTGGATTATGGTTACGGTTTCCAAACTTACCCACCTGGTCCCTTGCTGTTTGATCACCTTCATATCCCTGCATCTAATAGAGTGCCTGGCATATGATAAGTGCACGAAGTATTTGCTAACTGTAATTCAACTAGACCTGCACCGTCCAATATGGCAGTTGCTAGTCATGTGTGACTATCAAGCACTTGAAATGTGGCTAGTCTGAGTTGCTTGTGCTGTGACTATAAAATACACAACAGATTTTGAAGATTTAGTGCAAAAGAAGTAAAATATTTTATTAATAATTTTATAGTGCTTACATAAATGATAATATGTTGCATATGTTGAATTAAGTAAAATATGTTATTAATTTCTCCAGGGGCACCTGGGTGGCTCAGTCGGTTAAGCGTCTGACTTTGGCTCAGGTCATAATCTCACGGTTCATGAGTTCGAGCCCTGCATCAGGCTCTGGGCTGACAGGTCAGAGCCTGAAGCCTGCTTCAGATTCTGTGTCTCCCTCTCTCTCTGCCCCTCCCCCGCTCACACTCTGTCTCCCTCTCTCTCAAAAATAAATAAACATAAAAAATACTTAAAAAAATAAAGTTAATTTCTGCTGATTCCTTTTACTTTTTAAAATGTGATTACTAGAATCTTCTAAATTATAAGTTTGGCTTATGTGTTGGATTTCTACAAGGCAGAGCTGAGCTAGACTATAGACTACTTACTGACTGAGAGATCATCGAATATATGCCAGACTTCGCTTTCTGTAAGATGTACAAGCTCTAGGGGTGCCTGGATGGCTCAGTCGGTAGAGTCCAACTTTAGCTCAGGTCATGATATCATAGTTTGTAAGTTCAACCCCCACGTCGGGCTCTGTGCTGACAGCTCAGAGCCTGGAGCCTGCTTAGGATTCTGTGTCTCCCTCTCTCTCCGCCCCTCCCCAGCTCACGCTCTGTCTCCCTCTCTTTCTCCCTCAAAAATAAATAAACATTTAAAAAAAAAATAAAAGATGTACAAGCTCTATGAGGTGCTTTCCAATTCCAGCATCTGTGATTTTATCAACTTTAAGCTACAGGTTAAGTATGAATACTTATTAAATTAAATTGCTATCATGCATTAAATTTGCATACGTTGTCATTTAATATGTATGAAAATGTGTGGGAAGTGTGACAGTCCTCATTTTACAAATGAAGAAGAGAAGACATACACAAGTTAAGAGACTTGGCTAAGCTCGGCTGGCTAGAGCTAGACTAGAATCTTCCTCCTTCTCTGGTTCTTTGTGGGACTTTCCAATAGAAAACATGACTGAGAGTTAATGCAGGTGCTTGGGCTCAGTTGTTCCCAAGCATGTATTTCCTTGTTCAGAGAAATCTTGTATCGTCAGAATCATTGTAAAGATGTATCTGAGTGACTCCTTGAAGAGTGGAGAGGACACCGGTGTCTATCAGGTTTGGTAGATCATTGACACCCAGCAGTAAAGTGCGGGGAGGCGGGGAGGTGTCTGGGGAAAGATCAAGAGCTGCTGGAGGTTAATTGTTCACCAGCTTCAGAAGGTCCGGTTGGGAGGCAAGCTGGGGGAAGTGACACATTGACCAGTTCTGATTGAGATGCAGGAATGTGTCAGGGAGGCGCGGAAAGGTCAGTGGGAGCAGTGGGCACCTGAGACAGCTCCCATGGGCAAAATTCCTCTCCCAGAGACTGGACAGGAAGAGGGAATGTGTTCAGAAGCAGGGAAAGGGGCCTCTGGCCTCAATTGCTCTTATTTTGCCAGCTCCTACAGCCATTTCCAAGGTCTGCTGGAGAAAAAAAAGAATCACTGGGTCATGTTTGACTTTTTCAACTCCCCAAACTCCATTCAGTTTTGGAGAACTGGGACCAAGTAGGGAGGGGTAGAAAAACAAAGGTGAATAAATAAGATAATGCTCTTGCCTTGAAGCCAAACTGGAAAATGCAATCACTGGGCCTGAGGACTCCAGGACTGGGTTCAAGTGTTGGCTAGACCTGCAGGGTAATCCTGGGCAATTGAGTTACCCTCTGAGTCTCCGTTTTCACAGTTGGAGAAGAAAAGTAATAAAAGTGACCTCCAAGCATTGTCATAGTAATTACATGATAATGAGAAAGTTCCTACCTCCTAGTTCAATGGATGTTGAGCTGAGGAGTAGGAAAGACAATACTGTTGTTTAAAATGGTCCAATTCCCTTCCCTCTGTGATCTGGCCCCAGCTCAGCCCCCAGCTCCTGCCCACAACCCCCTCTGTCTCCCCCCTCCCCCTACTCATCCTTAGCAGCTTCTGATCTGTGACACTTTTAGATCCAACAACCTGGACCCTGAAGCTCAGTGTTTCATTCTTTAGTGTTTTCTGTGGACTTTCAATCAATCAAGGGAATTGATCCCTCAAAGACCTTCCTTCAGCCCAACCCACCGAGGTACCCCTGTCCTCTCCTGGGGTTAGCCTTAGTCCACAGGGGCTGTGCTTGATCCCCACAGACATCACTTGACAAGGAGCACCTTGCATTTCTCTCAGTTCTTCTTAAAACATAAAACAAAGTTTGCTGGCTGGCTGCCCCATTTCTGTTATATAGACCAAGATTAAATTTCTCTTGCACTAGTTTGCAGAGCTAGATGCTGGACTGAAAAGTAATATACATTTTCTCTTGGCAGGGAATCACCCAAGTGGGAATTGCCTTGAAAAATCACTGTTTAACTGAGCTTGTGGGGGGGTGGGGGAGTATACATACATATATACATGCATGCCCTGGCCAGGTTGATAAACTGCTTCTCATTCATCAATAAGCTCCAGAAGTTGAAAATCAAGAGCCAGGAAAAGGGGGTTATGATATGACAACTTTAATGGTAACAGGATTGTCATGATTTTAAATTTTACAGTTTAAATTTGATTCTGAGAGGGAGGGAGGCAAACCATAAGAGACTCTTAAATACAGAGAACAAACCGAGGGTGAATGAAGCGGTGGGGGAGAGGGGAAATGGGCGATGGGCATTGAGGAGGGCACTTGTTGGGATGAGCACTGGGTGTTGCATGTAAACCATGAACCATAGGAATCTACCCCCCAAACCAAGAGCACACTGTACAGACTGTATGTTAGCCAATTTGACATTACATTATATTTAAAAAAATAAAATACAATAAAAAAATTGATTCTGAATTCCAGACAAAAACAGAAACATAATTGAGCAGAAACATAATTGAGCTTTTATTATCAGAAAGGAGGATCCTCTTGACCCTTCTTGGCAATAGTGAAAGTACTATTACCTACCGTTTCCTCACTGAGCATTCATTATGTGCCAGGAATACATTTAGCACCTACAACAACCATGCAAATTAAGTTTTTCTCTTATGGTTGAGGAAATTCAGGTTCACAGAGGTGATGACTTCTGTGAGTCTTCTCAGCTAGTAAATGTTGGAGCCTGAATCACTACCCAAGTATATCTGGCCCCAGCTCCCATACTGTTGTCCCAGCATATGACACACATGTCTTCGACAATGTTTTCATTGCAAAAAGACTACTTTGCATGGCTGTTTGACCTTCAAGTAGAAATTTCAAGACTTCGGGGTGTTTTTGGTGTCATGTTCAAAGCAGGAATGAATTGACTGATGGGAGGCTTAAAACTTTGGCCCCATCCCTCCCCTGCCTATATCTGTATCTGCATCTATATCTGTAAAACTAAACACACATGAGTGCATTGTGTTGGGTGCAACTTCACAAGAATTGTGTGATCTAGAATCCTTATCAGTAACAGCACTCACATGAAAGAATTTAAATAAAGGGTGAGTGTAAAGAATGTGCTGTATCCGAGAGAATTTAAGGGCAAGAAGTGTGGCCGGGCTCCATAAGGGAAACTACAGGCAGAAGCTGGGAAATCAGAACACAGACAACTGGAGCTACTTCTCTAGGAGGTGTTATCTCTTAGCCTGGCTATCTCTCTGAACCTCCGTGTTAGGGTGACCTTCATTGTTTTTAAGTACAAGGACATCATTAGGGTTACTCTCCCAGCCTTTGATCAGTGAAATTAGGAAAAGAACCAGGCACCCAAAGCTCAGCCCTTCCCCTCCCTTTCTTCTTTGAAAGCCCCCAGAAACCCCCCAGTCTCCCTTCCTTCATCTACCTGGCTATTTAGGGCTGCCTACAAAAAGTCTCTCTCACTGTGGGGTTCAGCAATGCCACACTAAGCTATGTCTGCAAAAAGCTGATGTATTGCTCTTCCTTTGTCCATCCTTCAGTTGGCTGTGAAGTGAGGCAAAGAAAGGGGAGACCATCTAGAGGGTCTTCTCAAACTCCACATGTAGTCAAACACAGGGCTAACCAGTCAGCGTCTCACCCCACTTCCCAGACCAAGAGTTAGCAGCACCTCTGTGTTCTTTGCCCAAGTGCCTCTGAGATTCTGACTGATCTAATTTGGGCCAGTCCACCTTGGGTCCAGTCAGTCCTGCCAGGTTCCTGGAGTCACCAGGTACAAAGAGGGAGGAGAGTCACTGGAGGAAGAGTATCAGGTTGAACAGAAGCCTCCAGGTTCCTATTAGAGGTGGGGATTGTCATCTCCTTTTCCACAACAGGAAATTGTACCTTAGGAGAGGACAGTCTCACAGCTACTATCAGAGCTGAGATTCCTGCCCAGGTCTGATGGACTCTTGTGTTCTTAACCCAACACAGAGTAGTGAGGTCCCAGAAGCTGGCTTTGAGCTTGGTGTTCTCTAGTTGGCGTTAAAGACAATACCTGGCACCATATGTAAATATTATCTCAACAGTAACTTTGAGAGCAAGGCAGAGCTAAGATTTTACCTTCCTCTTTCCAGTGGCATCTCCTTTTCCTCTTTCTGGACTGGCCTAGAAATGTGGGGCTGCAGAGACTGATAGAAAGCAGACTGTATCTCATGCACAAAGTCTCCACTTAGAAGCTATGTGTCCTAAATCACTCCACTTTAAGCTCTTTGGTCATCATTCATTTCCTCATCTCTTTAACAAATACACATATTAGTATATAATGCATATGTGTATTATATGTTAATAATAAGACATACATATATGTAGCATATGATACATCCCATTATATGTAACTATATAATATAGATGTTTACTATTGTATCAATAAATGTATTGGATATCTACCATATCTCAGGCACTATGCTAAATAATAAAAAATGCAACAAATCCTACTAGATGCTTAACTGCTTAAGTAAGAAATGCAAAGTAAAAAACTAACTCTGCTGAGATAACATTTTTCTGCTCTCAGATTGCCAAACATCCTCAAATGTTCTGCAACACATATGGGTGAGGCCAAGGGGAAACATTTATGCTGATACATTGTGGGTGGGAATATAAGAGGCACAACCCCATGCCAAAATTTGTTAAAATACAAACTCATACACTCTTTGGACCAGCAATTTGTTTCTGAAAAATTGTCCTTCAGATGTTCTCTCACACATAAAAAGTAACATATGCATATGATTGTTACCATTGCTGCCTTGTTGGTAATAGCAAAAGATTAGAAATGACTTCACTGGCTATCATGGTGGGCTTGGATCAGCCATAGGGTGAAACACGGAGTGTCAGTGACAGAAGATGAGGAAACTAAGTGCTGAAATGGAAAGTTGCCAAGACATATTGGTTAAGTGGGAAAAGCAAAGTGTGGGATAGGGTGGAGAGGGTACAAATGTAATGCTCATGATGGCACAGTAATACAAATAATGTGGCCGTGTAGAGTAATACTAATTGTAGTATAGCAATACAAATAGGATTAGTAATGGTTAAATGCTAGTATGATAAAATAATGATAGTAATAGTAATTAGTATAGTGTGTGTGTGTTTGTGTGTGTAAAATCTTGTATAGGCATTTTAAGAACATCTCTGGAAAGATTTTTAAAACCAATAAAAGGGTTTTGGGCTTTAAAAAAAATATAAGTGCGGGCTACCTGGGTAGCTCAGTCGGTTAAGCGGCCGACTCTTGATTTTGACTCAGGTCACCATCTCACAGTTCATGAGTTCGAGCCCCACTCGAGGCACTGTCAGTGCAGAGCCTATTTGGGATTCACTCTCCCTCTCCTACTCTCTCTGTTCCTCTCCCACTGTGCTCTCTCTCTCTCTCTCAAAATAAATAAACTTAAAAATATATAAGTAGGAACCCAGGCAAATGAGAAAAGGGGTGAGAATAAAACTTTTCACTGAATATCTTTTGAGAACATTTGAACATCATGAATGTGTTACCCATTCAAAAATTGAAATAAATACACACAATTTAAAAATAACAGCAGTGCAGTGATGCTAAGCAAGAGGCCAGGGCACCACAGGAGCAGGTGACGGGGTACCTGACATTGGTCTGCAGAGGAAATCCCTGAGGAAGTAACTTTTAAATTGAAACTTGATGGATAAATAGGCAAAGGGGCAAATGAGTGAACGAGGGCTGTCCAGGGAAAAGGATCCCTCATGCAATAGCCCCCAGGAGGGAAAGAGCTTCATAGTCAAGGAACAGAAACTATCACGAGCAGCTGCAATGCAGACGCAAGGGGGTAGGGAGATGGGGAAGCGGTAGCTAAATACAAAACGAGGGGCCAAAGTATGCAAGCTATGTTAAAAAATTTGGACTTTATCCGAAGGGCAGTGGGAAGCCATTGAAAGAGTTTAAGCAGGAAAGTGATGGGATCAAGGTTATGTTTTGAATAGATTGCTTTGGAACCTCTGAGGAGAAATGATTGGGGGAAGCAAAAGTGGATGTTGACAACTCATATATCTGAGAAACCGCTCTGGAGCACTATCTGGTGGTTTTGTATAAAGTTAAACATACACCTACCCTCTGACCTGGCAATTTCATTCTTAGGTATTTATCCAAGTTAAATGAAAACATATGTTCACAAGAGCATTTGCACAAGAATTTTTATAGCAGCCGTATTTGTGAGAGCAAAAATTATTTCCCCCAAACCCTACAAATTTTTATCAAAAGATGAGTTTATAAGCAAATTGTACAATTATACAATGGAATACCACTCATCAATATGAAGGAAGGGACGCCTGATACACACAACATGAATGATTCTTAAATCCATGAAAAAGAAAGACACAGAAATGCATATACTGTATGATTCTATTGACATGAAATGAAATCCATGTACAGAAAAAATCGTCTATAGTGGTAGAAATCAAAAAGTAGCTGCCTGGAGGGAGAGGGAAATTGGTGAAATGAGGGAATGCTCTGGGGCGGTGGAAATGTTTTGTATCTTGTACATGGCAGTTACACAGTGTGTTCAACTGTCAAAACTCATCAAAGTGAACAACTGACACTATGCTTTTCATTGTGAAGTATAGCCCAGTAATAAAAAAAAAAAAAAAAAAAAAAAAAGGAAGAATGAAATAGTGGTCATCGAGAAAGGTAGGAGGTGTTTCTAATAACCCAGGAGAAAAGTCATGCTTGCCTGGTACCCTACGGTGGGGAACAAGTAAAATAATGTATAGGAGAAGGCAAACTACAAAGTCCATGCAAACCATAAGGTTGTATACAAGCTGTCAAGCCCTGTGCAAAAGTGAAGATTTAGTCAAACCTAACCCATAGCAAATTCTGGGGGTGAATGTGGGACATCTGAGTGCCTGAGACAGTCCTGTGTATTTGCAGTGAAGGATTGGGGGCTGTTAATCATGATCTTTCTTGTTGGTTTCTCACCATGTGGCAGGAAATGGATCCAGTGGCCCCTGAGATGCATCAGAACGCTTGATCTTGAGGCAAAAATAAAGCTGTGGTGGGGTGCCTGGCTGGCTCAGTCAGTGGCTCCTGTGACTCTTGATCCCAGAGTTGTATGTTCAAGCCCCACCCACGTTGGGTGTAGAGATTACTTAAAAATACAATCTTTAAAAAAATGTTGTAAATAATGAAGGGTGAGTGGGGAGCTGGAGCTGCCTTTGCCAGGCATAGTTTTCTACTAAAAACTGGGCTTTCCAAACAACAACAACAAAAATGCATTTAGCTCCTGGGCTTGACTCTTGAATTTATTTATTTATTTATTTTAATGATTAGGGTTTGAAGAATACAGAGAAAAGGAAGCAGGCTGTCAGTTCCTGAGGCAGGGGCCATAATGATCAGTGACATGGCCACCCAGTGTTCAGGAGAATTTGCTGGGAGCTGAGGGCGTGTGGGAAATCCACGTGGGCTGCTTGAAGCATCTGCCTCTGAGTGCAGACAGGTTTAGGGAAACAGCTGTGTGGACACCAGTCAAAGCCATCTGAAGAGTTGGTTCCTCACCATCTAACTGAACGCAACTTTTTAATGTGCTTTTGCTCAATGTTAATAAATCCCTAATTATTTGCTTGCATTTTACGTTTATTTTTCTCCCCCCGAAAGCACTCTGAGTGAGCAGACACAGCTGGGTCCTCCCCAGCCACACAAAGGGATGCTAAACACCCTGCACTGTACCTGAGCACTTTGTCCATGAAGAGACACTCTTGCACAAGTCGGGGCCTTAGATTCCGTGACCTAATGATCCTCTTCAGCGCTGCATTGGACATTTGCCATATTTTTATTATCTAGTGTCTGTCACTGAATCCCCCTCTCTTTCTAAAGATTGACTTCTGTTGTACTTTCTCCTGGTGTGAGGTAGGACCTATCTTCCACATCGAAAATAAGATCGGGGTGCCTGGGTGGCTCAGTCAGTTGAGCATGCAGCTCTTTGTTTTGACTCAGGTCATGATCTCGTGGTTTGTGGGGTTAAGCCCAGTGCTGGGCTCTCTGCTGTCAACGCGGAGCCTGCTTGGGATTCTCTCTCTGCTCCTCCTGCACGTGTGCACGCTCTCTCTCTCAAAATAAATTTAAAAACTTAAAAAAAAAAGTAGTAGACAGGATCTCTCTCTTTCTCTCTCTCTCTCTCTCTCTCTCTCTCTCTCTCTCTCACACACACACACACACACACACACACACACACACACACACTCGCCCTTGGCCTGGCCAAATCTGATGGTGGGCAACTGACTTAGGCTTAGCCCACCCAGTGGTCTTCCCTTGAACTGGGAGCCTCAGGGGAGCAATACAAGAACATGGATGTGGTTGGTGGTTATCCATGGAGACAGCTGGAAGTCATTTGTTCAAAAGTAGCAGAACTGGCATGCTGACCAAATACTCCTGCCAAGACACCATTACTGTGACTCCTTTGGCCTGGCCCGCTGACTTTCCACTTCTGGATTGGAAAACTGAGTCCCTGGACTTAAAATGACATGTCTGTGTTCACACAATAAATTATCATCCAAGCCAAAACTCAAACCCAGATTTCTCACTGTACCCCCTTGCTTCCTGCCCAGCACTAGAATCTCCCTTAATGTTACCCATTTCTATCCTCCAATACTCCTTTTAATAAATTCCCTTCTATGTAAGTTTTCTAGAGTCTTTTCATTGCTGACATCCAAGACAGATACACAATCATAAAATAGTGGTTTCATTTCCCATCTCAAGCCTTCATAGAAATGCAGACAATCAGGGGTGCCTGGGTGGCTCAGTCGGTTGGGCGGCCGACTTCGGCTCAGGTCATGATCTCACGGTCCGTGAGTTCGAGCCCTGCGTCGGGCTCTGTGCTGACAGCTCGGAGCCTGGAGCCTGTTTTGGATTCTGTGTCTCCGTCTCTCTGACCCTCCCCCGTTCATGCTCTGTCTCTCTCTGTCTCAAAAATAAATAAAACATTTCAAAATAATAATAAAAAAAAATGCAGACACTCAGATCCAAGGCTTTACTTTGGGGGCACTAGAAAGACACTTGAATAAGTGAGAGAGGGGATAGGGAGAGAAGAAAGAAATAGAGGACAGGAGAAGGGAAAGAACCACACATTTTCCATTCTAGGACTGAGGGTATAGCGAGGGTCAGCAGAGGCTCCAACATTTGCCAGCAGTTGTGCTAAGCACAGCCCTCATGGTAACAGCACAGAGAGGGAGGTGCTTCCACATCCCAAGTGGAAAGAGTGAGGTTGGGTGAGGCTGAGAAACTCGACCGTGGTCACACAGCACGTGACGGCAGAGCCGGCATCTGAACCAGATGGCACTGCTAACCAGATCTGCCCTTTCCACATTAAAAAGTGTGTTGAATGATGGTGAATAAACATGTGCCTTTTTCTTTTTATAGTATGATCTCCACGAGTGGTATCCATGATGTGGAATGAGTTTGTAATGATGTGACAAGATCATTGGATTCGGTATTCATTTATCTTAAAAACACGAGGTAGAAAACTTTACTGAGCCCATGAGAAGCTGAGCTGTAGGCGCACTGAAGCCTGTTTTGATTTAAATGGAATGGATCTAGCTCGAGTGTAAATTCGAGACTGTGTTTGCTTGTCTCACACTCTATTTTTTCAAATTACTTTCGCATGGTTTATTTCATCTGCTTCCCCCCACTTCTGGATGAGAAAACTGAGGCCCAGGACTTGAAATAACGTGTCCGTGTTCACACAACAAATTGGCATTCAGGGAAAACTCAAACCCAGACCCTCTCACTGTACCCCCCCCCCCCCCAGCCTCCTCCTGCCCCACACAAGAATGATTACATACCAGTTGGACTTGACAAAGGGATTTGCATTGACTCATTTGGATGATTTGATTTAGCCTCCTGGGATCACGCAGGTAAACATTAGTCCTTCATCTCTCTCCAAGTATATGCAGTCTGTCTCTATCTTTGTCTATTTCTTCACCTTCTCCCTGCCTCCCACCTCTCCTCCCTCCTCCCTTTCTCTGTTCCTCTCCTTTCCTTCTCTTCTTTCCCCTCTTCCTCTCCTCCCACAAACACATTTGTTTTTCCTGCAGTAGGGATGGTGTCATGTTGATGGGGTGGGTGAAATGAGGAGTGTCTTTTAAGTCCCTGGAAGCAGAATATTTTCTTATGGATTTTTATTGTTTGGATTGTTTTGCTAGACTAATGAAAAAAGCCTCTGAGGTCCCCTTATCTCAGGCCAACCAGAGGATGCCTTCAAGGTTTTGTTTTTGTTTCCAAGCTGGTTCCTTACAAATGCATCCAGAAGGTCACTCTCAGGTCCCCCAGATAGGAGCAGGTAATCAATCACATCCAGGACATCAGCATCACAGAAGAGAATCTCATGAATGGGAGCACTTGGGGAAGGAGAAAGCAAAGTCCCAGAATAGTGAGCTCAGTGAAGGTGATCTGATGGATTGCTTTCTCCAGAAGTTTCCTGGGAGAGTCTCAAGCATATTCTAGCTCCAGTGGCTATTCTTCCCCTCTGATTTTTTACTCCAAATAAATAAATAAATATGTACTTGTATAAAAGGCTCAAGCATTTTCCAGGTAATCTGATAATTGCAACTTGGCAAGCAGTAAAGACTGTGTCTAATAGCTCCAAGGACTGGGGCCACATGGGGCCCCTAGGCAATCCCTTCAAAACAAACAGAGGGGCTCCAGTGTTAGCTTTGCCATGGACAGTCTCTGGGAGCTTTGGCAACTCACTTCACTTCTCTGGGCCTCACTTCCTCAATTATAAAATGATGTAATGAACTAGTTTATTCTCTCAACAAATACTTATTAAACATCTACTTCGTGACAGGCCTTGTGCTAGGAATTGAAAATACTTGTTAGAAGATAGATGGACCCCTGGTCTCAAGTGGCCTCGAAGTTTAAAGGGGGAAACTATACTAATAAAGGAAGATTAATAATAATACAGTATTTTTAAGTGTTCTACAGGTACTATGTGCTAATGCAATGGAAGGGCAAAGGTGGAAGCAACTTGACCCAGCTCCAAAAGTCTGTGTGTATGTCTTTCTTATTTGTTTCATTTTGATCTGCCTTTCACACTAATGCATTTTATTCTTTCTTGACTTACTTTCAAATAATTGTTGTTATTATAAACCATTACCAATTACTGCATTACATACTGTTTAATTGCCTCAACAATTGTACAAGTTAGATATTATGATCACCATTTGGGGTATTTTATTTTATTTTTTAAAAATGTTTTATTTATTTTTGAGAGAACGCAAGCAAGGTAGAGGCAAAGAGAGAAGGAGACAGAGGTGCTGAAGTGGGCTCTGTCTGCAATGACAGCAGTGAGCTCGATGTGGCGCTTTAACTCATGAACTGAGAGAGCGTGACTTGAGTGGGAAGTTGGATGCTCAACTGACTGAGACACCCAGGTGCCCCACCATTTTGGATATTTTATATATAAGAATAGTGAAGCTCAGAAAGGTTAAGTAACCTACTCAAGCTCACACAGCTAGGAAGTTACAGAACGGGGATATGAACCCCCAACTGTCAAATTCAAGGCTTATGTTTTTTCCACTATGTGGTACTGTTTCAGGTATATGCAGCAACTCAGCATATTTTGTGAAAACAAGTGTGAAGTAAAAATATGGGGTCTTTTGTTCAGAAATTATTAAGAATTCCAAGACGGTAACAGTAGAGCATTAAATAAAGCACGGGGCCCTGAACACCTGTTCAGGTCACATACCCATGAGGTCTGCCCTGCCAGCCACAATTTACTTTGCAGATGGAATCTCCTATCAAGGAGCCAAAGTATCATAGGAATTGGCAGGCCCAGACCACAGTGACAGAATTTTTTAGTAGTGAGCCTTCTTGTGCATGTTTCCTGATGTTACCCAGAGGGATCAGCCTGGATCACTTGGGCAGAACTTGGGGCTCTGGGCAGTTGCTTTCCCAGAGAAGGAAAATGTTATATGTGGGGAAAGACAGATAATCTTGGGCTGGCAAGGGTTCTGGCCACACCCTTGCCTTACATTTAGAACCTGACTAGGGGGACATTAATGTAGCACAAATGGAACACAGCCAAGCCTCTTAGCCTCTCTTTTTAAACTGTGGATCAGACCTGCAGGTGTACTCTAGTGAAGGGCAGTGGGTAAAAAACAACAGGGCTTGGCATATGCTGGCTTATAAGCCTCTCTCCTGAAGCACTCAAGGTGTCAGCTCCCATTGACCCTGTAGACATCATGATTGCCCTTTTGGTTAGCAATTCTTAATCAGTGGTATTTAAACTTTTGAAATCATAGACCCATCTATGAAGATATGGAGCATCTCCCCAGAAAAAGGACACGTGTACATAAGTATTTTGTATACAGTTATAGACTCCCTGCACAGACCCCAAATTTTTAGATCATAGCTTCCCCAGTTATAGAACCTACAGTATTGGGCCCAGGCAGGAATTTAGAGATTATTTTTGTGAAGCCATCTTACTGCTCAGAGGGGGTGAAGGTTGAGGTCATTTGGGATAATAAAAGGTTCCATACATGTTCAAAGACTCGCTCCCCTGATTGTCAACTCTTCCTTGAAGTTGTTGCCCCACACCTAATATGCTCCTATCAAAACAAGGTAGCCAAGTGGGACAAGCTATCACCACAAATGGCTGATGTAAAGGATGTTAGGTATAAGAACAGTCCGTGTCCTTGAGAAGCTTGTAGACATCTGGGGGAGAGACACATATAAACAACAGAATGTAGTAGAACATGTGCAGTTACAGATATTTGAGCTAGGTTGAGAGATGACAGACAGAAGGGCATTATCAGCTCTGTTTGGTTGGATCACAAAAGCCTCCTGGGAAAGAACACTCCCACAACAGGATCTTGAAGAATGGGCCCAGGGTCGTGCAGGGAAAGAGACTTCTGGCTGAGGGGACTGACATGTACAAAGCAAGAAGGATGAGGCAGGCAGCTTGGGGTATATAGGAAGCTGGACGTGGGTGGGTGGGATTGACTAGAATGTAGGCTATTATTGAGGAAGAGGTGGGAGGTGATGCTGGAAGGGGCCGGATTCTGGGGGCCTTGGACCTACAGAGGAATATCCGTCTGAGTGATGGATGAAGGGGTCTCTTCTTGGGGATGCTGCAAGGAGGGCAGATATCCATCTGTTCCGCATGGACTTCTGCTGGGCGGGGGTGGGGTAGAGATGGCAGACAAGCGGCCTCTCTCAGATCCCTATCACCTCTCTCTTTAAAGATCGACTGCTGCCAAACACTAGAGAACATAAGAAGGGCCCTGTAAAGCATTCATGAATGATGAGAAGCCAGCCTAAAATACATCTCTAAGATGCCCCTGAGATTTATTCACCAGACAAGTACCATTCTTCTCCACTATAAGATGGCTAAATGGGAGGAGGCCTGCTCACAAATACAGAGAAAATATTTTCATTTAAAAAATTTAAAAACTTAAAAGCCTGACCCCAGCTTGACATATTGATGTGTTTCCTCTGAAAAGTCTCACATTTTTTTATTCATTCTTCCAATTGAACCAGTTTAGCCGTAGGCGGTGGGCTGCCTCTGAAGAATTACTAATCAAGAGAAGAGAACATCTCCAGAAATGCATAACTGTTGCTGTTTCCATGTCACTACTTCTCAGGATTCCCGGGCAGCACAGGCTGAGAAGGGGTGTGTTTTCTCCCAAGGAAATGCAGAAACAAGAAAATCCTAACTACTGGGCCACTCTATGCAGTCGATATTCTGCCCTGAAGATGTTCTTCTCCTATTCACCACGAGGTGTCACGAGAACCCTGTTTTAAAAGAAACAAAGCCTCCAAATTGGGGACCTAAAGCAAACAATTCCCCCTAGCGTTCAGATTTTTCAGTAAAAAATATTTTTAACAAGAATACAGACTGCCAACTGTTCAGAACTTATTTCTTGAATAGCTACACAATGGTTATAATTCCTCAGAGTACCTGCCAGTGAGATGGTTCCTACAGGATCACAACAGAGTTTTGTAGAAATATCCAATGGTAAATGCACATTGTGCAGGAAATTCCATTGCATTTACATGATTTATTTAATAAAAAATAATCTCTGCGATTATTTGCATTTATTTCTGAAGGAGGATGTTTTTCCTTCCTCAGAATAAGTTCAGGAAATGGGTGAAGTGTTCAGGAAGTTAGCTAAATGCTGATGTAAATCCAAAAGGAAGGTCTGCTGTTCAAAAAAAAAAAAAAAAAAAAAAGAACCAAAAAAAGCTAGGAAGTAGTCCTCTCTTTCACTTATGGAAAATGTTATACAGAATTTCTCATTTAAAAGGAAGAGGACTAGGAAAAATGTGTGTGCCCGTGGTATCTTTTCCCGTGGATCTGGTCAGGCCGTGAAGACTTCTGCCAATAACAGTTGCCCACAAAGAAAACGGTGTCAAGAAATAAAATCTAGATGGAAGATGTGACTGTAATGAAGTTTGTATTAAATTAAGCTCTTACTATGGAATTTGCATCAGCTATTCCAGGGAGTGTGTTTTGATAGGAAACTCTGAGTCCAAAAGAGGTGGTGGGACCCCTTGGCACTACATAAACAACTAAAGGCTACCCTGTCCTCACAAGTTCCCCGTCCCTTGCAGCCACCAGCAAGTGGTGTCACGCAGACCTGTGTACTTCCAGGGAGGGAGTCTCATTCAAGGAAGCCCAGCTGTCCAGGGCTGCTCCGTCAGTCAGCGTTGCAAATTGCTGAGGCCCTTTGGTGCCATCGCGGTCATTATTTCTCCATAGCGTGCAATGCAGGGAGTGTGCTGTTATCAGGTGTGCAGAGCAAACAGAAGGCTTCTGGCCTTGAAACACCCGCAGCACAGAAAGCAAAGATTCGGCTCATTGAACAGGGCCATGGAGGACGAAACTTGTGGTGGTTTCTCTGAAAATCGCCCTTTCCTTTCCATCTCTCTGCTACCACCTTCATTCAGGCCTCCATGGTTTCTCATCCGACCTGGCCTGCCTGCCTCCGCCCTGCCTGCTCTCCAGCCCACAGTCCCCGCATCTGAGAGCTTTGGGCCCAGGGGGGTGGGGGGTTGGGGGGGAGTGGGGGGGCCGGAGAAGGCACAAGCTCTCAGGCCCTTGATAACTTGGCCTCAGGCCACTTTCTCTCCTGCTGCAAGAATCTCCCTCCAATTGACTGACTGCCTGCATCCACAATGGGCAAATCTCAGCAAGGTTAATTAACACACTTATTCCTTTCACTCTGGGTAAAAGAAGAAATGGGGATTGACCTTACACTTTTTTAAACTTCTGTAGTGGGGCTCCTGGGTGGCTCAGTCAGTTAAGTGTCCAACTTCGGCTCAGGTCATGATCTCACAGCTCGTGAGTTCGAGCCCCACGTGGGGCTCTGTGCTGACAGCTCAGAGCCTGGAGCCTGTTTCAAATTCTGTGTTTCCCTCTCTCTCTACTCTCCCCTACTTGCACTCTGTCTCTCTCAAAAATAAATAAACATTAATATATATATACATATATATATATATATATATATATATCCCCTATAGAATAGGGGTGCCTGGGTGGCTCTCAGTTGAGCGTCCGACTTTGGCCCAAGTCATGATCTCTTGGTTTGTGAGTTTGAGCCCCACTTGGGGATCACTGGCAATACTGTCAACACAGAGCTCTTCAGATCCTCTGTCCTCCTCTCTGCCCCTCTCCCTCTCGCTCATGCTTGCTCTCTGTCTCAAAAATAAGTAAACTTAAAAAAAAAACTTCTCTAGAATAGTCTCTTTGGATTTATAGAATTATGACATGAGAGAAGGAAGAGAACGGGGCTCAGAGGACACAAGGCAGATCCACCTGTACAACCATGGATTCAGAGCGAATATTACAAATCCACATGGCTGCTAGAAAAGATGTTCAGGTGGAAGTGGTTAGCCATTCTGATGATTCAATGCCTTCAGTGGCACAACATGGGTAAGTTTTAGTTTTACTTTTTATATACTGATCAGTGTGTGGTTTTGATGAGCAGACCAAATCTTAAAAGAGTGCTGGTCTCTGGGATCTGCCCCTTTCTTCTTCCTCTTCCCCCTGCTTCCCCTACACATTTACCTATTGAGACACAAGTGTCATTTTCCAGATCCAATGATGAGATGACAACAGTCTGAAAACGTTTTCCCATTGTTCTTGGGACTCAGAAGCTGTTCTTCCCACTTGAGGGACTTCTGTTAGGAAGAAATTACACAGTAAATGTGAGAGGAATGGTAGCACTGATCCTTTAGGGGCTCGGGTTAGAGCCGGAATGGGGTGCTACCATGAACTTCTGGAGGGAGACTCCGGATCTTATTTATCTCAGTGTCCCCTACGGTGCCCTCCCAAGACAGTGGCTGGGGCATGGTGGACCCTCATTCAGCTATTCAACAAATATTTACTAAGCAGTAGAAGATTTGTTTTTCCAGGTTTGGAGTTTTAAGCTTGTTAATAACAGCTGGATTCTTTCTCTGTTTTGTCATCTGCACTTTTGGACTCTGAGTTGGACCTTGTCTTACATGGCTTTTTACAACCACTCCCTCTCTCCCTTCCCCAGCCTGGCCTGATATTCTACAAACAGTAGGCTCTCAGCAAATGTTGTTGGGGAGGAGGAGGAGGAGGAGGAGGAGGAGGAGGAGGAGGAGGAGGAGGAGGAAAAAGGAAGGGAAGAAAGACAACTTAACAATAAGCAACACAGTGGGTAGATCATTCTCAAACCCATCTTTGAGACTAGAGAATTTTCTTTGAGGCTACTGCCTGAGCATCTATCCAGAAAGTCCTACCTATGTGATGGTTCTTGTTGTTACCTTTGGTTTCTTTTCTATGCTGGTTACATTTGTCACCAAATCCCCCTCAGTTCCCCAACCTAGCAATGTAAAGCCCTGCCTCCCCCCTTCTTCTTTCCATAGACATTCCTGAAACTTGTGCCCTCTTTCAGGCACAGTGCCAGGCCCCGAGAGCAGACAGGCAGGCGCCTTTGGGCACCCAGAGTCATCCTCAGGGATATCAGTCTAGTGGGGAGATGGACACATGGATAGACCCTTATAAACAGTAGCCGTCAAGGCTCCCAGAGTTGGAAGCTCAGAGGCTTAAACTCACCCATGTATAAGGAGAAGAGTCAAGGAAGTCTTCCCAGAAGAAATGACCTAAGACTTGAGTCTTGAATGAAGAACAGACACAACCTCATTGAAGAAAGACTGAGTGGCATTGTAAACAAAGGGAAACACCTATGAAAAGGCAAAGGAGTTAGAGGCAAAGGGTGGATGAGGACAAATTGTTCTATGTGATTTATCAAGTCCATCTCCTGGCTTTATACTGATGGAACCCTCAGGCATTTTAGAAAACTTCGGTAGCCAATCGTTTCATCTCTTAAAGAAAAAGGGACTGATAACGTGGGCTCACAGGGAGATTAAGCACGTCTTTGGGTGAAAACAGGATTGGGTGCTTGTAGGAAACTACGTGGGAGGCTAATAAAAATCAGGTGACTGATGTGAAAGACAATAAATTTTCATTTTTATTCTCTTCCCGGAGTGAGATGTCGGAACTGTTTGCGTGAGGGCAGGTGAATGTGTGGCTTCTCTTAGCCTGAGAATGAGCTGAGAAAGAGGACAGGGTGACTTTGGGAATTTCAGGTGGGGCCAAGGACCATTTTGAAAGCCTTTTGGAATATACCTTTGCATGTCCAACATTTTCACAACATTTAGCGAGATGCTCTCATTCCTCCAAGCCTGCTGCACTGTGAAGGAAAATTGAGGAGAGGTTTATGCTCTTCTCCAAGTGTGGTTTGTTTCTGTTCATAGAACCTCTGAAGACAGGAAGCCAAGGCTGACCTCTTTAGTCAAGAGAGAGCTCAACTTTAAAATTATGATTGCATGTGAAAGCTAAAATGGGAAAGAAAAAAATCAGTTCTCAGGACAGAAATGCTAAAAACCCTTGGGCCACATTCCAGTCAAGGTCCTGGCCCTGCACACAGAGCTCCCATTGGGGGTGGGTGGGTGGGAGACCAGCCAAGACCAGTTCAAGTCAGTTGAGTGTCAGGAATCATGGGGTTTAATCTAGAGGTGTCTAGTTTACAGATAAAGAAATTTAGCAGAGTGATTATGCTACATAATCCTTAAACAACAGAAGCTCATGGCCAGATCTCATTATTGAGTTGTCTGCCAAAGCATTTATCCATTCCCAACAAACTATTTGCAGTAGTTGAAGATATCAGAGGAACGAAGTATGTTTTAGTTTCCTAGGGCTGCCGTAACAAATAATCACAAACTGGGTGGTTTAAGACCCAGAAATGTATTCTCACACAGTTCTGGAGACTAGAAGTTCAAAATCAAGGTGTTGCCAGGGTTGGCTCCTATTGGAGGCTCTGAGGAAGAATCTTTCTCACTTCTGTCCTCACTTTGGGTGGCAGCTGAAAATCTTTGGTGTTTCTAGCCTGGACCGAAGCTGCATCACCCTAATCTCTGCCTCTGTGTTAGTAAGGTGTTCTCTCCTCTCGGTGTCTGTGTCCAAATTTCCCCTTATAATTAGGACACCAGTCATTGAATTAGGGCCACCCTATGAGCTCATTTTAAGTTGATTATATCTGCTAAGACCCTATTTCCATGTAAGTTCATATTCACAGGCACAGGGAGGTAGAACTTCAGCATGTCTTTTGGGCGAACACGACTCAACCCACCACTATGTGTAAAAACAATTAAAACCCATGGGCTGGGTGTGAGACCAGGCTGTCCAACCTGTTACCTCTCTGTTGGGTTTCCCTGGGCAAGTCTCTTGCCCTAAGTTTCCGTTCTCCCTTCAGCAAGACAACGCCTGCCCTGCTTACTTTAGAGATGCCATGAGAATAAGATGAAATCATGTAAATAAAAGTATTTTCTATATGGAAAATGTTTCTACAAGTGCAATTATGAATTCATTCCAGATTGTGTTTTTTCCTTAACTTCCTAACTACTTAATGAGTAGGTAATGAAATGAGAAACACAGCCTATCTTACAGGGAAGAGAATTTAAATTATATACCTCCCTTCATTTATGGTTTGAGATAAAAGTATAATAGCAATCTGCAGTGAAGGAGAACTGTATTACAGATCCTTCTTCCCTGGGCTTTTTACTTACACCAAAACCAGGTGGTATTCAGGTGAAATTAGGGTGTGGGACGTAATTTAAAGGCAAACCAAGGGGGCCTATGTTCTCCTCTGGGACATCAGCAGACATCTCCAATGGCCGTGGTTCCCCTTCCCTCTGTGTCTGTGTGGTCCTTATTATTTGCTTCCATGACAATGTCTTGATAATGGCTTTGAATTTGCTTTGTCTGATGACTTTTCTCGATCTGGAGACACAGACCACACAATTTATAAAGTTAACTGAAAGGAGTCATTCTCGTGATTGACTGATACGACATACTCCCATATCTATTACACAAAAACAACCATTGTGTGACCAGGACTATATATATATATATATATTTTAAATGGAAATCAAAAAAAAAAAAAAAAAAAAAGAAAAGGGAAAAAAGAAGTCCTTTTACCCCTTTTAAAGAATCATAAAGGTCTAGTGGTAATAGGAAAAACTTTTTCAGGCCACCAGATTAAGTCAAAGGTGCTTGGAAAGTGTATTAAAAATGGTCACACATATTGGAAATGCCAAAAAGTAGTGTCATGGGATGACAGCTTGGGAACTACAGTTACGTCCAGAGTGTCATGTGACCATTTGAGTGGTACTTATGACCACAGTAGTGATAAATTCTGTTGACCTTGGACCTTGGGGGTTTGCTGACCCAGGAGAAATCCCAGAGGCGAAAAATAGCACCAGCAAAAAAGAAACAAAGAGGCTCTCAGAAAGGCTCTCAATCTGTCCTGCAAACCAAATTCTCTATTTCTCACTGCTGGGAATGTGTGGTTCCTGGAGGCTATCATACACCCCCAGAAATATGCCAAATCACAGACTAGTTAATAAACAAAACTTTATTTTCCTTTAATACAAAAATTAAATAGCAAAGTTTATTTTTTTGTACAGTGATAAATTAGAAATTTACAGTACAGACATCAATGCAGACATACATTTGTACATCCTTAAAAGCAGGGTCCATTTCCTTTGACGTTCAGCAATTTGTTAGGGTATGTGTAGCAGGGGTTTGCCTGGTACCTCTATGTCGAACATCTGAGAGCCCCCCCAGGCTGGCCTCAAGGTGGAAGGAGCTGCAGGGTGGCATGGGGATCCAAGGACAGGTCACAGAGCACCAGCCTGACTGCTGCACAAGATGCTGAGTCCCATTTCACCTTGTCACAAAGAAGCACACCTGACATTTACTTCACCTTTCCTACAAAGAGCTCAAGGGGCCTTTCATCTTGAGACCTTCGAAAGTCTCACAACATCCCTGTGAGGTAGGAAAAAATTCAGAACCACTTAGATGCCCCACTGGGAGAGTGCTGGAGAGCAGCCTCCCCCTCCCAAAACACACAACCAAGTTGGGGCCTGAGCCCATGAGCAGGATGTGGAGAGGTGCACATCCTGGGGGAGAAGATGGACCAGGCTTCGGGGGGCAGAGGTGCTCCTGCCCCTCTTCTCAGAAGCCTTCTGAGATGACAGTGGTCATATACTGAATGTTGCAGGAGATCAGGGAGCCACAAAAGCCTGGAGGACATGGCTCATAGAAGACCTCAAACAGGCTCTCTATAAACCACCTGGGCAAATACTGGGAATTTGCTGGTGCCAAGAAGAAGGGAAATAAGGGAAAATAGGAACAGGTTGTAACAGGGCAAGTGGCCTCACCAAGGGGAAGAGGCCTGTTGGGGAGGGTCAGGGTTCACTTCCTTCTTGGTGATAGCCAGTATGCCGTTACTGTGCATGTGCATGGCAAGAGGCAGAGGCAGAGAGCTCTGACCAGGCCACAGTAAAACAAAATCCATTATTTAACACTCTGGTATCTGATCCTTGGTAGGAGCAAAATACTCTTCTAGGAGTTTCCAAGATCTATGACCTAGACCCAGAGGAAAAATGATAACCCGGGTCCTCTGCCAAACATTATACAAACCTAGATGAGGACTCTGAACCCAAATACAATAAAAGAACACAAGGAACCGTTAGAGTCCAGTGACTCGACATAATTGGCTGGAAAAGCAACTCCCTCCAATCTCTCCCATCACAGAATGAAATTCAGGATGTAGCTTGATCTTGGGGGCTCCTTTCCAAAGTCTGTTCTGTGGCTCTTCTCCCTAACTGCTTCTGTGGCCACCTCACCAGGAACCAAAGACTGCACTAGCCTGGTGACATCTTTTTAAATTAAGTCTGCCCTCCAGGGCTGAGATTACCAAGCTCCTCTGTGTCCTCAGGTCCCAGCTTGGTTCCTAACACAGTAAGCCCTGAATTCAGTGACCAGGAGGCTGAGGGGGGATGAGAGAGGACAGAGTTCAGAGTGCTGGTAGAGTCACAATTCAGAACCTAAACACAGAAGTTTCCCTGATTTGGGGATGTAGGCGACAGAGTGACTGGGGAGAGGAAAATCAGAGATCTTCTCAGGGAAATAAAAAGTATCACCCCTTCTCCGGTTTCAGGACCCTGAGCAAGCTGCCAGCTCAGAAGCAGTCTCAGAGATCAGGAAACGGGTCTCCGTGGAGGAAAAAGGATATGAATCAACCAAGTAGCTCAACCAGATGGTTCAGGTCAGTTCCACCCTACCCCATGTTCCTCTGCCCTGAGGTGTGGCCTTTATGAAGGAAGATAAAGAGGAGTTTGCCAGAGTGGAGGGTGGACAGTGGTGCCCTTGGGCTCTGTAGAATAAAATCTCCAGAAGTGTGACTGTAGCTTCCTGCAGGAAGAGGAAGTTGACTTCTGGTGAGGTAGGAAGCTACAATCACACCTACTTATTCTAGATATCAAAGAAAAACAGCCCTAACCTTTTCCCTAGCAAGATGTCCTCAAATTCACCTGTATTCATTACATGGAACACCCAAGCCATGAAGTGCCTGTCCCCGCAGTCACATTAGGTGTGGGAGCTCATGTCTGTTTTAAGCCAATGTTCATAGCCTTCTGAGGGGATTCCCACAGAGATTGTCATGAAATAGGGCTGATGATTTCTGTCAAACCCCTGTTACTGACTTGCAGAGGTTTATGGGATGGACACAGTGAAACAGATGACAATTCAGAGGCCCATGCTCCTTCCCAAAAAACCAACAGCAAGTCAGCAGACCCAGAATCCTCAGTCCACGTCATTTGGAAGGACAGAGCTTATACTGCACGACGTCCCCCTAACACAAGGCTCTACACGTGGTTGGCACGCGGTAAGTGTGCTAATAATTGACTTTTTTTTTTTTTTTTTAAACAAATACCAACTTAAAAGGTGATGGAGTTGCGTCAAGGTAACAAGGTAACTGACTCCTCAGCCACAAAGCTCCTTTCCTGAAACCATAAACACTCTCCATTGTCTGGAATGTGAAAGGAAAGGCCCGCAGCCCTGTGACATTGCCAGGGCTACTAATCCCGTCTGCATCAACAGCCACTTCGGATCAAATAGACTTTCCCCTGAGAAGGCAAGAGATTTGTAGAAGAGATCGGTTAAAACCCAGAAAGTTGTCAGGCCACGGCTCCAGAACTCGGGTGTATAGTTTCCCCCATGTACTCTTATTATTATTTCATTGTTCACAAATATTGAGCACCTACTCTGTGCCTGGCCCTCTGCTAGGTGCTGCCTTGGGCACACAATCGTGGAAACATTCCAAACAAAATTGCATTACAAACCCCTATAACCTAGCAGTCAGGCCAGTGCCCTGCTGCACCCTCCTTCTTCCCTTTCCTGGGCCAGAGTCTCAGCACAACTCCCAAGACACTGGAGTGGAGCGTGAGTAAGGGCAGGCTCCGCCCGGGGACGCATGCTCCAGGGCCCTGGCTAGCTATGGGAACTGTCTGCAAGCAGCACACGGAGTTCACATTTTATATTTCCTAGGCGACTCAGTCTCAGATGGAGTTCAACCGGTCCTTCTGGGGATCATTTCTCATGCTCCTAGAACCCTGACCCAGAGTCCAGCCAAGGTACTCGGGCTCAGCACACATGCCAGGGGCCACCCGTGCCCGTTTAGCATCTGTCTTCAAAGCCCCAAGACTTTCCCATCCAAAATACACAACAGATCTTATATGCATCTTTGCCTCAGAATCCACTCAAGAGCCCCCAGAAACAGAGGAAAGAAGAAAGGAAAATGTCAAACCCTGGGAACCATGGGCATAAAGCTTACAAAAACAAAAAAGGGCATGCTTACTTCCAGAATTTGACCACCTATTTGGGATTTTGAGTCCCTGGAAATGTTTTCCCAGAAAGAAATATGATAAAAGATTTCCTACCTGTTTTTAGAGGGAGGGGGTGGGGTATGAATAAATAAATGAGTCATTGCAAAGTAGTTGTTGAAGCAAAGATAGGTATGAGCTACAAGGAGAGCAGCCTGTGACATTGTCAACAATTTGTCCCAGAGATCTGGTGATTAGAAGGCCTGAGGCAGGTTAAGAGAAAGTCCAGTTACAATTTTAAAAGAATTGCAACTTTTGAGAGGCTGCTAGGGGGTACCCCATTGTGAGGAACATAAAGCATAAATTTTAAAAGCTCTGGATACCTCTGCAAAAGGCAATTAAGACCTGTGCTGCTACGAGTTTGCAGTTCATTTCATATGGTCTACACTTTATTCCTTACTAACCGATCAAGCTCCTGGCTGGCATTCTGGAGATTCATTAAGCACCATATAAATACTCCAGGCCACATTGCCTCCAATGAAAGCTTACAAGGAGCCTTTGCCAATTACTAGGAAACAATTATGCACCAACTAGTTGGATTAGCTGTCCTAAGTTCTCTCTACGAAACAGAAAAAGTCTTCACTGTGCTAGTAGACTAGACTCCGATAACATTCTTATGGTAAAGGAAAGAAAGGCACTATCATTCTGAGAATGCAAGCTGACCATAGTTTTAAAGTCAGTTGAGTATACTATTATGTCATGGTCCAAGAATGTGCTTTTAATTGTAACTGACACACACAAATTACACAGCTAATCTGTGTGAATGCAAAGTTGCCAAGAACCTTAACATTTTAGCTCTTCCAGACTGGCGTCTGCATAGATGCAATCACACAAAGTAAAATATATTAAGTCCCTATTGCTCAATGCAATAGGTCTCTGGGGTTGGTAAGGTAAGTCGACTTGGTAAATCTCATTTTCCTCTGAATTAAATGATTGTCAGAAAGTGATTCACCCTTACTTTTCCCCTCATTAGACATGCTGCAGTGCAAAAATTCCTATAAAAATACCTATTTTGAGTCATTAATGTAAAATGAAGAAAACAGCAGCAGCCTAGAACAGGGATGTTGAAATTTAAGAGGAAGAGAGAGAAGAAAAATCCACTGGATACCTTACGTGTGTTTGCACAGTACTCTTGTTTTTTCAAACAATTCTGTTTTATGACAAAGGCACTGAAAGATTCTGACACCACCTCTTGGGAGAGCAATCCACAATATTCTAAACAGCAGACAGCGCACCACAGAAAATGTTTATGTTAGATCAGCCAAACTATAAAACTCTTGTAACACTTCTCTGAACCCAGTGTTTCCAGTGTTTATAGATTGCTTTGCTATCTGACAGACCCAGTTAGTATTTAAGATTTTAAGGGTTAAAAAAGTTCATCTTTCTCCCTGCAAGTTATCTACTCACAGCTCAAATCCCACTCTGCAGGGAAAAGCAGCATCGCCCTGGACCCTCCTGGAATCTAGGCAGGACCTCCACGCTCCAAGCTGCGACCTGCTAAAGTGATCAATGTTTTGATTTTTCACAGCTTTGAAAGCCTCTAACTGGCTTTTCCATTTTGGATCATTCCAAAGTCTGCAGCAAAATCATTACTTTTATGATTGCTGGGGAGTGGGGGGGGGGCAGGTGGCGGTGGCTTAAAGGGTCACTTAAGTGTTGCCAGTTGGTTCATACTGAGATTCACTGCATGAAACTTTTCGTCGCATTTTGCACCAAAATGCTAGCATTCCCACCTTCAACATTTGGAAAGTATGGAGGCCGGGTAGCCTTATACCACAGTTTCATTGCCTTTCCCAGGCTTCACCCACCCGTTTCCTCGCTTCTCTCTCTTCACCTTCCCAGAATTCACCAATCTGTTAGAACACTTCTGCCACGTGTGAAGAGTTTTGGCAGACCAAATCCACATGCCTGAAGTGATGCCCACCAGCAAAGACATAAAAATTTTCAACATTTCGACTGCCGTATTGGAGTCATCTGCAGAATACCGGAAGAGCGCCCAGTTGGAGATTTCATAGAAATAACAGGCGATTACACAGGTGGCAGGAACCGTGTACAAGACAGAGAAGACCCCAATCTTGACCATCAGCCTTTCCAGCTTGTCTGTCTTTGTCCCATCCTTTTGAAGATTGGACCGAATTTTGAACAAGGCCACTAAACCTGCAGCGATGAACAAAGTTCCTATCACCAAGTAAGTGAAGAGGGGGGCCACCACAAACCCTGTGAGGGCATCGAGGTTTTGGTTTCCCACATAGCACAGGCCGGTGAGTTCATCAGCGTCCACCAGTCTCATGATCAAGATGACAATGGTTTTCACTGCAGGGATGGCCCAGGCGGCAATGTGGAAATAAGAGCTGTGCATTTCAATGGCTTCATGACCCCACTTGAGTCCTGCTGCTAAAAACCAAGTAAGTGTCAGGATAACCCACCAGATGGAACTAGCCATTCCGAAAAAGTACATCAGCAAGAAAATGATTGCACATCCTGTGTTCTTAAGTCCTTCTTGGATGAGAACAGGTTCTGCTGCCTCTTCAAAATCGCAGGATATCCTTTCCCGGCCTACAGTCAGCCTGACAATATAAGCAATGCTATAAATATTATAGCACATACTGAGAAATATGATGGGGCGCTCAGGGTAGGAAAACCTGGAAGAATCGATCAGGAAGGTCAGCACTGTGAAGGCAGTGGAGATGAAGCACAGGCTGGCCCACACGGCCATCCAGATGTCTGTGAACTCCTTGGCCGAGCGACTATATAAGCCAGCATCATAGCCACACTTGAGAACACAGTTCAAACTCCTTTTCACCCAGATGTACTGATCCGAGTTGGTTCCTACGGAGTGGCACTCTTCTCCAGGCTGGATGGGGGTCTTGTGAGGTAATGGCACCTCTTCATCACCCGGCCCTTCCATGCACATGTGGTTGTGGTCATTCTGGGGTGGGAATTTGCTGCAGTTCAGGCTCTCTGGCCAGGCAAAGCCAAATTCCTTCAGGACAGGTTCACAGCGCCTCTTGACCGAAAGACACATGCCGCCACATGGGCCGATGGGGATGTTGATCTTCTCTGTGCACATTGGCACATACACCGAACAAAGGAAGAACTGGAAAAGTAATGAAATGAACAAAGAAAACAATGACTTGGAAGTCTGACCAACTGCTTGCACGAAGTGGAGGTGAATGCTTCCAGGCAAAGTTATCTATCTACTTTTAAACCAGCCATAGGGACTCTGTTTACTCTGACCTCAAACTGGGGTGCCTAAAAATCCATGGCTTGTACACATTTCTTCTTTTGGTTCTAGCAATCCTTGTCACAAATCCAGGAGAACAGAAATAAATACATACATAAAAAGGACCTGAAGAGTTACATAATTCCTTTTTGAAAACGCTTAAGAAAATAAACCTTAAAAATTGACTTTGAGACTCCCTGTTTGAAAGAGCCGAACAGACTAATCAAATGACTGAGTCATTTCAGCGATGGGGAGATTTATTTTCATCCTCGTTTCTTTATCACCATAAAAATAAATGTAAAAAAAAAATATGTAGATCCAGCTTTTCTCCTGTTAATATACTGTCTTTTCTCTACTTGATCCCCTAAAATTAATTTTTAATCAGTTCCCATACTGAAAGAGAAAATGTCCTAATTGAGACACTGTGAGACCCAAGGATAGGATGCAGGTTGAGGTCTCTGGTCACCAGGGGTTTGTTTGGCCAGGTTTCCCCAATGCATAATAATGAAGCACAATAGGAAAATATAAATGTTAAGTCCCTGAAACTGCAACACCAGCAGGGGAGAGCCCAGTTGCTGTCCTCAATTCCTCCAGCATTGATAAACAGTCTGCTTGGCTCCTTACAGATGTTGTCTATGAAGTCTAGAGTTACAAGTAACTATTTTCCAGCATGTAAAGGGATCCAGTCCTGTCCTTCAAAACAGCTTGGCTGCTTCCCCAGGATACATGTAATTAAAAATATATATCCCTGCAAAAGCTGTTTCTCCAACGAAATTGCCACTGATGTCAGGATATGTGCTGTTTCCAAACTGAGAGCTAGAGGATCGTTTCTTAAGCTTTTATAACCTAGTTCTAAAGTTCTGAAAGCTCCAAAGGGACATTTCAGCAGCAACAGGTCTAATCCCAACCATCTTTCTGAAACCACAATCCAACTTTTAAAGTGACCTATGTAAAAACATGCACCTAGTAAGGAAGCTGTCTGCCTGTTTCTTATCTCTCAGAAGTTACAACCAGAACCACGGATTTCTGAAGTTTTCAGCCTGGAAAACTACCCTCTATTTTTTCCCCCAAGTTCTCCCTTTTCTAAATTTATAAAAATCACTCATAGCCTCACCAACCAAAGCACAACCAGTGCTAACACTTTTTTTCCCTAGTGCTAACACTGTTAAGAATTCTCTTTCAGTTCCTTAAAAAAAGAAAAATGAATTGGTTGTTGTTTTTGTTCAGATTATAATCACACTGTATATGCAAATTATTTCTTCATTTATTGTAGGATGAACATTTTCTCTACCATTACATAAGCTTTAAAAATTTTAATGACTGAAAAAAAGAATCCTCCATTATATAAATTACCTTCCTGGTGTTTGACCACTCTGTCACCTTTTTCCCAAGCGGGGAGTGTTTCCTGCCGTCTAAGTCCTAAACCTGCCCTCAACCCTAAAGATCAGAACGTCTCAAGCCACCCAAGCATTCCATCCAGCATGACCTCCAAAGTCATGCGGGATGACGCGAGGAGGGGCCACTCCGCAGAAAATGGGGCAGTGGTGTTTCATTTACTCTCCCACCCAAAAATATGGGGGAGAATGGAGGTCGTGAGGGAGGAGAAGTTCCCATCTCCTTATCTCTCCTTCCTTCCAAGTCTTAGTTTCAGCTGGCTGTCCTGCTGGGGACTCGCCCACCGAGCAGCGGCGGCCAGAATCCTTGGCAAAGATAACCCCCTCAGCTCCACTGGGGTTAGGGGCTTGGCCAGACACGGGTGAACAGGGGAGAAAAACGGAAGGGCGGGGTGTAAGAGTGGGTTCTTTCGCAGGCCAGATGACTTACACAACGTTTTGGCTTTCAGTCCCTGAGAAGGGACACAAAAGTGGGGGTGGGGATGGAAATCACTTTTCCAGGATAGTTATATCCTTCTGCCTAGGAAGGGGGCAGGGGGCTTAGCTTGGCAAGGGCTCCACGGAGTTAGTTTGAGGCGTCCCTGCCCAAGGGGTCCCTGTCCCGCCAGGGGTGGGGGTGGGGGCGCCCACCTGCAGCTGGCTGGAGCAGCCGTACTGGATGAGCGGCGTGAAAGTTGTCAGCTGCAGCTCGGCGTCTGTCTGCAGCTCGTGCCCCACCAAGTTGGGCATCTTGGTCACGTTGTAGCCCAGGTTCTGGCACATGGAGATGCGGATGGGGTCGCAGCGCCGCTCCTCTTCGTCCCCGAAGCCTCGCGCTGGCCCCGGGAGCAACAGCAGCAGCAGCAGCAGCAGCAGCCGCAGACTGAGATCGACGCCCCCGGGCGCCCCCAGGACGCTCGGCACTGAGCCCCGCCAGGCCATGGCCAGAGCCGGGGGCGGCGGCGGCGGCGGCGGGGGCTGGTCCAGCAGACACCCCCAGTTTGCACGGGGGCGCCGGCTGCCCGCGCTGCTCCCAGCTCCGGGAAAGGGAGTGTGATAAGGCGCCAAGGGCGACGAAGGGGCAGCGGCCGGCTCTCTGGCAGCTGCGCGCGACTGTGTGGGATATTAGACGCCCGTGGCCGGGGCCGAAGGACAGACTGCGAGGGTCATGGCTGCAGGCTGCGAGCCCCCAACCCGGCGCCGGCGGCGTCCGCTCTGCGTCTCAACGAATCCCGCCAGCACCCAGCGCCGCGCCGCTCTCACCGTCCGAGCCCTCCGCGGCGCTGGAGGTTCGCTGGGCGGTGGCGGGGCGGGACGGACAGCGCGCCTCTCCAATGGGCGGGCGCCGGGGGCAGCGAGGGGCGGGGCCGTTCTGCCGCTGGCAGGGTCAGGCCCCCGCCCGCCGCGCTCCCTCTCCCCCCTCCCCCCCCTCCTTCCCTCCCTCCCGGAGCGCCCCGCCCGGCTTCCCGGCTCTCACTTTTCCTCCCACCCGGGTCGCGGCGCTCGGGGGCCAGGCGGGGATGGAGCCGAGTTGCTCCCGCCGGGCCAGCCAGCCCCCTCCTCTCCCAGGTGAGAAATGCTCCCAGATTAGTCGGCTCCCTTTCCTTTCCCTCTTCCGGCTGTCACCTCGGCCCGTGGCAAACTACCTATCAGGCAGAGAAACGTACACAAAGAACACGGGATTCAGGTTTACCAAGATTGTGGCTTTAAATCCCGGCTGTGTGACCTTGAGCAAATTGCTCAACGTCTCGGCGTCAGTTTCCTCATCCGTGAAGAGACTCGGGAGGATTAGAGATAATGCGTAAAACGCTTAGCCCCGTGCCTGGTACAATGCGAGCTCGCAGCTATTTTCCCTGCTAACTTGCTTGGTTTGGAGCCCGGCCCCGTCTCCCCGCCCCCAGACTCGGCCCGACCTGCGCCCGGGAGCTGCCTGTCTCCAGCCGCGAGTGGGGGAGGCGCCCCGGAGCAGCAGACCAGCCGACGGTCTCGCGCTCCGATTTCCTCACCGTATGAAATGAAATTCCACAGGGGGATTCGAAAGGAAATGAGACCGGGACGCTCCGTGCTTCTCGGCCCGCCGCCCTTCCTGTCTCGGGGACACGGTTTCTAAATAAGGTTGGGAGGGTGAGAGGGCGGGAGGGGAGAGGCTTGACCTGTGTGCACAGGAGGCGAAAAGGCGCACAATCACCGAGGGTCCCCTCCCCCAGCCTCCCGGGCATCCCTCCCCTGCAGCCTGCATCTCTAACTTATTCCTCTTCTACGAAGGGTCCTGGAGGTCTGGGAATCATGCGACCCCTGTTGTGATCCAACTTTCCCTCTCTCTCATTCCTCCCCACCCCACTCCCCATCCCTCGGATGGAGGTTTGTGCTGGTCCACCCCTTCCCTTTCCAATCAGACCAGTGAAACCCTCAGCAGGTGGATTTCTAAACCATTTACTTGTTGCTTGACTGTGGTAAATCTACTGTGCCTCTCTGAGATTCGAATTGGCCATGTGTAAAATAAGGAAATTCGTGTTTATCCCACACAGTTGTTCTAAGAGTTAAATGAGATAATGCCCCTAAATCATTTAGCACAGTGTCTGGCAGATACAAAGTAAGTGCAAAATAGCCTGGTTTTTGTTGTGAAATGAGTCCTGCTTTCCAGTCAGGTCCCAAAGACATCGCCTGCCTGCAAGCCCAGGTCTGACTATCTGGATGAAGAGCTTTCGACTCTCTTCCTGAGATCTTTTTGGCCAACACTTGCCAAAGTTTTCCAGAGGCTTGGTGACAGGGACCAAGTTTTTATGCTTTTGTATCCTCTATTTCAGCCATATGGCAGAAATACAAGTCGGAAGGATATCTGCCCCTCTCCTTCATATTTTACCTTACAGTTTTAGTTTTCTTACATTGGCAACTAGACTTGGCTGAGGGCAAGAATGGAATCAACTTTTCTGGGTTTTTTGTTCTGTACTTAGAATTGTGTTGGGCACATAAAAGTTGCTGTGTCTCCAGCCATCATCACAACCTCCCAGGGAAGGACTCTATTATAGCACCTTAAAGAGATGAAGAAACTGAGGCTGTAACCAAAATGGTAGTCAGAAAATGGAAGACCAACCAAACCAGCACCCAAGGAGGCCTTTCAAACATGAGATGCAGGGTTATTTCCCCAGAAATGTTCCCAGCTGGAAATCTACATACTCAGCAGTGGGTTTGAATCTTCTGTATGACTGTGCTGAGTAATGCAGGAGACCATTGGCCTCCAGAGATGAATAAATGAGGAGATGAATGAATCAAATGATCAAATGATTCTCATCCCCTAGGAACTCACAGGAGCAGACAGAAAATGAACAGACAGATGTACCTCACTGTGGTAAGTACACATGGAGAGAATTGTGGGTAAATTGAGGTTAGAGGTAGCTGAGGTTACAGGGCTGCTCAAAGGGGGATGACTGCAGGAGTCTGAGCTACTCAACCAAGCAGAGTTCTTGTGCAATTGGCACTTCTGTGGAATTTGCAGAAAGGAGAGGGGGCTTTCTTTGTGCTAAAGGTATGTGCACATGGTTTATTAAACGATAAAGTCCATGAGGTCAAGGAACAGCACAGGGCCTGGCACACAGAGGGAACACCGTTAGTGGGGGAAGCAATACTATTATCAAACCAACAACAACTCCTATAGGACACTTGCTCTCTGCCGGCTACTGTCTTACAAGTTTTACGTGCATTATTGCATTTATCTCACACAACAGCGTGAGAAACCTGATGTTTTGAGAGGTTAACAATTTGTTCAAGATCACACAGCGAGTGGCAGAGGACTCAGACGCATGTCTGCCTGGCCTAAAAGTTTATGTGCACGGTATTACTCTTACAGAGGAAACTGCTTGACACATTGCCTAGTCCGTAGTTAGAGATGACCCTCTGGCGATCTGGACTTCTTATTCCTAGCCCTGGCATCCCTGCCTCAGCTCGCTTCAAGCACTGTCTCCTTTGAGAACCCTTGGAAGAAGCCCCTTCCCCGGCAGGAGCTTTTCCTGTCAACAGCTTTTCTTTCTGCATGGAACTCCTCAAAGGTATTTTCCAAAAAAGAAAGCCAGGGGAATCACATTTCAGTCTGAAAGTGGAAAGAAAACAAAGACCATGACTTAGAGCTAAGTCTGAATGGCCTGGAGCCCCTCAGCCTCCCTCTCACAGAGTGGTTTACACAGTCGCCAGTCTGCTCCTGGTGACAGGCACGGCATGTTTGTCTTTGTTGCAGAAAACACTTCCCTGAGGGAGTTCCAGGCAGAGGGCTCTCCACCCTGTGATAGGCAGAGCATTTAGGAGAGGAGTAGAAGATGAGGGCATGTGAATCGTACCTTCCACTGACCTAAAGGGCAGGGCCTCTAGTGGCTCTGGTCTGAGTGCTTGGGAAGCTTCCTCTGTCCACTCTCTGAGTGGGGAAGATGCAGCCACCTTAGAGTTGTGACAAATGTGACTTCAGCAGGCCACTGGGCAGTTGGAGGGCTCTCTATTTGCATCTAATGAGAGGCTGGGTTCTAATTAACTCCTGTGATGTGTTAATTTTCCAACCTGACGTTTTCTGCTCTAATAGATTCTTGTAATGGTTTCTAAATTAAAGGCTGCATTTAAAGACAAGGGTTTAGGTTAAAACCCACCACCTAGGGGGGTGGGGGGCCATAAACATCCTTTCCCTCCTAAGGAAAGCCTCTCATTTGCAGGTCTTTGCTAACCCAATTAAGTGTTGAAGTAGCCACCCCAGAGCCTGCTTTTTATTTCCTGAGAAACAATCCAACTAATCCATATTCAGTAGCTTCCAAGAGAAGTCTTATTCCAACCACTCATGAAGAAACCAGCTTCTTTGAATATGGACAGAACATTTAGAACTCACAAAGAGCAGTCTTGATAGAAAATGCAAGAAAATGGTTCATTATTATCCTGTTCAGTTTTTGAGGGGAAAATTCACTGGGACCAAAACCTCGTAAGGACGGGGACTTGACTGTGGAACAACAGAAGCATGGGGAGAAGCCAGGCCAGATCCCATCAGTTGGTATATAGTCTGGGTGCTACATCTTCCTCTGCACCCAAACCAGTTATGAAACAAAGCCATGTGTACTGAGTAAAGCAGAAAGGAGCACTAATCTTGCTCAAAGTTGAGGAATCACAGGCCCCAAGAGATTAAGTAACGGCTCCTAAGTGGCAGACCCCAAACTGTCTTCTTATCACTTGCACCACTAGCCAGCATTGAAGAATGAAGTCAGCAGAGAGGTCTTGCATGTGAAGGAATCAGAACCCTGTTGTTCCTCCTACCAACAGAAGATGGTATATAGGACATTCGTATCTGTTCATGGAGACTTTTTAACGTACAGATGGGCAACCACAAACCTGTGCAGGAGGCAAAAAAAATAATGCAAACACACTTTGTACCTCTACAACCTCGTTACATTTCAGTATTTGTTAGTCAAACCATTAGCAAATGTTTAGTGATAGGTTATTGTGGACCTGTCACTGAGCTGCATTATGGGAGGTATGGAGATATGTAAAAGGTGGTCCATGCCCTTAGTGAAACCTGTTTATAGTTAAGTGCTTTTTCTTGAGCTCCATTACTCATTGGTATTGGTTTTGGTTTGGCTTGGTTTTTCTCTCTTTCACAGTCCTCTGAGGTCAGAGGCTGTGTCTTCTTCACTGCTGTGTTTCTGAACAGCAAAGGAGAACACTACCTGACCCATTCAAAGCACTTAATAGATGCCTGTTGAATAAATAAAGGAATGGTTCAGGCTATATGTGCTCTAATTCTTTAGAAAAAGAAAGCCTTCATTATGTTCTGGGTGTAGGAGACCATCAAAATGCAACTTAGCTGGTTCCAGAATGATGGTCAAGTCTATTCTATAGGCCACTCCTAACAAGACAGCTTTCAGCTTTCAGAACTCAGATGTTATGCCAACCACTTATCTTCCTTTTCTGTTTTACTGTGCCGATTCTTAAACATTTTAAGGTAGAAAAATGCCTTGGCTAGAATTTTTGTTTGGTTCAGAAGCTTGTTTCTAAACTTTATGAATCAGCCCAAGATATTTTCTTGTCAACATTCATTGGCTAGTTGACCAGTGGTCTCATTATTATCAATTGAAGTCATTAGGAATCATAAATCCAGGAGTATCCAGACAAAGAGTTATAAGTCAGGAGATCACCTGTGAGTAGTAAGTTTGTAGAAAATTTGAAACGTGAGTCTAGCTATGAGGAGTGTATGAATTTCTAAGGGACCCGGGTAAGCATACAAAGAAAGCATGTGTAATGATATTCTCATACGCAGCCCTCTCATCCGTTGATGCAGGTGAGAAAAGAACAGAAATGATGCTAAATAATGAAAAAGGATGAACTAGCCACCTGCTGTGGATAAGCATGAACTAGACTAGACAAAATCTTAGAGTGATTTTAAAACATAGCCTCAAATTCAACATTCCTCCCATTGAAGGGCAGTTTATATTTCCTCCCCTTGAATTTTGGAAAGCTTGTGCCTTCTTCAACCAATTGAATACAGTGTAAGTGACACCAGGTGACTTCCAAAGCTATGTCATAAAAGGCCATGCAGCCTGTACCTTATTTACTGGGAAATTCATTCTGGAGCTCTGAGCAGCCTTTTAAGTAGTTGCTACCTTGAGACCACTCTGCAGATTTTCTAGCTGATGGTCCCAGATGAGCCTGACCTTCAGCTATACCGGGCTAAGTGCCAGAAGTATGAAAGAATAAACCATCTTGGAAGTAGATTCCATGGTCCCAGTGGTTCCTACCTCAAGCTGTTTGAGTAATCTCAACCCAGACATTTTGAGGCATAGAAGAACCATTCTTACTGTGGTTCTTCCAAATTCCTGACACACAAAATCCATGATGGTTATTGTTTTATGTCTCTCTTAGTTCACTTGGGATGCCATAGCACAGTACCACACACTGGCTGGCTTATAAACAGAAATTTATTTCTAACAGCTCTGGATGCTAAGAGCTCCAAGCAGGACACCAGCAGATTATGCATCTAGTAAGGGCACATTTCCTGGTTCATAGATGTCTGTCTCTTTGTTATGTCCTCCCACAGAAGAAGGGATGAGGGAACTCTCTGCGGTCTCTTTTATGAGTGCTTCACTCTCGGGGTGCCTGGGTCGCTCAGTTGGTTGAGCATCCAACTTTGGCTTAGGTCATGATCTTGCGGCTCATGAGCTCGGGCCCCATGTCAGGCTTGCTTCTGTCAGCTCAGAGCCTGCTTTGAATCCTCTGTCCCTCTCTCTCTGTTCCTCCCCTCCTTGCAGTCTGTCTCTCTCTTTCTCTCAAAAATAAATAAACATTAAAAAATAATTTTATAAAGGCTCCACTCCCATGACCTAATCACTTCCCAAAGCTCTTACTTCCAAAGGGGGAGGTGACTGAGCTAGAAAAAGAATAAATGTTACCCAAAGATGGATAAAGGGACCTTATATTGTCCGTTAGGGAGAAGAATAGCATGTTTTCAGTTGCATGAGGGTCAATTGGGTTCTGTTAACTGGAAGCATGATTTTGTTGTTGTCTTCACTTAAAAGCTAAGTATCGTTTCAAAAAGCATGTATGAGGGACACCTGAGTGGTGCAGTCGGTTCTGTGTTGGGCTCTTAATCTCAGCTCAGGTCATGATCTCACAGTTTGTGAGCTCAAGCCCCTCATTGCTTCTGTGCTGATGGTGCAGAGCCTGCTTGGGATTCTGTCTCTCCTTCTCGCTGCCCTTCCTCTGCTTGTGCAACACACACTCTCTGTCTCAAAATAGATAAATAAACTTAAAAAAATTTTTTTTAAGTGTATATGAATGCCAGGTTGACAAGGAGTAGACTCTGGTAGCTCTGTACTGTCAATTTAGCTATGTTGGAACTCGCTTGCCAGAATTCCCTTCCCTACATGGTTCCAGATCAGCATTGGCCACAAGAGAAATTGGCACAAGGCCGGGGAGGTGGATGTGAAGCCATGTTTTATACTCTGACAGTGAGAGTTGGGCGCCAGGCACAGTGGTGGTTCATCCACATTGAATGTGCTGGCTCACTTGTCGGCAGGGTCCGCGCTCAGATCTGTATGAGCTCCTCCTTCGGCTTCTCTGAGTCTTGGTCCAGGTGCATGAGTAGCTCCATAGTTAAGGGCTCTAGCTTCTACAGGTCACCTGTATCAAGAGAAGAGATGTTTAGACAAAGTTGAGATCCAGTCTGTGTGTTCTGATTTGCCCTTGACTTCCTGAACTCTGTGCCTAGCTTTCCTTCTTGATCCTGGGGCTGGCTGATCTATACTGACTTTGGGTCCAACACCAGGCACAGAGGCAATGCCTGGCATAGAATACTTCACTAGTTTCCACAGTTTTATAGGGGGTAATCCTTGTTATAAATTCTTTATTCTACCTCACTCATAGTGACTCTTCCTCTCTGAGCACATCCTGACGATATATCCCCATCAAAAAGATTCATAGGATGTTAGCTCTGGAAGCTGCCGTAGAGTTCATTTGGTCCACTCCTCATTTTATAAATGGGGAAACTGAGGCCCACAAATGTGACTTGCCCAAATGGCACATAAATAATCAGAGCTTAAATCAGTTTGCTAACCTGCTCTGTGACCTAAGTGTTTGGCAGATTTCTCTTTGAATTAATGGAAGTGTGACTGGCCTGCGTGCACCAGGTCTTATTATCTACAGCAAGTACTTAATTGAGCCCCTTCTGTCAGGCACTTTGTGACGTGTTTTGCACAGATTACCTCATTTAATCCACATGCCCTCTAGAATATATCCTAAATTTGAATCACTTTGCTCTCTATCTCCACCACCACAAACTGTCCAGCCCTCATCAGCTGTCACTTGGGCACCTGTCTCCTGACAGGCATCTCTCCACTGTTGCTCACTGACAATCTCTCCTCTACACAACAAATGGGGAAATTTTCAAACCAGCTTCCACAGATCATGTCTTCTCTGAAATTGCTGGAAACTCATCAGTGGTCTCCTGTTGCTGTTAGAACAAAATTTATGAGGTCTACAAAGTCTTATATGAGGTCTGGCCATCTTCCCTCACCTCTGGTCACACCCCCTGCCTTGCTCATTGCTCACCACACTCCAGCTACATTGACTTTCTCTCTTTTCCTAAAACATGCCCATATGGTTCTTGCTGTAAGGTCTCTAGTTTCTCCTCTGCATAGAATGCCATCATCATTCTCCCTCATCTTTTCTGGGCCGCTCCTTCCTGACAAATGTCATTTTGTCTGAGACATCTGCTCCAACACTCACATCTCATACTCCAGTCACATACTCCTTAGCCCTGTTTTATTTCCTTCGTGGCACTTACTGGTGCCTGTCGTTGTCTGGGTTACTCACTTGCTTATCTGTCAATTTTCTCTTTCTCCTAACTGGAAAGAGTTTCCACAAGCACAGGGTCTTAACTGTCTGATTCACTAATATACTCCTGGTGCCTAGCAGGTACTCAGTAAATATTTGTTCAGTGAACAAAACTGTATAGTACCTACTGTTATTCTCCCTGTTTTACAGGTGAGGAAACAGAGTCCCGAGAAGGCTGAATTCCAACTTGGGGAGGCAATGAAGCTGTGTAAAGTAGGATGCATAATGGTTAAAAGCTCAGGCTGTGGAATCAGGCGGACCTGTCTTGGAATTCAGCAAAATGTAGCATAGGATGTTAGAACTACAAAGAACCTTTGATAATCATCTAGTTCCTTGCCTAATCATTATAATAAAGTTAATCAGCCAATAACTATTTATTGAGTCCTTATAGTATGCGTGCTACTGAAGCAGCTCCCCCAAACAGGGAAGACATTAAAGATCACTCATTTATCCCATCCTGGGAATTTCCAAATGCCTGCATTTTTCTGATTTCCCTTTTAGTAGCCCTCAATTTTTTAGGTTCAAAATTTGACTGAATTTTAGGGCTTCCTGCCTTGTTTTTCTCTATTATCCCTTTTGACTACAGTAATCCATACCTGGTGTTTCATTTCTGTTCTAAAACAAGAAGAAGGGACACATTTTAAGAAAACAGTTTTGAGGGGCACCTGGTTGGCTCAGTTGGTTAAATGTCCGACTTCAGCTCAGGTCGTGATCTTGCAGTTTGTGGGTTCAAGCCCTACATCGGGCTCTGTGCTGACAGCTCAGAGCCTGGAGCCTGCTATGGATTCTGTGTCTCCCTCTCTCTCTGCCCCTCCCTCGCTTGCTCTGTCTCTCTCAAAAATAAAAAATAAATGTTACAAAAAGAAAACAAACAGTAGCATATGTTAGATGGTTTCTGGAAGGAACCTTTCAGGTCATCTTCTGCAGGACCCCACTTAACAGACAGAGAAGCTGAGACCCAATTGGTGGAGATGACTTCCCCAAGACAGAGTTAGAACTAGATATCCTTTCCCCTGCCTCCAGGACTGTTCCCAGCACGTGAGAGTGTCTTCCCTTCACCTCCTTGCTAGGCAAACCTGCATTGTTGTGGGTAAAAAGCAGTAGACCCATTAATCAGACCTGAGGGTTCAGCCTGCTTATACAGACGGCGAGGTGATAGATTGCTCAGTATAACTGGGCCCTTCTGCTTTCTCAGTTATACTGCCACATATGACCACTTGCGCTGAGGATGACGGGATCTGCCCTGCCTGCCGCCCTTCAGAGTGGCCAGTCCCTCCTCTGCTCCAGCCATCCTGTTTCTCCTTCCTTCTTGTCCAAACATTGCTTTCAGAGGAGTTGTATTGAATGACTTTCCCATTTCTGCTTCTGTGCTGTTAAAGCCTCCCTCGAGGCATGAGCCAAGACATCCTTGCTAATGAAACATTATAATTCCAACATCTGAATTCCAGCATCAGCATGAAGCCAGGGCAATGGGAGTTATGTGGCTTAGAGAATGTCAGAACTGGAAGACACTCTTAGAGACCAAAGAATCTACCTCATCACCTCATTGGCAGATACATGTGATTACAGAGAGAAAAGGAAATGTTAAGTGACTCTCCACTTTGGTACTGCTAGCTAGACACAGAATAAGACTAGAAGCCAGGCCTTCTGACTTCACAGATCAGTATTTACATGAATCATCTCTTGGCATGTAGAACGCAAAAACACAGCGAGCCCCCAGGAAAGGGTGTTGAATGACTGACAATATCTTCTAGCAAGGAAATTAGGAAATTCTGTTTCCTTCTTAGAATTAAGCCCTAGCACAGTAACTCTCTACAGGGAAAACAGAAGCAGTAACAAAATTTCTTTATCATCCTAGCGCTTATGTGAGAATGAGATCCATATATGAAGGTCCTTATCATCGGCCTTAGAAAATTCTCTTGGCTTTCTTTCCCCTGTTTGTTGTGGCATTGAGTTAAAACTTGCCAGCGTTGTACTACTTAAACCCAAGAAGTCACCACTCCTCATTCTAGAGGTAAGTTTTCTGTGCCTCTTAGTAAGTGTGATGCATTGGTGAAACTCCAGGGGCATAATTCATTTTATATTCTAGGTAAATAGTGCCCCCTACAGTTGTACAATATATGGTTTTTTACACTGTGGTGGAGCAGCAAATATGGACATTCCATAACTTACAATGGTTCAGCTCATGAGTTTTTGACTTTACAAGGTGCTCAAGCAATATACACTCAGTAGAGGGACTCCTGGGTGGCTCAATTGGTTGAACGTCTGACTTGGACTCAGGTCATGATCTCGTAGTTCATGGGTTGGAGCCCCGTGTCACGCTCTGTGCTGATAGCTCAGAGCCTGGAGCCCGCTTCAGATTCTGTGTCTCCTTCTCTCTCGGCCTTTCCTCTGCTTATGTTCTGTCTCTCTCTCTCTCTCAAAAATAAAATAAACATTAAAAAAATACTCAGTAGAAACCGTACTTCGAACTTTGAGTTTTGATCTTTTTCAGGCTAACACTGTGGGGGATGATCCTGTCTCGTGATGCTGGGCAGTGGCAGCAAGGCACGGCCCTTGGCAGCCACATAATCACAAGGGTGAACAATCCATACACTTACAACCATTCTATTTTTCACACAGTACAATATTCAGTCAATTACGTGAGATATTCAACACTTTATTATAAAATCACAGTAGGCTTTGTGTTAGACGATTTTGCCCAATGGTAAGCTAATATAAGTATTCTGAGCACACTGAAGGTAGGCAAGTCTAAGTCATGATGTTCAATAGATTAAATACATTTTTACTTAACAATATTTTCAACTTTCGATGGTTTATCGGCATGTAACTCCATCACGAATCAAGGAAGATCTGTAATAGTGAAAGTGCTTTACACACACTAAGTTAAGTGATACTCTAAAAGGTAAGGACTATTGTTATGTCTATTTATCAGCGATAAAGACAAAGAATTGGAGGGAATAAGGTGTGTGCCCAAGACTACAGTACAGGATAGAGTTAGTTAGGAGTATTTAAAATAGACCTGCAAATACCGCAAGAACAAGGAAATTAGAGCCAGAAGGATTTGATTGGAACTTCATGCCAGACAGTTTGCTAGGTATGTGATGCTGACCAACTCAGTCTCTTGAGCCTTAGTGTTCATACCTTTAAAATAGGATAATAGAAATTATGGAAGACATTGTTGGTTATTGAGCCAGTATCTTCCCCCAACCCTATGTGCCCAATCCAAACCTTTCTTCCTTCCTAACAATAATGTATCAGGATATCAAGTGCCTCATAAAAAGATGAGCTCTTTCCTAATCTTAGGGCATGAGGTAAATTTTCCCCTTGCAAGTGATTGCATTAGAATGGGTATATGACATAATTCTAGCTAATGGGATGGATGTAGGAGTGTGCGGGGTAGGTAGGGAAGGCTCATCCCTTGGGACATTTTCCCTAACTTTCAGAAAGGAAATGGAGAAAAATCTGCTTTTTCTTTTTTTAAAAAATTTTTAAGTGTTTATTTATTTTTAAGATAGAGAGACAGAGTGTGAGTGGGGGAGGGACAGAGCCTCCAAAGCAAGCTCCAGCCTCCAAGCTATCAGCACTGAGCTCAATGCAAGGCTTGAATGCACTAGGTGTGAGATCATGACCTGAGCTGAAGTCAGACACTTAACCAACTGAGCCACCCGGGCACCCCCAATTCTGCCTTTTCTTACTCCAGCTTGTGGATGTTGTATGAGGATATGATAACTGGAAGTGTTCCTGCCATCCCTCATAACCAAAAGTATAAGCCAAATACTGAAGATGAATGTATGATTAGTTTTTATATGTCAACTCGATTGGGCCATAGGGCACTTAGATGTTTTGCTAAACATTATTCTGAGTGTTTCTGTCAGGACTTTTGGATGTGTTTAACATTTAAATCAATAGATTGTGTAAAGCAGATTGCTCTCCCTAATGTGGGTGGGCCTCACCCAATCAGTTGAAGACCTAAATAGAATAAAAAGGCCAACCATCCCCTGAAATGGGGGAGATTCCTCCTGCTTTACTGCCTTCAAGCTGGGACACTGTTTTGTTTCTGCCTTTGGGCTCTAACTGAACTATTGGTTCTTCGTGGGTTTTGAGCCTTCCAGCCTTCAGACTGACACTACATCATCAGCTCTCCTAGGTTACCAGCTTGCTGGCTTACCCTGAAGATCTTGGGACTAGTCAGCCTCCATACCCAAGTTGTTATAATAAATCTCTTTAAATATACATGTGTACATAGGTATGCATATATATATATGTATGTATGTATATGTATATATGCATGCGTGTGTGTATATATATATATACCCTACTGGTTCTGTTTTTCTGAGGAACCCTGACCAATACAATGAGTGAGCAGAGAGATGGAAAGAACATGGGTTCTTGCAGGTACGATTGAGCTACTGAATTAATCAACCCCTTGATCTTTATGTCTAAACATGGGGTTAAGTGAGATAATACATTTTTTCTTCTTGTTTAAGTCACTTTCAGTTGAACTTGCTAGTTCTTGCACTTGGAGGCATCATAACTGACCCAACAATGATACCAGTAGGATTTTTGTGAAAATTCAATGGTGGTCAGTAAATATTGCTAGTCTTCTCAGCATCTAAGTTCTAGTGCAAGACTCTCTCCTTAATAATGATAATCCCTTAAGTGGTATAGTTTTCTGTTGGTCACAGAATGCTTCCACAGGCATTCTTCCTAATAGACTGTGAATTTTGCGAAGATTGAGGCATGTTTGATTTATCTCTAGTGCTAGGTCCTAGCATAGGTGTTGAACGTTTCTTAGGCTGTATCTTTTAATGAATTAGTTCTTCCTTAATGCTCACTTGGAAGTAATCACGTAAGAACCAGGCAAAGTAAACTTGACACAATTCTAGATGTGTGCCTAATAGTGTAGTTGGTTTTAGACAGCTCGGTTTGGTTCTCTGATTGGCAAACCTTATGTTGACAGTGACGTGCTTATATAGTAACTACTATTATGTAAGTTACTTACTACTACTGTGCTAAGTTGAAGATATCATTAACTTAACAATCCATCATGTGGTCATGGGCATTCCCTGACTGTTAGGATTGCTACTGAGGACAAAACTGGATTGCTTGGAATGTCTTGGGTAACCCAGGGCTCTAGGAAGAGCAATAGAAAATGCTAGATGTGATTCTAAAAAGTAAACACAGATTTTAAAGAATTTTAAAGATAGCCATCACCAAGCTGCCTCTGCCTGCTGGAGGATATGTTTATACACTACCAACCAGAAACAACAAAGGGAGAGAGGAGGAGGATCCCTATGAGAGATAATATTATATATATGTTGGGGTAATGGGATGTGGAATGGAAGGAGGTTATCAAGGGAAAGGAAGCCCATGACTTTTGTATCTTTGGGCTTCTTCCAAGAGGAAGAGCTTTTCTAGGGAACATTCAACTCTTTCCCATGACTCTTCTGTAGACTTCATGGATGAAGGAATCCTTGACCAAGGAAGCCTTCTTTAGTCAGCAAGCCTATGAGGAAGACATTAATGATATTTCAATAGCTGTTCCCTAATTTAACCTCTAGAGATACTAGAATCTAGAAGGCCAGGTGTATGGCTCAGGAAATTACATTTTTCCATCAAGTACCCCAGGTGATGAGGTTGGTAATTGTTCAGACCCTACCTTGAATATTATGGTATGGGGACATCTGAGCTAGGCAGCATATTTTGAGGAGACCCCTGGCAGGTAATTACTATGGCATAAAATATCTCTGTCAGGCTTTATTTGTGAGGACAGGCATGTAGGTGGGAGAAGGTGAGTCTAGAGAGCATGATGCTTGGGTCTTCTCTTCAGAAGGTCCTCATGGTCCCCTCTGCCCCAATAAGGACCTTAACTCTGAACAAAGGACTTGCACAATGTCAGGTCTGCTTCTAACCCATTTTCTGTGAGAATTAGTAAAGTGATCGCCTCTAGGTGGACACTACCTGTGGGGTTCCTGGCTTGGTGAGAGAAAGAAGGCTGGATTTTAGCACTGCTTACACACAGTGAGGCACATCTGAACGCTGTATAATCTTCTTAACCACACAGGATGACCTTGCATTATACAAGACCCTTCTATTAGTTCTCACCAAGTGAAGATCATAATAATCTGAGGATTAATAAAAAAAATAAAATAGCTTTTTGGGGGCTCACAAGAGAGCCCTAAATGAGCACCATCCTTTTCTCCATCAGGCTCAAAACAAGCTGTATAAATAAATAAGGCAAGAATATGACCTTTATTAGTGAGAGAGGCCAGGCTGATCAGATGCTACAACTCTAGTGCAGAAAAATAGCTTCCTTTTTTTTCACTGGCTAATGTATACCAGATGCTAAACTGACACTATTTCTACCCCCCCGCCAAGAAAAACTTTAGGGTGTAAATATTATGGTCCCCTTTCCGTGGATGAGGAAACAGAGTTAGTAAGTTGGAGGACAATCCAAACCTAGGCCTGACTCGACCCAAAACTTCTAGCTTCTTACTTGGCAATGCCACTTCTGGAGAACCAGCTGGAACTTCTACAACCTAAAACCCAACTTAGTCAACTAACCATCCTTAGATTTCCAGAGCTACCCTCTGCAGAGCTTTTTTGTTTCCCCAAAGTTCTCCTTTGACACAAGCCAGAAAGCCCTGGCTCTTCCAGAAGATGCAGAAATGTGTTAAGGCCTCAAGCCCTCCAATTCCAGGTCATTCTTCATTGCCCCTGGGAGCACTAGGTCTAATGCCAGCACGGATGTACTATTTTGAAACTGGATGCATTTCTCAGAAAAGGCAGGCATAGTGCCATTTCAAGGATATATTTTGTATCATCACACAGGTCCTTGGTCCCACAGAGCAGTATCACTGGGACCTGCTGCCTACTTATAAGTCTTGCTTTGTTTAGCTACTTGAGCATGTTGGGAAAACCACATTCATAGACCTGGAGGGCTATTTTGCTCCCATGGCTTCCATCATTTACAGATATGTCTTCCCATGGGATAGTTGGAAGCAGAGCCTGAGATGAATTGTGTTCAAGTGATTTATGGAATATTTTCAAGGAGAAACCACACAGGACAGGGAAAGGGGGCCGAACAAGAATTTGGCTTCAGCTCGATCCCGTGGGGAACTCTGAACAACAAATTGCATGACAGCGTTAGTGTCGCCTTAAGGTTAGGAGGCCTGGCTTTTTATACCTCCACGACAGCCAGTTATTGGCCACTAGCTGTGGAGGCCGCATGCATGTGTGTGCGTGCACGTAGCCTCCTGGTCAAGGTGACTCCCTCTTAGCCAGGGGCAATTCTCCAGAGAAGGGGGTAGCTATGCGTTGTATTAGCCAACTTCCCAGCAGCTAAGGGAAACTGCTTGGTGCACTGGCTGGTAAAGGGATCTGGGCAGGGGACCAACACCAGTTCTGAATCACAAGACACAAAAATCATTTGAATCTGAGTATTGGTTCATTAATCTCAGAGTTCCCAGAGATTATGCCTCATTCTGTGTTTCTCTCTACACGTGTAATTGGTGAGTAAACCAAGGCAAAAACCACATAATAAAATAGTCTTACACTTCCAAGTAGCTGTGACCAAAGATGATGTTCAGGCAGCAGTCACCCTATTTCCACACTCAGCCAGCCTGTTGAAATATGTAACTGTTACTGCTGCAGCATAAATTCCATTTATGGAATGAACAATACTGCATATAGTTCAGTCTTACGGTCTTACAGTATGACCAATAGGTGGCACCAGAAACACCCACACTTATTCTAAATAATTTATGTATTATGTATGTATTTGCTAAAATTTCATTTCCTCTCTACTTAGGTTTTCCATGTTGAAAAGGCACTCACAGCACTAAATCCAAACCTAAACTTGGTAACTTGCAGTTTCCCATTTGCTATTTGACCTCTTGCTTGTAAGGTTGAGTGTGAAAAAAAAATAGGGTGATAGGGCCAGTGAATTCAGAAAGAAAACATCTATTCATTAGCAAAAGGAAGGAAAAAAGACTGGAGCCCTGCATCCTTTTCCTTCAAGGTCTCTTGAGTGTATAAATGCTGAAGATTATTAGGAAATATTTGAATAACAGGATAAAAAAGTCAAGGATACTGCCTCCAAAACATGAACTTTATTCCCCGCTGAAAACAGACTTGGATGGCAACCAAGTTGTTCAAGGATTGCCCTGGCCAGTATCTGACCACAAGGTTGCACTCAGGGAAAGGCATCTAGCCTCTACCATTGACCATTTGCAAGTTAGTTTCTTTCGAAGTTTGGACTTTATTGTTGGTGGGAGGAAGTGAACAGGGGGAGGGGGTGCTGCATCTTCCTTTTTTTTTGTTTTTTCAACAACCCAGCATTGGGCTCTTTTCCTATGTAAGGTGATTCCAAGGAGCAAAAGGATAGGGGGGAATATGCTGAACTGAGCAGTAAAGCCACAATACACTGAACCGAGCATTAGGCTGCTCTCATTATTTGGTCTCCATCCGTGTTAAAAATGAGGATACGGAGTCCCCCAAAGGTCATGAAGGTCTAGTCAGGACCTCAATCCAGTTCCTCTGACCGCAAGGCCAAACTAAATCTAGATGTGCAATGAGCTCACCCTGCAAATTTGGACAAACCATTCACCTTACTGGGGCTTCTATTTTACGTATAACAGAGGATGCTGGTCTGCATGGCCCCAGCACACCTTCCCGCTAGAAATCTCCCTTCTGAACAGTACGTGTAGAGTGCAGTGTCTTGTGTACTGATCGGGACTGGAGGTGTGGCTTGGCACCACGGCCAGTAGGAAGGGAGGGTAAAGCTCACTTTGATAGTGTTCCAAAGTGGAAGGTGACACGGCTATTATACAATGCGTTAAACAGTCTCGTCCTTGTATTTTGGGGGCAAAAGTAAATACCAGGTCCTGATTAGCCTTTCCTATACCTGTCGTCAGCTTGTGATACTGTAAACATTGTGCCTCTGGGAGCTTTCCTTTCCAAATGAAATGATCCCAGGGTTTGGAATGCCTCTTCTGCCATGCATGCCACAAATTATTTTCACTGCCCTTCTCTGAACCTTTACTATTTTTGCTCTGCCTTTTGACAGCAAGACTGATTAAAGGGAGATTTTTTTTTTAATTTTACTTAAAGCATTCTTCAAAAGGACTCTTCAAGGATACGTATGGATTCCTTGCTCATATACATCTCCATTATGGGAATAGGAAAAGTCAGGAATGGAGAAGAAAAGAAACTAACCTGAATTGACTGCCTATAATGTGTCAGGCTCTCTACTGTGTCCATTTGAAAACTTATCTCTCTGCATCCTCGCAGATGCGAGGCTGTGTGGTATAATGGTTATGTGCCCACGCGTTTGAGCCAGACAGACCTAGCTTCTTGTCAGGGCCCTGGCACTGCTTCGCCATGCACTTCTGGGCAGTCTGTGTAACCTTTCAAAGCTTTGGCTTCCTCAGTGAGACAACACACCTAGGATTAGTCCAAAGTCAATGCTCCATCAATGTTAGCCAACACCACTACCACCACCGCAAAAGGCAGATCTTGTCTATTTCACACTAGATCAAAAACAAAACCAAATAAAAATAAAATCTAAGGTTCTAAGAAGTTAAATAAAAGTTTTTTTAAACCCATATTGATCTGACCTTATTATGGGTATCTGTTGCTTCTTTTTCCCAACACCCCTCCTTACCCACAGAACCATCCTGCCCCCATCCCACGTTGTTTCTCTAGAACAAACCCAAATAGTGGCCAAAGAGTGACCTCTGGAGCCAAATGGCTTGGTTCAAATCTCACCTCTACCACTTATTAGCTGTGTCACTTTGGGCAGATTCCTTAACCTTTCTGTGCCTTAGTAATTGTGTCTATCATATGGGGATGATAAAATTTATTATAAAGATTAAAGAAGCTAGTACAGGGGTGCATGGGTGGCTCAGTCGGTTGAACGGTTCAACTCTTGACTCCGCCTCAGGTCATGATCTCACGGTTCGTGGGTTCGAGCCCAGCCTTGGGCTATGTGCTGATAGCACAGAGCCTGCTTGGGATTTTCTCTCTCCCTCTCTCTGCCCCTCCCCTGCTCATGCTCTCTTTCTCTCTCAAAATAAATAAATACAACTTAAAAGAAGCTAGTACAAATGAAATGCTTCTAGCAGTGCCTCACACTGTAAGTACTCAGTAAGTACAAAATATTGCTATTATTCTTACCTTGTCTGCCTTCTAGGTGTGGGCACATGATTCAGATCCAACCAATCAGACTGTCGTCTCTTCTTGTTTACCAAGACGGGTCTAGGGCAAGGTCAGCGCAATTTTTCTGTAAGGAGCAGAAAGTCAATATTTTCGCTTTTGTGGGCCAATATGGTCTCTGTCACCACTACTCTGCTTCTACTATTGTAAAGGAAAATAGACATAAACAATACATAAATGAATGGGTGCAGTGTGTCCAATAAAACTGAAATCTATGGACACTAAAATGTGAATTTCATATAATTTCCAGGCATTACCAAATATTATCCTTCCTTTGTGCTTTTTTCCCCCAACCGTTTAAAAAGGACAAAACCAGGGGTGCCTGGGTGGCTCAGTCAGTTGGGTGTCTGACTCTTGGTTTTGGCTCAGGTCATGATCTCATAGTCGTGTGATAGAGCCCTGCATCGGGCTCTGTGCTGACTGTGCAGAGCCTGCTTGGGACTCTCTCTCTCTCCCTCTCTCTCAAACATAATAAACACACTTAAAAAAAAATGACAAAATCATTTTTAGCTTGCATCCTGTCCAAAAGCAAGAGGTAGGTTTGATTTGGCCTGTGGGTCACAGTTTGTTTACTCCTGGTCTAAGAAAGGGGCATGTTGACCCACAAAAGGCCAAAGTCCTGCCGTGAGATTTAATATGCCAGCACCGGAAGAGAACGTGTGCCTCTTCCTTTTGGGTGGTGATTTCCATGGCCGTCTTCCTTCCCACACGGAGAGATGCTGTTTGTGACAGGAGAGAATAAGGCCAACAGTAAAAAGAATTAGAGCCATGCAGAAGCAGCTAAGCGATAGATAGAGAAAAAGAACCCTGAGAACCTCCTTTGAGCCTCCAGATCTAGCCATGCCTACTAATTCCATGAGCCAGTAAATTCCTTTTATTTTTCTTCTGATCTACTTTGGGTCAGGTTTTGTTCACGTACACTGAGGGAGTTCTGATAGAGACACATGGGCTTGTTGTCCTCACACCGTGCAATAGTGCCTTACAAAATTATTAAGAAAAAGGCAATAATATTAGTGTGTATTCTGTCCCCATCATGTGCCAGGCAGCTTGGTAAGTGCTTTCACCAGTGATCCCTCTGTTACTTCTTACTACACCCCTCGAAGGTTGGCGTCATTATCCTCATCTTACCGAGGACACAGACAAATTTGATGGCAGTAGATTGCTTGTTCAGATCCAATGATTGAAGTGGAGTGGAACGGTTTGAAGGGATTTTTAAGGGATTTGAAGGATTTTAAGAAATGGATGGTTCAGGTCTCTTTTCTCACCCACTTCACTCCCCAGGAAAGAATGATGGAAGAGTGAACTTTGTCAGGGCACGCTTAATCCCTTTTCTGGGAAAGAGAGCATGTACTGATCAGGAATCCCCACTGTTCCCTCTGGCCATTCTGGGCAGTGGGGAGTGGCGGTCCTGGAGTTCTTGCCCAGCTGCCCGGCCGAGAGGATGAGCAGCTGAGACACACTGATGAACAGCCTGGGTTAATCCAGGCTGCAGCTTACAACTCCCTTGCAGGACCGATCCAGGATTTCCTTCAGAAGTATCACTTCACAGCAGCTGGCTGGCTTGACTTTGCCAACTGCTTGACCCCTGGCTACACAGGAAGCTTCAGCAGGTAGGACTTGGCCTGCCTGAGGAGCAGACACACCCTGAGCTCCTTAGGACAGAACAGAAAGGCTTGCACAAACAGGGTTTGCATGATACAGGATGAGAAAGGAGCCAGGGAAAATAATCCTTCACATCCATTAACCCTCACCTTGGTACATTAGCCTTTTGAGTTTTGGATTGAGGACAAAGAACTGCCATATTAATAGTGACTACTTATTGGACAACTACTGTATCTCTTTCCATTTCTTATTAAAATAGCTTCCATTGTTTTCTAAGCAATCACTGTGTGTCAGGCACTTTATGTTATTCTTAATCATCTTAACACCCCTACAAGTAGACATGAAATAGTATCTACTATTTTATGGACAAGGTAACTGATACGACTAGAAGTTAAAAAATGGTGAGCACTAGGAAGTCAGGGGAACTTGCACCTTGTCTGTCTCTATTTCACCTCCCTGCCAAAGGGGATGAGGGATTAAATGAGAAGAAAGGGGTAATGCGTTTCCAGCCTTCAGTAGTTGGTCAGGATGCGTCAAGTCACCCGAAATAGAAATGGGACTTGAGGCCTGAATCCTTCCTCAGGCTCTGGCACTTTCTGAAGGCCGGGATTATTGTTATTTTTGTGTTTACCTGATGTACCCTCAGCATAATTCATACTTGGCCCTGGGCAGGGGCACAAAGAATGTTTGTTGAATGAATGAGTACATGAGTCCAAGTGTCTGCTTTCTGTAAAACAGGAAATGGCTGAGGGGATGCTAGCTTGGTGAGGTCCTCTCTTTGTTTAAGTTGCTTTTGAGAACTCTAAGAAGTCGTGTGAACTCTTAGGGGCATCTACATAACCATTTAGTGCAGTGGAGTAGAATTTACCCAATTTCACAGGTCATTTTATAGGCAGTGATTTACCTAATGACCCCGAGGGGGCCTACGAGTGTCAATGCATCTTTCGAAAACACCTCCTCCTGGATTGCTGAGGAATAGCTTGAAGCAGGAAAAGGGAAAGGGTCTAATTCCACAAACTTTCTGCATGCCTTTTTTTTTTTTTTTTTTTTTTTTTTTTTTTTTTGCTGAACTTTGACCAGGCAGTGATCAAGTGCTAGATGCTGAAAAAGTTAAGCAGAGACCTCTAGAAGGCAAGTATTTCAAATGGGGAAAGAGGGCAAAGGAGGGAAAATTGGGCAAAAAGGTAAAAAATTGGAACTTTGGCTTTTTCCACCTGGCAGGCAGGCCCTGAACCAAATTCCCCTTTGCCTGTTCTTTGGGGCAAGGCTGAGTTAGCAAGCTATAAATTCCACTCGTCTAAGTGTGAGGAATGTGGAGATGAATGTGGGGAAGTCTTCGTTCCAGAGGAAAGGGCATGATAGTAGGCCAGCTGGAGATGGAAGACAGAACATATCCCAAGTGTGAGCCAACGGAGATTTGAAATTAGAATCTGGGCTCAACCTGCATCTAGGTTTTAAGAACTTTGTAAGTGGATACGGCTGTCAAGTAGTTGAAGGAAATTTTCTAGAGACCTGAAGTGACACAGCATTGATTGACCAAGAAAAATTATCAGCATAGTTATCTGACCATTTGAGTCAATGTATCTTCTTGGCAAAGAAAAGCATTTGTACAGGGAACTATCAGCTGGAGGAGAAGGGCAACAGAAGAGGAGAGCCCTGCGAAGGTGAGCAGGAGGAGGTCAGCTGGTGCCCAGAGAAGCCCATCTGGCTTTGCCATCAAAGGCAGCTTGATGGAAACGGGTTGTCCAAACAACGTGCCAAATTTCCGGTGGGTTATGGATGATGCCCTCCCATAGAACTCATGGCCCATGGATCCAGGCCTGGAGCTTACTTTGGACCTTGCCCTGGAGGATCATTTTTATTGGGAAGTGTGGTTTGGAATGTAAAACTGTTGAAGACTCTATCTTTGAAGATCAGAGTTTGCTGGCATAAACTAAGGCGCTCTGGGTTCTTGGATATTTGAACAACTGCCTATTTCCTTACCATGATTAGACTAGGTATAAACAATGACTATGTGGGAGCTAGAAATTCAAGGATGATGACCCTCTTAAGGTTTGCTTTGAGTGGAAGGATTTAAGACTGTACTCCTTTCACATGAACTCACCCAGTCATAGGGCGGGCAAATAGCAGAAAAGGTATTGCATTAGTGGCTGGAAAGTGAGGACTGTGGACCAACTCTACCGTTAATGTGTGAAGTTGGGCAAGCCATTTCACCTCTTATGTCTCATTTTCCTTACTTTTGGTATGGAGATAATACTGTCTTCTTTTCTTCCCACAGAAGTTCTTGTCAAAGTGAAATAAAGTAATAAGTGACCAATGCTTTTTTTCTTTTTTTTTTTAATTTTTTTTTTCAACGTTTATTTATTTTTAGGACAGAGAGAGACAGAGCATGAACGGGGGAGGGGCAGAGAGAGAGGGAGACACAGAATCAGAAACAGGCTCCAGGCTCTGAGCCATCAGCCCAGAGCCTGACGCGGGGCTCGAACTCACGGACCGCGAGATCGTGACCTGGCTGAAGTCGGACGCTTAACCGACTGCGCCACCCAGGCGCCCCGACCAATGCTTTTTTAAATATAAAAATCAATTCAATTGCATTATATGAAAAAGGCCTGAGAATCTGCCTTTAAATCCCAGTTCTGTGATTTACCACCTGTATAATCTTGGACATGCTTCTTAGCTGTCAGTGCCTGCATGTCCTGATCTCTACCTCTCTCAAAAAGTTGTGGAAGGGCATTTGTGTGGCTCAGTTGGTTAAGCTCTTGATTTCGTCTCCGTCCTGATCTCACAGTTCGTGAGATCAGGCCTCATCTCAGGCTCTACGCTGACAGTGCAGAGCCTGCTTAGGATTCTCTCTCTCCCTCTCTCTCTCTGCCTCTCCCCTGCTCATGTGCATGCAAGTGCTCTGTCTCTCACTCTCTCAAAATAAATAAGTAAAAAAACACAAAAGTTGTTGTGGAGCTAGAATAGTGTATATAAAGCACCTGGCATATAGATGTGGCTTAAAAAATAATATTGGCTGTGATTCTGACTCATATCAAGCAAGATATACATGTTAAGTTCTTAGACTAGTACTTAACCTGGTATACAGTAAGTTCTGATTATATTATCACTGTCCTTAATGTTTCTACCAGATCTGAAAAAAAAAAATTATAAACAGAATTTCTCTTGCCTCTTGAGAGAACAGCTGAGTAAAACACAAGTAAATCCCCTCTATGCAGAGCAACCTGGCCTTTATTGGACCTAGAGCTTTTCCCACCATCTCCAGAAATCCTGTTCCACACGAGTTTTTCTTTTATTCAAATGGGAACAACGAATGGACTAAGCCACTAGCGGTATTTAATGCATAGGAAAAACCCAAACCGGGGATAGGCCTTGGACATGATTTCTCAGCAATAACCTAGTGGCAACCACAGCCGCACAAGAACAATGTTCTGCCAGAAACCTCAAAGCCAGGGTGGTGTCCTTCCACCAACTCACCACAAGAGATTGTACCAGAGCAGTGGGGTAGAAGGAGCCCATATTTTAAAAATTACAGGACAAAGAAACCCAAGTCCAAAATACTCATAGGCAGAATGTATAATAATCTCATAACATCCATAACTGCTAAGGGAGAGCTAACTACACCAGCACGCTTTATGTGGTAAAACAAAAAGAAAACGGTAGGGAAACAAAATTGGTTAAGCTTGCTAGAAAGCTAATAAAACACAGAGATATTTCTTTTTCTAGCCCAAGGGTCTAATGGTTACATCTAATTTTTTTTCCTGCCCATTACATCTTTTTGGAGGCAGTTCTATTTTTATGTTTAATGAGTTTCTGAAAACGTACATGAAAAGTTTAATATATGAAAATCAAGCAATAGCCTCACATGCTTTGTGAGGAATTTTACCCTCAAGAGCTAAAAACAAACAAAAAAAGTGATAAAAGTCCCCAGTATATGTTATAAATGTTTTAATCTTGGATTAAAAATAGAAGCCTGAATGTTATATGATATATGTGATTATTAAAAATGTTCAAACAGAAACATTAAATACAGACAATAAAATTTCTTATCTAATATAATTTTGTACTTCAAATTCTGCTCTTAGTCTATTTGAAATGACATTTTGTAGACATAAGATACTGATTTCATGTTAGGAAGGAGGACTTTTTTTTGAAGTTTATTTATTTATTTTGAGGGGGGCAGAGGGGCAGAGAGAAAGGGAGAGAGAGAATCCCAAGCAGTCTCCACACCCAGTGTGGAGCCCTTCGCGGGGCTTGATCTCACAGCTGCAAGATCATGACCTAAGCCGAAATCAAGAGTCTGACACTTAACCAACTGAGCACCCAGGCACCCCAGGAAGGACTTTCCGATGGTAAATTTTCACAGGCTTGGGCAGGGTATTTTGCATTGGAATGAACAGTCTAATAAGTGGATTATGAGGCTATCAGTTTTCTGCCAAATTTCTATCTTGGATTAAGATGGTGAAATGATCACACAAGTAAATCTTGTTTCTTCTACCTTCCAAAGCTCTTAAAATAGCATAAATGATGATAAAAAGGAAATAGGGTGGGCAAATGTAGCAAAAAGAAAAATTTTTTTTAAATCCGAGACACCCAGTAATTTGGATTTCAAGTAAACAAAGAATAATTTTTTAGTAAATTATTGGAATATTTTGGACTTACTGTATTTTATCTGGCAGCCACAAAAAGAATAAATCCATAACACTGTGCCATTAATGGAGGATAACTATGAAGAATTTTTGGATTGTATCAGATTGGATTTGTCCTATATTTCTACTTCTAGGTTTTTACCCAATAGAAATGAAAACATATCTCCATAGAAACACCTGCACAACAATATTCACATCAGCTTTATTTGTAATATTCAAAATCTCAAAACAACCAAATGCTCATCAGCAAGCAGTCTTATAGATAAACAATTTGCATTTCTAACAAGTTCCCAGGTTTTGCTGATGCTGCTGGTTCAGGCACTATAACTGGAGAACTACCATTCCAGAGAAATCTATAAAAAATAGATTGGATCAGAGAGAAAGATAAAAAATTAAAAGAAACTCCCAGCTCAGAGTCAGGGTGACTATAAGTCAAGAGTGGTAGGGAGTCCTGTGATAGTTAATTATCAGGATAACTAATCACAAAATAATTAATTTCAGACCAGCATTCAGAGTAGCAAAGCCAGTCATGTCTCTGACCCCACCATCACCACCACCACTGAGTAGCCAGTAGCAGCAGCAGCCTTAGGCCCTCAAATAAAACCCCAAGAAATATCTCTTCAAATAATGTGAACTTTCTACCTGGAGAGGGATAATGATGAGTGGGGGCTAGAGGGCTAAGAGAGATAAATCAAAACTTCCAAAATGGATTTAGAAGGAGTAAAATATGTAAGGCATCTTTGCTGAGGTGAAAAATTCATTGAAGTCCAATGATGCCTGTCAATGAGGGCAGGAGGTAAGAGTGGAGAGGGGTAGGTGTCTTCAGCCTGCCTGTCTTTCCCATGTCCAAGTCGCTAGAGTGGAGTCTCTCGGTCAAGGCCCTACCCACTTGAATCAAGATCACAGCCACCTTTCTTTTTAGGGGAGAGCCCTGTTGGGGGAAATAAGCCCCAGCAGCTGCAGAGGGAGCCCACGCCAGCACCCCAAATCATAAAAATCTGAACAGACAGTGAGGGATTGCCAGGCATTTGGGGATCTCCAGAGATTAAGACTAAGAAGGAGTAAGAAGAACAAATGATCCAAGGAAGCAGAGATAACTCAGGGAGCAGAGGAGAACTTGAAGGAAATACGAATTCGTGTAAGTTGGAGATATTTGAGAGGCTATTCCATGCATGTTTTAACAAAAATACAGTCACAACCTAAGACTGCCAAAGAAATGTAACAGAAACTCAACGTAGCTGAGCACTGTGTCTCTTACTGTTTTTCTCTTGTTTTCTTTGTAAATAATAATGGCTAAATGCAATAAAATATGCACAAAAACTGTGAAATAGGAAAAGATGTGACCCTGCCAAAGCAGAGCTGTGGGTTGGCAGGTGGTGCAGCCATGGGATACCTCAAATTGCTCATTAAACTGCAAGTGGAGGAAATTCCACACTCTGTGTGGGAAAGGCATTTTAGGGGTGGCATGTATAATGTGCGAAAATCCAGTTGTATAAAACTTGAATATGTGAAAGTTAAGGACCATCTGTGTCCACATTCCACTTGGCTTTCCCCAGAGCTTAGTAATATAAATCTTTCAGCTTAAATTCAAGGTCACCATAACGATAACTAATATCTATATATCACTTTACCACCTAATTTACAAAACACTTTTACTGATTATTCTACTTAATCCTTAGCCTAGGAGGCAGCATATATCCCTATTCTATCCTTGAGGGAACAGTGACAGCAAGCAATTTGTATCTTCCTTCCAGGAAATACAGAGACTGGTCAGAAATGCAATTTTGCAAATTGTTTCCCAAAGGGTGTTCTGCAAATTGTTGATCCCATAGGACAATGATTCTCAGACTCTAGTGAGCTTCAGAATTGCCTGGATAGCTAGTAAAAAAACATACAGATTGCCCCTTCCTTCCTGACCCTACCCCAGCCCCCACTCCCTGCCTCCAGTTTCTGATTCAGCAGGTCAGGGGTGGAGCCTGAGAATTTGCATTTCCCAAGTGATACTGCTGCTAATCCAGGGCACACACTTCGAGAACCACTACCATAAGATATTTTCTGAAGAAGGCATCCCATGGTCAAATTCAGAGGTATTCACTGTGTAATAGAATACAAAATAGCTTTGGCTCTGAAGGGAAAGAGTAGGAAAAAAGGGTAACTGTACTAAAATAATAGGATTGTGAATAATTTTTATCTAAAAGTTCTTTCTAAATGTCATGAGTGTCCTGCCTTCTAAACTAAAATGGACGGGAAGGATATAGTGTCCTGAAAAATAAGATGAAACATCATCTACAAATCTTGATGAAATATTCTTAATGGTTTGGGAGAATGTTTATGATGAATGATGTGATCTTAACCATAGACCTTAAAATATCTCTCTCTCTCTCTCTCTCTCTCTGTGTGTGTGTGTGTGTGTGTGTGTGTGTGTGTGTGTGAGAAAGAGAGAGAGAGAGAGGGAGAAAGAGGGAGAGAGAGAGAAAAACAGTGATTATCTTTGGATTTTGAGCACATACATAATCTTAGTGTCTTCTTTGTACTTGCTATAGTATGTATATTTTATTCACACAGTCAAGAAAATAAATCTGTAAATTGTTTTTAAAGGTGCTTAGAGTTGGTAGGAATCTCAATTTAAAAAGATCCCCATGGTTGTTTTTTTTTTTTTTAGACCACCTTTAAAATTCTACCTCTTTTGTTTAAGCATTCTTTCTGACAAAATTACACATTTTGTATAACGTAATTCATACAAAAGACAATTTGGGGCTATTTACTAGTGGAAAAACATCAACTGGGATCAAATTACCACAGAACATCACATAGAGGCTGTAGTGAAGACAAGTCTAAATTAGACTGATCTTTTCTTTTTTCTTGTTTCCCATAATTAATTTCTCCTTACCAACTGCTCATATGTATTTTACCCAACTATGTTTGAAAAGTGTCCCAAAGTTATAGGCCAATTTCTGATATTCATGTGTAACAGAGAATGTCTATTAATTTCAGAAAAAGAGTGGTAAACCCATGTCTATTGTGAGATCCAGACTGGAAAAAACACATATTCAGAGAGTGTACTCCTGTGGAACCAGCTTCACTACTGGGAAAATAGTCCTCTGGGAGAAAGAACAAACCATGAGTTCAAGATTAGCTGAATTTAAAAACATTTCCCAGGTAGACTTGATAATTTTTGTTTGTTTGTTTTGTTTTTTGCTATGTGTAGCTTACATCAGACTGGAGCTGGTTAAGATGACTACTAATGGTTCTTATTTCTGTAATATGTTCATGAAAACACCCCTTCATAATTTCAGTGAACGCATATGTTGCATATTGTTAAATGCCCAATTTTGTCAGCTACACAAAGTTCCCTTCTATGAAAGAGCTTCCCTCTAAGGTGGCAGAAGAGATGAAGACAGATGGAGGACAGTATAAATGAGTGGCTCAGTGAAGTTAGCCCACTAAACAAGGGCAGGAGCTGTATCCCAGTCATCTCCAAACCCCCCTGAACACTACTCTACCACATATCTATCAGGGTGTTTGGCAGTTTAGTAATTCCTAACAGATTTTAAAATCTCCTCAATTAAGGTGAATTTTTGTTTAAACAAGTCTTCAGTAAGGAGGCATTTCTTTTTTTCCTTATTTCTCCTCCTGCTTCCAGCCCTCAGTATATTTACTGTTCCACCATGAGCTAGTGAGGGAAACAGACAAGAGGGAGCATTTCGTCTTAGGGAAGTATGGTAGCTCAGATGCTGTTGGCCACAAGAGAAAAAGCCCACTCAAGTAGACATAAAAAAAAATTGCATATATCTCACAAGATAAGAAGCACAGATAAGGATGAGTTCTAGGTGTATCAGTTACAGGTTCCTTCAAAGGACCAGGTTTCTTTATCTGGCACCTATCCATCTCCATCCTCAAGTGGGTAGCCAAATGGCTGCTGCGGTTCAGGAGGCACTCCCAGATACAGACATAGTGCAGGGCAGGGAGGGGCAAACTGTGACCCATGGGCCAAATCCAGACTATCACCTGATTTTGTAAGTTAGGTTTTCTTTTTAATTTTTTTTATGTTTATTTTTGAGAGTGAGAGAGACAGAGTGCAAGTTGGGGAGGGGCAGAGAGAGGGGGAGACACAGAAATCTGAAGCAGGTTCCAAGCTCTGAGCTGTAAGCACAAAGCTCTATGCGGGGCTCTGACTCACCAACTAGGAGATCATGACCTGAGCTGAAGTCTGACACTCAACCGACTAGGCCACCTAGGTGCCCCCTTTAAAAAAATTTTTTTTTAATGTTTATTTATTTTTGAGACAGAGACAGATTTTGAGCAGGGAAGGGAGAGAGAGAGTGAGACACAGAATCTGAAGCAGGCTCCAGGCTCTGAGCTGTCAGCACAGAGCCCTAGGTGGCGCTTGAACTCACGAACTGTGAGATCATGACCTGAACCGAAATTGGATGCTTAACTGACTGAGCCACCCAGGCGCCCCATGAGTTAGGTTTTATGGGGACACATCTATACGAGTTCCTTTACATAACATCTGTGGCTGCTTCCGCTCTATAACAGAAGAATTGAGTAGTTGCAACAGAGAATTTGAAAAGTTCTTAGAAGGCCAGGCCAGGCCAGGCAACAGCCAGACTACTATTGCTCATCATTCACATATCCAGTCCTGTGTCTAATGAGCCATCCATCTATCCACCCACCCACCGGCCCATGCTTCCACAAACACTCACAGGATGTCACCTCTCTGCGTGGATACTTACAGCTGAGGGGCACGTGCACGTGCACAACACACACACACAGCACTATTTTAAGAGAAAGAGAAAGATCTCAGACACTTGCTTCTCAGAAACTTGCTTCTGAACCACTTGACCCTTAACATTTCTTTCTTTTTATTTATTTTTATTTTAGAGAGAGCTAAAAGCATGAGCTGGGCAGAGGGGTAGAGGGAGATAAAGAGAATCTTAAGCAGGCTCCATGCCCAGTGTGGAGTCCCATACAGGGCTCAATCCCACAACCCTGGGATCATGACCTGAGTTGAAATCAAGAGTTGGACACTCAATCCATTGAGCCACCCAGGCGCCCCGACCCTTAACATCTCTAACCCCCTGTTTCTTTTTGCTGCCAATCCTTGGACTAATTCTCTGACCTGTCCTCCTCCTTCTGGCTGAAAGTGTCTTCTTCATGGGGCTCCCTTGCTTAGCGAGTCTGATTCCTTAACAGGCCGAGACTGTGAGGGTGCAAGGCATGGGGAGGAGAGGAAGGAAGCATCGAGTGGCATCACAGAGGGTCTCCTATGAGCCATGTGCTGATCCAGGCACCCTGCATGCTTCCTAGCTTCACATCTGAAGGCAGTTGCAGGCAGGCATGAGGAACACTGGCAAGCAGCTGAGGAAGGAGGTATAGAAGGATGCTCTCATTAATAGTTATTAGGGAGAGATTGTTTCTCCAATTTGTTTAACAATTACCTGGGATCTTTGCATACTCGGGCTCCTGCTAAACTAGATATGCTTCCTAGCCCTTCCGTTTCCTGGTCTCTCTGAGGTCTTGGAAAATTAAAATTAGAGTGAAACGAGAGATGGCTCTGAATAAATGTTCCATTCCAGGTGACTTATTGTTTTTTTCTTAAGTTTATTTATTTAGAGAGAGGAAGAGAGAGCAGGGGGAGGCAGAGAGAGAGAGAGAGAGAGAGAGAGAGAGAGAGAGAATCCCCAGCAAGCTCCGCTCTGTCAGCACAGAGCCCAACTCAGGGCTTGAACTCACTAACTGTAAGATCATGACCTGAGCCAAAACCAAGAGTGAGGCTCATAACCAACTGAGCCACCCACGCTCTCCTCTAAGTGACTTATTCTTTTTTTTTATGCTTATTTATTTTTGACAGGGAGAGAGAGACAGAGCGTAAATGGGAGAGGGGCAGAGAGAGAGGGAGACACAGAATCCGAAGCAGACTCCAGGCTCTGAGCTGTCAGCACAGAGTCCGACATGGGGCTCGAACTCACAGATCGCGAGATCATGACCTGAGCCGAAGTCGGGTGCTCAACCGACTGAGCCACCCAGGCACCCCCTAGGTGACTTAATTCTTAAAAGGACCTTGCACAAAATGTTAACAATACTCATCACAGAGAGAATGATATCAATTTTTCTGTGAAGTGAAATGTGAAGAGAACCATCATTTATTCAGCATCTACTTTGTAATTTGTATATGAATCCTATCTCATATTCACAGTAAGCCTGTGATATATTGAAATTACATAAGAACAGATTTTACTGCAAAATGCAGAAAATCTAACCACAGTGGCTTAAAATATTATGGGTTTAGTAGTGTAGTAGGTGATACTGGCATTGATTCAGCTTCTCAGTGATGACATCTAGTGATGATGACTAGTTCCTTTTTCTGTATCATTAACCTTAGCAAGTTGACATTTAGTCTTACACTTGTCATCTCTTGATTGCAAGATGGCTGCATCAGCTCCAGATATCACATCCACATTCAAGGCAGAATTGAGAGGGAAGTACAGGGCTAGCCACATTAGTCCCCATTTTATCAGGAAAGCAGAAGCTTTCCTAGAAAGCTGCTCATGAGACTTCTACTTAGATATCATTGGTCATAACTGGATCGCATGGATACCTTAGTTGCATAGGAGGTGGAGAAAATAGGGAACAGAATTGTCAGGGTGGCCTTAGACTAGGGATGGATAAACAACAACTAAATCTGGACCACTACCTGTTTTTGTAAGTTAAGTTTTGCTGCAGCATAGCCACACCTGTCCAGTTATGTACCGTTTCTGGCTGTTCTCATGTAACAACAGCAGCGTTGTGGCAGAGTCAAGGGTCTGCAAAGTGTAAATATTTACTTTCTGGCCTTTAACAGAAAAGTTTGGCAATTCCTGCCTTAAACCACTCTTGAGCCATCACCTAAGCTAGGCATTTTCCTCCCTCAGACAAAACCAGGAGAGCCTCTGACAGCAAAAAGAAGAGGACACTGTCCTTGGATAGGCCACAGACATTGTCTGCTACACACAGCTATTGTTATCTGTTTTAGATGGAGACTGAGGGTCAGAAAAGGTAAGTTCAAATTCAGGGCTCTCTGACTTCATGCTTTTCTGATCATACCTTATTTTTTGTGAGTTTTCTCATCTCTAAAGGAGCTGTGAGATATCCATCTGTTATTCAACTCTTACATGAGTTGCACAGAAGGGCAGGGAGCTAATGGATCTATCTTAATAGGTTCACAAGATAGTTAAGCATTTACTTTTAAATTGTATTTTAATGCCCATTTTCCATTTTACTCTCTTTCCACTACACATATACACAGGTTGGTAGACCCTGATCTACTCTAGGGTAGTTTTTTCTCATCTTTTCTCCCCAGCACTTCACATAGTGCCCAACACATAGTGAGGACTAAATATGTTTCTTTGTTGTACCCCCCGCCCCTGACTCCATAATGTCTCATACCATGTAAATATACACCATTCATGCTTGCGTGTATTATGTCCCCAGGAAGGCTATTAATTACATGAATTACCGTGCACTAAACCTATACAGAATGACTAAATCACATCCCTGCCCCACCACTGGCCCCTTGGAACTGAAAGTGATTGCAGTTGCTCTGTTGAAGGGCAGCGTGAGTCACCTTCAGCCTGGCTGGTCAATGTCATCTCTGTGTGATGGCCACAGCATCTATATCAAGCTCAGGCTTCAGACTTGGGCTGCCTCTGTCCCTTCATTTTCTCTGCAACCTTGAAACAACGGCACAAGGGGTAGGAGAGCCAAAAACAGTGTACTCTGGGACAAAGGAAAAGGACAAAGCTTTGAGACAAAAAGGAAGGCTTTCACAAATTGGGTTTTTTTTTTCTTCTTTTTCTTCTCATCCTTCTCCGTAACCCAATGTAAGGGGCATTGGGAGAAACCACATCCCTTCTTCCCATCTTCCATTTCAGAAATCTTATGCTTCCTCTCTACCTCTCTGGCTTGCAGGTATTAGCCATTTCCTTAGCCTGGAAGATCCTTCTTCTCTCCCACCCTCATTCACCTTCATCAGGCTGACTCTCAAAGATTTACGTTCGAGTCAACTTCCTCCAAAAAGCCTTCCTCGTTAGTTGAAGACGCCCCAGAGCATTCTGTGCATGGGGACCTAATCGTCCGCTTGTTTGTCTCTCGTATGAGTGTAGAAGCTAACTTTTGAGGAGCCGCATCCGGCTAATCCTACACGTTCAATTAAAAACTAGCAAATGAAAGAATGAAGAAGAGGAGGAAGAAGTCATTGGGCTCCTAACCCTTCCCCTGGGCAGGCCAGGATTCCTACCCACATGTGATTCCCTCTTCCCTGGAGGTTTCTATTTGCTTCTCAGTTTCTGAGGAAACTGTTAACCAGAACAAATATCTTTGTTTGTAGATTTTATCTGCATCCTTCACCACTGGGTGTCATTTTCCTCCATCTCTCCGGCCAGGCACTCCTCTGCTGTTCACCTCAGCTCTTTAAGTGGTGGAGCCTGGTCCTGGACAGACTGCAAAAGCCACAGTGTAATCTCGTCTTCTTTCAGGGCCACTGACCAGAGGGAACAGAAAAGCACTGATTGGGCTCCCCTGATGCAGACTGGCCAGTGGCTCTGTAGTTTCCTTCTGTGTTTAAAATTCCTTATCTGGCCTTGCTAGCAAATCAGCAGGCCCGCAGGTCAATGGAGGATTATCTCCGGAGCTGGCACTTCAAAGAGATATGCACACTCCACTCCCCTGGGTCAGATAGCTGTGTCAGTAAGAGGCCGGAGTAATTGGGATCACTCAGCTCAACACATAACACAACCCATTAGCTGTTTTTAAAAAGCAGGGTTTACTTTATTTTTTCCCATGATAAAGTTAATCAGTGCCGTTATAGTCCATTTGGCAAATAACAAAAAGTGGAAAGAAAAAAATTCCGTAACGATATACTGTGTTTGGTATGACTTGCTTTCATTGTCCACTAGGCCATTTCTTTAATAGTTGTGATTATATACATTTTACAATAAATATAAACTTGTATCTTGGCTTTTTTTCATTTAAAAACATAACAGGAATATTTCCCCAATTTTTTACATTCTCGGATAAATATAGTTTCAATAGCGGCATAGCAAGTATAATTGACTAATTTGTTTCACAGTTTCCTCGATGTTAGGTGTTTACATAGTTTCCAGTGGTTTTTTGTCTGAATTGTTATGAATGTTATTGAACACATAAACCTTTTCTGTATGTTTACTTCTTTCCTTAGGCTAGATTCCTGGGAGAGATCAAATGAGATGAATATTTAAGTTCTTGGCTTATATTGCAAGACGATTTGATAGAAAGACTCTACTAGTTCATACTTCTATCAGCATGTTAGAGAATGCCAGTGTGTTACACCCTAGCCAAAACTAGATAGTCTTCTTCAATATTGTATATTTTTCTTATTTGATAGGAAAAATATCATAGGTGTAACTTGCATTTTTCCCATTATTAATGAGAGTAAATGTTTTTTCTCAAGTAAGTATTTCTTTTTGGACATCATCATCTATTTATGTCCTTTTTTACTTCTCCATTTGGTCCTTTAATACTGTTCTTGTTAACTTTCATGTGCATTCTGCTAGGAATTTACCCAAGGGATACAGGAGTACTGATGCATAGGGGCACTTGTACCCCAATGTTTATAGCAGCACTCTCAACAATAGCCAAATTATGGAAAGAGCCTAAATGTCCATCAACTGATGAATGGATAAAGAAATTGTGGTTTATATACACAATGGAATACTACGTGGCAATGAGAAAGAATGAAATATGGCCCTTTGTAGCAACGTGGGTGGAACTGGAGAGTGTTATGCTAAGTGAAATAAGCCATACAGAGAAAGACAGATACCATATGTTTTCACTCTGAGAAACTTAACAGAAACCCATGGGGGAGGGGAAGGAAAAAAAAAAAAGAGGTTAGAGTGGGAGAGAGCCAAAGCATAAGAGACTCTTAAAAACTGAGAACAAACTGAGGGTTGATAGGGGGTGGGAGGGAGGAGAGGGTGGGTGATGGGTATTGAGGAGGGCACCTTTTGGGATGAGCACTGGGTGTTGTATGGAAACCAATTTGACAATAAATTTCATATATTGAAAAAAAATTAAAAAAATAAAAGAATTTGGGAGAAAATCCTCAGAATTGATGGTTGATAAAAGATACATTAAATACCTCATGGATTTATCATACTGAGTCACCTAAGTGACATGAGGGACTAAGTAAGCAGATCTGGTGTCTGAGATGCTCACGCTCTGGTTAGATAAGACTTACTATCACAGCCTGAATGAAAATAAACAATTCAAAAAATTAAAAAAAAAACTTTCATGTGCATTGATTCTTATCTTCCACATATACTATAAATACTGTCTTTCCATTTGTTGTTTTCCGTTTCATTTCAGTTTGTTTAGGATACAGAATGAATTTTTTTTTGTACTTCAATGTATTGCTATTTAACTTTGTGTTATCTTTTGTGACTTTGAAACTTAAATAGCCTTCCTCCCAGATATTTGATAACCATTCTTTTCTTTGTTTGCTTTGATTATGTTTGTTTGTTGGCTCAAGAGAGTAGTGATTAAGAACCCAAAATCTAGAGTCAGACTTCCTGAATTCAAATACCAACTCTACTGCCTGCCAGCTCTGCAATGTAGGGCAAGTTACTTAAACTCACAGCACCTCAATTTTCTCATCTACAAAATGGGGACTAATGAACACAGAACTCAAACATTTGTGATGATTAAATTAGATAATATATGTAAAGATTTTGAATTGTTCCCAGAGGCTTATAGTAAGTGCTATGTAAGTATTGTCTATTAATATTTAATTGTTGTAGATTTATATTGTTTTAAAATCTATAGAGTTAAGCTCTCTCTCTTTTCCTGTTTTAAAAAATTGCTTATTTTGGGGTGCCTGGGTGGCTCAGTCAGTTAAGCGTCCAACTTTGACTCAGGTCATGACTCACAGTTTGTGAGTTCAAGCCCTGCATCAGGCTCTGTGCTGACAGCTCAGAGCCTGGAGCCTACTTCAGATTCTGTGTTTTCCTCTCTCTCTGCCCTTCCCCTGCTTGTGTCTCTCTTTCAAAAATAAATAAACATTAAAAAAAGTTTTTTTACATTAAAAAATTGCTTATTTTTCAAAAATTTCTTGGATAGTTTTACTTCCTTGTTTTTCAGGATGAATCTCAGCCATGCTCCTAAAAAGATTTCCACTGAGAATTGTATTGGTCTTGCCCCATCTACTTTTGTGTGGGCTCTACAAATCTGTGTAGAGGCATGGTTGAGAGGCAGTGGTATAGTGGTTAAGAGTAAGAAAGCATCAGATACACCTGGGTTTGTGTGCATCTCAGTTCTGCCCCTTTCTAGCAGTCAAGTTACTTCCCTCAGATTCAGTTTCCTTATCTCTAAAGTAAAATAGGAATAGTAATAATAGAAATTGCCATAACCCAAATGTCCACCAACCAATATGGATAAACAACATATGATACATGTATACAATGGAATATTCTTTGGTTATATAAAGGAATCAAGTATGATATAGGCTACAACATGGATGAACCTTGAAAACATGCTCAGTCACATATTTTATGATTCCATTAATATGCAATGTACAGAATAGGCATATCTCTAGAGATGGAAAGTAGATTCATAGTTGCTTAGAGCTTGAGAATATGGGGAAACTGGTGGGTGCTAACTAAAGGACACCAGGTTTCTAGTGGAGTCTCATATGGTTTGAACTGATTGATGTATGAAGATTGTGTGCCTGCAGCCTCATTGCAAAGGAGACTAGCAACTACATTGGAAAATTTGCCACTTAAATATAGGAATTTTTCCTAACATAGAAAGGCTATTCAAAAGACAATGGTCAATCATGATTACAGTCTTTACCTACTACAAGAACAAAGTCCCAGAAAACCCAAAATCTAAGGTGTGGGCAGAGGAAGAGGATCCAGAGAAGAATACAGAGGAGAAAGGATGATATAGATAGAAAGAAAATAAAAAAAGAAAAATAATGGAAGAAAATAGATTAAAGACTTTCAAGAAGGAGGGAACAGTGATTAAGAAGGTTAGTTTTATACAGAAGTCAAATCGAATAGAAACTGAGAATTATCCACCGGCCTTAGCCATTAAGAGGTCATTCAGAGCCTTAGTAAGAGAAGCTTAAATAGTAGGGTGAGGAGGAACCCTAACTTCAGTGAGCTGAAAAGGAAATGGAAGATGATGTTATAAAGACATACACTCTCTCAAGATTTGGAGATTTTTGTCTCAACATGTGAGTGTTATTATGCTAAGTGAAATTAGTCAGTCAGAGAAAGACAAATATATGACTTCACTCACATGAGGACTTTAAGATACAAAACAGATAAACATAAGGGAAGGGAAGCAAAAAGAATATAAAAACAGGGTGGAGGACAAAACGTAAGAAACTCTTAAATATGGAGAACAAACAGAGGGTTACTGGAAGGGTTGTGGGAGGAGGGATGGGCTAAATGGGTAAGAGGCATTAAGGAATCTACTCCTGAAATCATTGTTGCACTATATACTAACTTGGATGTAAATTAAAAAATAAATAAATTATTTAAAAATTATTTTTGTACAGTCAAAAATAGATAATTCAGATAGTTATTTAGGTAGTGCAGATTTGAAAAAAAAAAACACCATCACTTTGCTGTGAATTATCAAACGATTATGACAAACCTAGGAGCTTATGTTCCCTAGGAGCTGCTAACATAGAGTTTAACCCTGAATTAATGTGAAAGATGTTGTTACTTAATGAGATAATGTCATTGAGAGTAACTGAAAGTTCTTGGAACACAGAAGGACACTATGTAAATATAAGCTATTACCACTATCATTATTCATCAGAAAATCTGTCTAAAGGGTTACTCTGCCTACTGGATAGAATTTTCTTAACACTTTCATCTCTGATGATTAAAAAGAAAATCCTTAAGCCTATTTTAATAAAGTTTTCATGTTTGGGGGAAAAAAGGGTAGAGAAATAGGGCTTTTTCTATTTATTATTGTGAAAACTTGGCAGCAATTATGTATTAAAATGTTCATGAGCTATTGCACTTGTACACAGTTTAGGATTTTTAATATGGATTGTTGTAATGAAGAATCATTCATGGCCAAGAGAGAAAGGATCTAAGACTTTTTAAGGAAAGGAGTGAGTCTAGAAATCAGAGGTGAAGTTAAGATGAAATTAAGTAGCGTGGTCAATTCAGTGCAATGTGGATGTGGGCTATGTGAGATGTGGCTGAGGTAGGTAGCACGGCCAAGCATTGTGGCCCCTGGGAGTCCAAGAGGAAACAGTCAAGGCAGCAGGGAAGTAATATGGAATCAGATGCTGCTGCCACCTCCATCCACATTCCTGATTGTGACTTGTTTGGCCTCTGATCACAGCTGCCTTTGATTTATATATTTATTGAAGTACCCACTAGCAACTCTACAGCTTGGAAACTGTCTCCATTATAAAGGCATCTACCATTTATCCACCCATTCATCTCTTCATCTAACTGTTCATTCAACTAGCATTTGTTGAGTGCCCACTATGGCCAGGCCATATGCCCAGTGCTCATTGTGTGGTAAGCTTGCTTCTACCATAGAATACCAAACAAAGTCTGTTTTCTCTCAAAAAACCTTATCTCAGCATAAACATGCTCACTTACCCTGTTCGCCATGTAAAAGTAAAAGGAAAGGAATGCTTTTTCTTATAATTGGGGTTGGGGTGGGCATTAGAGTTTTGACTGGGGTCTACTTTTTACTAACAATGGCCATGTTGAATACCCATGAACTGTCATGGTACACAAGGCTCTCCAGTCTGACCCTGACCTGTTTGACCTGTTTCCTCTCTTACCACTTCCTACTCTCTATCAAAACAACCATACCAAATTTCTGAGCATTCCCAAAACATAGCATGCTTTTGTAAGCTTCTTTGTCTTTTTGTAAATGCCAGTCATTTTGCCTGGAAAACCCCTATCTATCCTTTAAGAATCCACTCATTTGTCACTTCTGTGACACTCTCAGTCACTTCCTCAAAAGATTAATTCCTCCATTCTGGTTGTCAGTACTGGTTGTTGTTGGAACTTAAAGTCTATCATAAGTTCAAGAAGTTGGAAACCTGTGAAATAAACCACCCATGTAATTCTGAAATGCTAAAGACAATGAATAAAAGCAGACATGAAGAATCACCTAGAGATAGGAAAGTTCCCAAACCTATAGGATTTGACTGTAACTTGATTGATAGAAAAACATTACAACTCCAAGAGAGATTGTTCAGTTGCAAAGCACAGAATAGGAGTCTGAGCAGCAAATGTGCATGTTTCCCATCTCAGGATTGCCCCGGGGATGAAATTCCCTTTCTGGAGATAAACGTTGAATTATTTTCAGGTCTAATAACAAGGCTCTTCCTACTGTGGACAGATACAGGACATTATCAATTTCCATTCCCACCAGCAACACATTCTTACTGTGAGAAACATGTAACAGAATTTCTTAGCCAGGCTCACAAAGCAATGATTAGGATTATAATTAGGCTTCCTGTGCAGCTTAATAACAAGGAGCAAAAGAGTTCTTCAATACAATGCTAATATTCTAATCTATTTGACAGTTTCATTGGTCTTTGAAGATTATTAAATCATGCTGGTATCTGTTTTTAGCCTCATGTGAAATTTATTTATCACGAGTCACTGGCAAGCCCCCATCATCCCTGAGCATGGAACTCAGCAAGCATATGGACTAGCGAAGCAGAGGAAGAAATCTTGGAAGTTGGCGATCACTGAAACACAGACCAGCAGTTCTCAACCCTTTATTCCACAACACACATGGTAAATGCTATTCACGTGAACAGTTCCCGTGGGCAATCCCAGGCGAATATGAATTCCAGGGTGCTGGTTCTAACTCCATTTCTGTCTTTTCCACTTAAGAAAGCATATTAGAATACGAGTACAAGGTTGCCATAGAGATGACCTTGAATCTGCTCTTGTTTTTAAAAAGCAAATTACTCTTACTGTTTTTGTCCAGCAGCCTTACTCTCCTCTGTCCAGGTTTGAGGGTGAAATCTGCAAAGGACTTTAGCAGGTAAGTGACATGATTATATTTGTATTTTAGAAACACAAAATGGCAGCTAAAATTGAGAATGCTCCTGCGCTATTTGGGCAGGAGGTGATGATGGTCTAAATCAAAGTTGTGGGAATGAGGATGGAGAAGAAAGGATAGATTGAGAGCTGCGTAGGGTAGAATGAATAGAATGGCAGATATTGGGGTAGGGTGGGGTGAGAGAAGAGAAGGCATAGATAAAGTCAGCTTGCTTGAATGACTGGGGAATTGTAATACCACTAACAGGAAAAGAACTATAGGAAAAGGAGCTGGTTTGGGTGAGAGAGGACTTTATATACACTAGGTTGTGGTTCCCAAGGCAAATCCAGACATCAAGTAAGATGTCAAAAATGCAGGGGCGCCTGGGTGGCTCGTTCGGTTGGGCATCTGACTCTTGGTTTCGGCTCAGGTCATCATCTCCTGGTTCATGGGTTCCAGCCCCACATTAGGCTCTGTGCTGGCAGTGCAGTCTGCTTGGGATTCTCTCTCTCTGCCCCTCCCTGCTCATGCTCATTTGCTCGCTCTCTCTCCCTCTCTGTCAAGGTAAATAAATAAATTTGAAAAAAAAAAACATGTCAAACATGCAGGTCTGGAGATTCAGATAGAACTGCAAATATAAATGTAAGTAAGGGTAATTAGATTATTGATCATAACTGAAGTCAAAGGAGTAGTGCATGAGGTGAAAAGGAAAAACAGGTAGAGGATTGAATCTACAAATGGTAACATGAAAGGGCTGACCAACAGAGGAAGAAGCCAGCTAACAAAGTTGGGAGATGTCGAGATTCATCAGAAGAATCAGGAGAATGGATTGCCTTGGAAACAAAGAGAGGAGAAAATTCCAAAAAGAAGAGAGTGTTCAGTGATGTCAGATACTCCAGAGAAAGCAGAAGCAACAATGCAAAGTATTCATTGCCTTGGCAATGAGAAGGCTATTGAAGATCTTGACAACAACATCCAGAGTGTGGAGCACTGGCAGCAGATTGCAGTGGGTTCATGTGTGAACATGAAAAAAGGAGAAGGAAGTAGAGGTGATAAAGGGAATAATAATAAATAGTGATAGATTTAATAAATAGATTTTAATAAATAGATAGATTTAATAATAAATAGTGACACATTTACTATGTGTCAGGCACAGTGCCTGACCTATAAATTCTCATTTCATTTTATGAATTATGTTTAATTATAATCCCTTTTTATACCTCAGAAACATACTTTAGGTCATGATCTCAAAGTTTGTGGGATCAAACCCAGTCAGTGCAGAGCCTGCTTGGAGTGCAGAGTTGCTGAAGATCACCCAAGTAAGAGGTTGTAAAAACATGATTCAAGTCTAGTGCTGACGGACCCAAAGCCTAAGACTTTGACTACCACACTGGGGCCAGAAGAGAAGGTGAAACCAGGGGGTATTTTTATTTGGTTATAAAGGTATAAATGGAATGTTTCTTCTGAAATGGTAGATTTGGTTTTTTAATCATAAAAGTCATGCACATACACAAAATCACAAGGAACTAGTTTCTTTGAATTGTTACTCTGATTTCATGTCTGGAATCAGTTGATAATGAGCTACTCTAGTTCTTTCAGTATCAAACCTTTGCACTCAGGCAGCAAACTGGTTAGTTATTAATATGTGTTGAGCAATGAACTTAAAGTGGAAGTAAGACATCAGCCTTAACTTCTTGGACCCTTAGAAAAAGCAACAGGTAAAATACAGCGAGGAAGAGAGTCCCAGATTCACCTCAGTGTTTCTGACCTAAGCTGAAGGTGGCCCAGAAAGGTATTTAAATTTTTTTTCATGTTTATTTATTTTATTTTGAGAGAGACATAGAGAGAGAGAGAGAGTGAGAGCATGATCAGGGGCAGGCAGAGAGAGGGGGAGAGAGAGAATCCCAAGAAGGCTCTACAGTGTCAGCACAGAGCTCGACGTGGGGCTTGAACCCACAAACCATGAGATTGTGACCTGAGCCAAAATCAAGAGTCAGATGCCCAAGTGCCCCTGCCCAGAAAGGTATTTTGATTTGTGTTCCTGTGGGGATTCAAGTCCATTCTCAAGGTGGCCTTGGAGACTGTTTCACACTCGGACTCTGGGTTCTCCAGATTCAATCTAGAAAGACCTGAATTCTCAATTTTATTGAGAAATTAGACTTCCAGAGATCTCTGGGTTTCATGGATTGCCCATTATGTGCCACCTATGTGGCAGATGTTCTGAGTGTATAAAGCTAGCTGATGATAATAAAGAGGAAGATACTTTACCATTGGAAAGTCCAATATTACTCTCCCCTGAATTATTCAAGAATTCAAACATTTCCATGATCCAAAGGGTGATAACCCTCTTCCAGAAGTCAGGTTGAGAAAACTGGTGAGCTAATGTGAACCTCAAAGAGAAAAGGTCAGAGACCCTTTCTTCTCTTCTCTTTGTCCTAGGGCTGCCTTCTTGTGCAATTCTAGGGACATCATTTATATTGACCATTTATATTATTCAGAAGGAAGGATATCCCTTGAAGCACATCTCCAAAGAATATTTACTTTCATCACAACAGATTACAATATGGGGGCACCTGGGTGTCTCAGTCAGTTGAGTGTCCGACTCTTGATTTTGGCTCAGGTCATGATCTCAAAGTTCGTGGGATCAAACCCAGCACAGAGCCTGTCAGTGCAGAGCCTGCTTGGGTTTTTCTCTCTCACTCTCTCTCTGCCCCTCCCTTGGTCAAGTGCACACACTCTCTTTCTCTCAAAACAAACAAACAAACAAACAAACAAACAAACAAACAAAAAACCCCAACCAGATTACACTATGAATGGTGCCCCCTGGTGTTGTGCAACTCAGCACCAACTTTCCTACCTAACCCTAATCCCAGCTTTCTATTCAAGAGGAATGAGAAAGAACAGATATTTCAAGACTAAAACAACCTATTATTCCTTCTTCCAAGGCAGTAGGTCTCTTGTCATTGCAAAACTAAGAAGTGACTCTTGCGGGGTGCCTGGGTGGCTCTGTTGGTTAAGCAACTGACTTCAGCTCAGGTCATGAACTCATGGTTTGTGAGTTCAGCTCAGGTCATGAGCTCATGGTTTGTGAGTTCGAGCCCGCATAGGGCTCTGTGCTGACAGCTAGGAACCTGGAGCCTGCTTCAGATTCTGTGTGTCCCTTGCTCTGCCCCTCCCCTGCTCAAGCTCTGTCTCTGTCTCTGTCTGTCTCAAAAATAAACATTAAAAGAAAAAAAGAAGTGACTCTTGCAAAACAAGTGACTCTTGCAAAACAAAGATCTTTTCAAAGTGATTTTCTGAAGCTTGTTTTTATTTTATCTTTTTAAAATGTTTTTAACATTTATTCATTTTTTGAGAGACAGAGGCAGAGCGTGAATGGGGGAGGGGCAGAGAGAGAGGGAGACAAAGAATCTGAAGCAGGCTCCAGGCTCTGAACTGACAGCACAGAGTCCGTTGTGGGGCTGGAACCCACGGACTGTGAGATCATGACCTGAGCCGAAGTCGGATGCCCCACCGACTGAGCCACCCAGGTGCTCCTGAAGCTTGTTTTTAAAAAATAAGATATTTTCTGCTCCTTCAGGCACCTTCATTACACAAAAAATAATAGCTACCATTTATTCAGCGGATATGGCACAAATACTTTATATGCATTATCTCTTTTTTCTTGAGATAGAATTCTGACTCT